>NC_134854.1:124755848-125088973 GCF_049852395.1 Peromyscus maniculatus bairdii
CCAGCAGGCATGTCTATGAGGGATTTTGCTTGTTATATTAACTGATATGGAAACACTCAGCCGACTGTGGGTGACACTATTCCCTGCATAAGGGCCTGGACTGTTTAAGAGTGGAGTAGTGGACATGCATATATTCATTCTCCCTGCTCTGCAGAGATGTGAGGGCTAGCTGCTTCAAGTTTTTATTGCCTTGACTTCCCTGCAATGGTAGAATGTTGTCTGGGGTTGTAAGACACTAAATAAATTATTTTTCTTTGATGTTGCATTTTCAGGGTATTTTATCCCAGCACAAGAAATGTAGCCAGGACAAGTCATAAGGAGTTGAACAGCAGATGACTCTCAGACTCGGTTGATACAAAAGGAAACAACCTTTGTTTTCCTAAGACAGTGAGACCTTGGAATCACTTGTTGCTGCACTATGACGAGATGCTAATGGATAGAAGGGCAAATTTCCTATCTATAGCTATCTCTGTGTGAAGTATGCAAAATGTCTCTGTGTCTCTAATGAACTTAAGAGTGCATTAGCAGAAAACCATGGTACCAATTAAAACCAGCTAAGGAGATATACACCAGACAAAAAAATTAACTCAAAATTGCTACATTTTCTATGTTCAATAAATGCAAATAACATTGGCAATGTGGTTCAGTTGTTAGAATGCTTGCCTAGCATTCACAAACTCTAAGGTTTAATACTTAGCATGGCATAAGCCTAATATAGTGGTGTACACTTTAAATCCTAGCACTCAGAAGTAGTGGCATGGACCCGAGAAGTTCAAAGGCATTGATTACCAGAATATATTGTATGAAAAAAAATCAGTTTTTTAAAATCATCCTCAACTACATATCAAGTTCAAGGCCTACCTGATATATCTGAGACCTTATCTGTTTTTAAAAGGGAAATAAATAAATAAGTTAAAATGATAATAAATTATGCCATTCATTTATGTTACTTGGCTAAACCCTGTAGAACCCCCCCAAAAGGATGATGATCATTATGAACTTCTTATGAATAGTCTGAGAAACAAAATATGGAAATCTTCATTAAAACAGGATTCACTTCATGATTTATCTTTAAAACCCAATATCATTTCAAATTTTAATAACAAAAAAGACATTTTTAAATAAAAGCAAGGTCTGAAATAGATGTACATAAGTTTTGAAACTCCATCCCTACAAGATTCCTCTGGTTTTTATTCTAGGCAGACTCCACCCATTTAGATACAACAAACACAGATACAACAGGATACAAATCCAAAATATTCCTCCCAATGTGGTACCTATAATGTCCAGAGTTAGCCAAACTTATTCAACTGCTGGGAAATGAGCTGAGTTTCTGTGAGCACACACAGATGTAGTTCATGACTGGTTATCTATCTGCTACTCCACTCCTGGGCAGGTGGACGCATGCCAGGGAACTCTGAGCTACATCACTCAGTATATCAGCAACCTGGGTCTCCAATTCAGCTGAAGTTAGTGAAGAAAGCATTCTGCTGACTGGGAATTGCCTGGGTTATAAATAAATGAACATCAATTCTCTGTGCAAAGTAGTCTACTTTGCTATTTCAGTTCAAAATGACTACTCAAATTCACTCACTAAAACATTTCTCCTCTTATACTTCCTCAAAAACTTTAAAATCATGTGGCCTGAAGACAAAGTATGGCTAGTGTGGCTTCAAGACTATCTGGATCAAAATTCCCCAGAGTCATGAGTGAATAATGGAGATTTCTAGAAAAGACACTGCACCCTGGGGTCTGAGCTTGGGACTGGGTCTACAGCACCCATTTTTAGCATGTCTTCCAAACAGCTATAGGAGGCAGATGCTCAAAGTCACAGAACATTGTACCTAACACACAGGTTAGGAGCTGTGTGTCCACAAGCCCCCAAAGCACTTAATTATGCAAGGACTGTCTACTTAAAGCCAGCAGAAGCTGGATCATTGTAGCAATTCAGTTCCACTTCCTATTAGGCAGAGAACACAAGGAAACTTAGTCAATATCCTCAACTCCTTAGGTCCTAGTTAGGGAACTATATCAATCGTGCTGGCATATAGATGAAGTTCAAGCCAGGCCTATTTAAAAGCTTCACTCCTCTCTCCTTTTCCCTGTTTCTTCATCTTCACGCAATCTGTCTAGGTGGAAGGATATAAATGCATGAAGGGCAGGTAAGGTCAGAAGCACTTGATCTGGATGGTTCTGAGTGACGTACTGCTCTGCAAGTTAAGTTGGTGCATTTTTAGGTTTCTTTATTCACACAGGTTCTCTAGACTTGATTAAAACACAAAGATCAAGCCAACAAAATGATTCAGTGGGTAAAGCTGCCTGGCTCCAAAGCTGATAACCAGAATTTGATCGACAATCTGACTTGACTGACAATCAAGAGGAGATCGATCCCTAAGTCACATGTGGTAGATGAAAAGAATCAACACCCAAAAGTTGTAGTTTCATCTCTACACATGTGCTATAACAAGAATGTCACACACACACACACACACACACACACACACACACACGAGAGAGAGAGAGAGAGAGAGAGAGAGAGAGAGAGAGAGAGACAGAGACAGAGAGAGACAGAGACAGAGACAGAGAGAGACAGAGACAGAGAGAGAGATACACACAGAGCTTAATTAAAGCAAATAAAATACATTTATATAATTACAAAGTAACCATTATTTTATCTATTCTAAGATAATACAAAATGTAATTATTAGCTTTGATATAGTGGAGGCATTGTTTCTTCTCAATTCTGGGGTGCAATGTTAAGAAACAAAGTTTTATTATATATGAGAGACACTAAATTCACAACCTTTTATAGGCATCAGCCAGAAACCCAAGCTTTAAAATAAAATCTTTTTGAAGAACTATTTCTTGATTGGTGGATTCAAACTCCTAATTTTCCCTGTGTATTTATGATGGGTTTCATGCTTAGTCAGACTCTTGCCTGTGGGTGACAAAAAGGATCACAAGAAGAACTCAGCTGCCTCTGGAGAGGGAGAAAACAAATTCCTCGTTTCTCATCATCCTTTATTGGACATTAAAAGGATCTGAGGTTGTAGTGTGAGGGGAAGTCTGGAGTCTTGGTATATGTAGAAGATGTATGAGGAAATCTGAAATCTGAAATCTGAGGAGACTGGGATGGAGAGATGGCTCAGCTACTAAAGGCTAGGTTCACAATAAAAATATAAGAGATTCTCACATTGACAGAAATGGAGAGTGTACGGAGGAATCAGTAAGTCCACAGTTACTTCAGATTGCCTCTCAGGACCCTTCCTACTATTATCTCTGATATCTTTATAACAATAATTAAAGAAGGATGCTAGGGGAGTTCTCAAAATGTGGGACTGATGTTTCTACATTTCTTGTATTAAATTTCCTATTCTCCTTACATCAATTTTGTTAACAGAAATACTCATATGCATGCACATCCATACAAACACTACCCACCACAACAAAAGTTGTAATTACACTTAGGGGCTGGCTCTGGATAGGGCTCAGTAATGATTGAGTTGAATATATCCCAATCAAGTTTATTGCAGAGTGCTCATAGGTTTTCCTCTACTTAATATCAAGTATTTTCAGATGCAACCGTAAAAATGTTCTGAGATGTATAACGTAGTACACATACCCAGTTAATTGTTGGATTTATCTGTAAAGCAATGCAAATAAAATGGATTAATGGATTGAGTAATAGATAAACAGATGTAAGGAGAGAAGGAAAGATGGATAAAAGGAAGGTTGGCTAACTCAATGAATACTTTTAATTCATAGTTTTTACAGTTAAGCAATTTATAGTAACACAGGATTCCATAACCAACTATAAAATGAATGTGCAGCAACTAGATCTATTAATCCTACCAACTATTTCTACTTAGAGATGAGAAGCTCTACAGTAATCCCTATGATTTCAGTTGAGGCTCATATGTTAACTAATTCAGAATATACTTGTGTGGATGTCATTATGGGTAAGTTAGGATTTTTTGACTCTTAATAATGTTAATGGTAACATCAGCATTGACAGAAATTTGTTTTTGTTTTGTCTTGTTTTACCAAGACAGAGTTTCTCTGCGTTGTTTTGGTGCCTTTTCTGGATCTCGCTCTGTAGACCAGGCTGGCCTCAAACTCACAGAGATCTGTAGATGTATCCAATCGTCTTTTTAAAATAAAAAACACAGAGCCAATGTAAAAGAGAGAAAGCCGAGAGGTCAGAGCTCAGAGATAAAATTTTACCTCCTGCAGTGCTCCTAGCTTCCCCGAGAGAGAGCTACTTCCTGTTTGTCCGTGTTTAAATATTCTTTCTGTTCTGCCTTCTCATTGGCTGCAAACCTAACCACATGACTGCCTCATCACTGCCTGCAAGTACCGCCCTCCAGGTCTTAAAGGCATATGTCTCCAATACTGGCTGTATCCCTGAACACACAGAAATCTACCTAGCTCTTCTAACCACCACGCTCTTGCTATGGCTCTAATAGCTCTGACCCCAGGGCAACTTTATTTATTAACATAAAATTAAAATTACATTTCAGTACAAATAAAATATCACCATAGAGATCCACTTGGCTATGCCTCCCGAGTGCTGCGATTAAAGGCATGTGCCACTGGCACGATATTGGAGAAAATTATAAAGGCCACTCCACGTAGTTAAAAGGAAGATTTATTTAGTGGATGACTTACAAATGAAGGAACGGATAGGTGGCAGGGGTCTGGGGAAGCTGTATCGCAATCCAGCGGTGTTCTCTGGAGCTCTGCACAGTCAATCTCCACCGTCTAGGGTCCAGGCGCAGAGAGAGCACCCAGAGAGAGCACTCGCCCATCCAGCTCTCGGGTTTCCAGCACCTCCCCTCGCCCCGCCTCGTAGGCGTGACAGTTGCCAGAGTCTCAATGGGGGTTGGAACTTCCAGATCCAAGCTGGAATGGCTACCCACTACATC
The DNA here is from genome assembly GCF_049852395.1 of Peromyscus maniculatus bairdii. Lineage (NCBI taxonomy): Eukaryota > Metazoa > Chordata > Mammalia > Rodentia > Cricetidae > Peromyscus > Peromyscus maniculatus. Next base: position 124,760,774 of record NC_134854.1, read on the forward strand.
TCCCCCTTTTTGTCTAAATAAGAAGGTTCTAAACTAATACAAGACTATATACAAAGGAATGGTTATCAAATATTGTCCAGAAATAATGAGGGATAATGACCTAGATAAGATGTAACTACAACCAATGCAAACAATATCAAGCAAGAAACACATTCTAAAATCCAGAGAAGTATAGAGCATAGGTAAACGGCATGTTATAAAGATCATTCAAAGGTGTCCTATCCTAAAGAACCTGAATCTAGTACTTAATATGTTCTATCTAAGATATTATATATACTAAGTTGTAACTATAACTGCTAGTCTTCAATCCCATCAAAGACCTGAGAAGGAACATAATGGTACCTGAGAAATGGTAGACGGATGCAAGCAATTTTCGGGAATCTTGCAAGAGTAGACCAAGACAGCTGGCAGCCTGGACAGTCACCTAATGTTTCTCAGCATTGTTGGTGCATTCAAATTGGCTACAGGCCTAGAGTATCTGACAGACCATTTTCAGAAGCAGGATTTCTGAAAGACCATCTTACCCTGTCTTGGCAGAGTACAGTGGTCACTTTCCTTGTGTCCCGCTTGTCCAGAAAGGACAGCATTGCATTTGTACTGTCAGCCATCAAGGCAAGGGCAGTTCTTTGCCCAGTAGGCCATTTTGTGCCAAAAAGACAAACTTCCAAATGGAAATGTCTTAGAAGCCCAACATTCTCTCGGGATCAATTGGTGCAGCCAGGAGCAATTGTGCCTCACGTCAACAGAATTCTAAGTTATTTAAATGCCATATTCTCTAGGTCTATGAAGTGTTTGAAGATTACCTGTCCATCTGATCTATGTATCTGTAAATCTGGATAACCTAACTAACGTAACTATAGAGATGACAGGCATAGGTGACTATAAATCTATAAATCTTATCTACCGAAATAACCTAAGGACTAAGACTTCACGTAAATAAGGTAAACAGTCTATAAGCAAATGTATGGTAAAGGACGATGACTTCAAAATTGTGACAATACACAAGATATTTATAACAGAGGTAGGAATATATAGTGCGATATGCAATATGACAATAATCTTAAATATATATCAATATACCAAATATCCTAACAGAAGTAGAACATATATAAAGTATGACAGATATAAATTTACATTTGTATCAATATAAAAATGTTTCAAATAAGAGTAGAAATATATGTACATTATAACAAATATAGTTCTGTATTTGTATCAATATACAAATTATCTTAAACAGGAGTATAAAATAGTTTACATTTGTATCAACATATAAGAATCTATAACAGTACAAATTACAGTGCAAATTGTCTAAGGTTGCTATTTTACTAAGTTTGTTTACTAGTATATACAATGATTTACCATCATATCTTATACCTATCCGTTCCATTTCTTCTCCCCCCCTTATTTTTTTTTTTACTTTTTACAATACTGAGTTAATATTTTCTTCCACTCCCAACCCTATAACCGTCATCCATAACCCTGAGAATTATGAAACCTAAGGGAGAAGGGGCGTCGTTTTCTTAGAATTGCTTCCTGCCGTTTAGGGGGTGATGTTATCTCTGTTGGGTACTGTGAGAAAGCTCAGATAGTTAAATCTCAGTTAGACTAACTGTAGGTTCTGCAGCAAGTTTTAGAGTAATGGGTAAGATTGTCTGAAATTCTGGCAAGAAGTGTAGTATGATGATGATTACCATGGCATCATTCTGGATTGGGTAGAGTTGTTGTTGTTGTGGCCCCATCTTCCTTCTGGAGACTTCTGAGATTGCTATTGGAAAAACTTATTTGTTATCAAAAATGGGAGGTTTGGATTTAAAGAGGACATAGCATGTAAGAAAGGATTCTGAGAAATCAAGAGTAAACATGGAGAGAATTAGAATTTAGAAGACAATGCTACAGCACCTGGTGATAGAAAACTTTTTAAAATGCTTATATAATTGTGATATATTATCCATTCAGTCTACAAGTAGATTCTCTATCTCTTCACCTTGGTTTATTTACCTACCACTTAGCAAGAAACAATAGATTTGAGGCAATATTCTGTAGCTTAGATGACAAAACCTTAATAACCGAACACTTATCAGCTTCTTACTTTTGGTTTTGGGATTGATGAGGATAGTAACACTATGATGCAGCTGGTGGGCATTCTGCCTTGGTTTCTGCTTTGATGGAAACAGAAGACACCCGTTTTGAAGTGAATCAAGTCTACATCTTGCTTATGGGAAAACTATGAGGAGTTTCAGAAAGGCTTTGGACTCTAACATTTAAATAGAGCTCCTGTTTCAGGTGTGACTGCATTATAAATAGTGAATTGTAGTTTAGGAAAACTGAGTTCACAAAACAAGGGGAAGCTATAATTCCAAATAAAATTATTTTGGGAAATTAATGGTTAAGAATTATGTACCTTTTCACACTAGATGATGGGTCTTTCTGTCTCACCAGTGTCTCCACTAACTCAACAAATTCACATAGAAATGAAAATTTCTACTTGGCGCCATCTACGCTACCTGAGATAACTTTTACATTTTGGCCCGTTCATTTTGGGAGAAACAAAATCATGAAGATGTAGCTCTACAGGGTGTAAATCCCACACCATCTGGTTGTGCAGCTTCAGTTCTCGCCTTGGTCACACCAACACTTTACACAGCAATTTTTAGCACAAAGATGCTTCAGCCTCTACTACCTGCTGCTTGACACCTCACACCCCCCGTTTCACATCCCAAAGGCTGTGTTGTTGGAAGTGGATGGCATTCTACAAAACTGAATGTTCAAATGCCTGCATGTTGTACAGACATGGCAAGGTACAGCAGAGACCAGTTTGCTTATGAAACACTAGGAGAGGCGTTGAGTCTTTTATCCATATACAATAAATTTTACCTGCCATCGTTGGACAATACCAACTCTTGATTAAAATACGTGCATGGAATAACATGATTAACCTGTGAATTTCTGTCTAATTTATATTTTTAGCAGGAGGTGCCTAGACACCAGTTTTGTAACCTTATTTGTAACAGGATGATATTTCTCATGCATTAGAGTTCCTAATGATTTTATAATGGCTAGCATCTACATGGAAATTGCACTAATTATCAGTATTTCACATTATTGGAAAGTAGTTCAAAAATTACTCTATAGGAAATCTATGTTGAGTGTCTTATTTCTGGTTTGTCATCTTACTGTTCTCCATGTAACGTAAAGCATTACTTCCTCTATTTTCAGAGAGATTCTGGATTGTTCTGCAGAAAGGGAATAAACTGAAAATGACAGAAGGCATAAAAAAAGAATAAATTAAAGATTAAGAAATTTCTCATATGACAACTATTCCTCTGATCAATGGATGTATGGAGACCCAGGATCAATTTGTAATTTCCTCCAACCATGGGGGAAATTTCCTTTAATGGCATTAGATAATTAGATAATGTTCAATCAAAGCAACTCAGGTTGCAGTATGGAAAACATACTGGATTCTTAACTTGAGCTTTGTTAGTTCATCTCCCCAATCTACTTAGATAGAAAACTATTGATTTATTCAGATAAACCAAAAAGTTAGTAATTTACCTCATGAACACAAGACAAAAATTCAGGCACCATTAGGCTCTTCTGGATGCTAACAAGGAGTCTACCCCCGACCTACATCTCAAGCCCAAACAATAAGTTTCAATACAACTTGACTGTGGCCAATAATATTAGGAGAAGTGGTACAAAGGAAAGAACAATTGCAAAGAAAGAGAGAAGAGTAATTATTAACTGTCAATAAATAGCAGAGCTATAGTTCGTTCTGATCAGAACGCTGACATTAGGAAGATCCAAGCCAAGAGCAATTGCAAACAAACAAAAATCTTTGGCATTTGGTTGAAATCTATAACCTAAAAATTATCAAATGAGCAATATCTGTATAGTTATGAATTTCTGACTCCTCAAGGGTTCTGTCCAAGATGATGAGAGATAGTACTGTGGGTATGACAAGGTCTTTTGGATTATATGACATCCATCTATGATGAAAGGATACATTATGTATATAATTCTGTGTTTCTTCATATTTCCATCTTATTGTGACCCACTGGAGAAGACATGTTAATGGAGATTTGAGACATTCATAGATTTTGTGGAGTAAAACACCAAACTACTGATGACTTGCATGCATTCCCATATGTATCATAGAATTTAACTCTTTAGTCATTTTCTATTGATTATGAGACATAAACCAAATCTGTGTTAGAGACCATGTTTGCTTTCATATTACACCTTTGGGATCAAGAGTCATGAATCAAAATCATGGTCCCTTTTACTTCTTGGACTCTGTGATCATCATTAAAAGGCCAGCTATATAACTTCAGCCTTAGGACTTAGACAAGAGTTTTATGAGACAATAAAAATATACAAATCGGTTAGAGACCTAGAAGGCCACAAAACAATGAAATAAATCAGGGTGAAGAGTACCTTAAGGACACTGCTTCAGGCTCAAATGTGAGGTGGATGGTGGGCTATTCTCAGTGGAGACATAATATTTTGTCCAAATGGGCTAAATGCATTCTAGTGGAAGCTAAGAAAAACAGCTAGGTAAGAAGGCTGAAGGGCAGAATGAGATAAACAGGGACTTTGCAAAATGCAAGAGACAGTTAAAATTGTGCTGAGTGGTCCACGGACTATCTATGGAACCTTCTCAGAAAAGCCTTTTAGAAACACAACATGCAGACTCACTGGATCAGAACCTGCATTATGTCAAGACTAGGGTTAATTAATTTGCAATTAAAGTGTCAGTCTCAGATGGAATGTGCTAGAGGATACTTGAACTCAGCCTTTGAGTCAACTCAGAGAAGGTGTCAGCTCATAAAACATTACTTAGTGCTGGTATCTAGATGAAAATAATAGGCATGGAAATTATAACAAAACCATTAACTCTGTTGCCTATAATTTTTAAGGGATAGGGGGGAAAATCAGAAGAGGATAATTAAAACAGTTAGGAGATGGGAGGCCAGAATAGAGGATAGAGTGTGGGGAGGGATAACTAAGGAATTTTTAATACCTATATGAAACTCACTACTGTAGAAGTTTCCTTTTGTGTGTGTGTGTGTTTGTGTGTGTAATTTAAATGGAGTTGCCATATAATGGAAGAGAGAATATCTCAACTAGAAGTCATATGCTACCAAATAAAACCCACAATACCAGAAGTGAGTTATATCTTTTCGAGTCGTTGCCCGAAGAGGCTCCTTATATCCCCCACAGACTAAAGGCTATCACCAATGCTGTTGGTTACCTTTATTGGTTATTGCTGATAAGAACCTTTTGCTGAAGAAACCACGTACTTACAGTAATGAACAAGGAGAAATATAGCTGTAACTGAACTGCAAGTTTCACCTGTACTGGCTAGCACGAATAATGCTAGAAGGTTCTACACAAACACTAGAGGAGAAAATCAATCAACAATCTCATCCATCTAGGAACACTGAGCTGTGAGCTATAATAACAACCTGCCTGAAAAGCTATGCCTACTGATATAATAGTGGCACCAATGGTAGGGGACTAACCAACCACTTTTTAAAAAATTGGATTTAAGTCCAAGTTCATGAGATGGAACCCACGTATTATGCTGTTAATGATGTAAAGAACTTGAAAATTATATAGGTCATTGGCTCAGGGGAAAACCTATTACTATTATTTTGGCTAATGAATATAGTGATAAAATAACTCCTAATGACACATTGCTGTACCCATAGATCAGTGCATTGCCTCCAATTCTCCAATTTTGAAATTGCAGAAGTCCTTGACTTGGGCTGCTCTTACAGAACACCCTGTGTCTTTTCTTCTGGAAAATGGCTACAGGGTCTAGATTATAGCATTTCAGGTCAGGCGTGAGCAACATGCTTGAAATTTTACTACTTACAGCTCTAAAAGTCTTGATAGGCTATTTGTCCTCGTATCAATACTTTGAAAACTCGTATCCTGCAACCCAAATATAAGCTGGGTGGGAAGGATATCTGATAAGGTTGTTTCCTACCTTAAGCCACATGAGTCATTTCTGGTGAAGATGTCATTCTCATCATTTCCAGGAATGAGCTCCTATACGCTACCTTGCTGAGATTCATCCTTATCATCTACATAACCAAGAGACTCTCACTTGCAGATAATGCCTGTAAAGCATTTTACCAGGACACTGCTTAATATCCAAGGAAAACGCAATAATGGAAGCCATTAAAACTAACATTATTGCCATGATGATTACTTCTTTTTCATGCTTACTTCATTAGGTCCCGTAAGAGGGAATATTAGAGGTGAATCAGATTTGATAGTTCCTTTACTCACAAAACTAATGCTTTTAAGTATTTTAACCACAGAGAAAGAACAAAGAGGAAATGAAGTAATATAAAATAAGCAAAAATAACACAAAGGAGTGAAGAAAGAACAATTCTATGTCTGGAGAGGACTGTGGGGATTTCAGAGAAGAAATCCTCAGTAGCCCCGGCCAGGGCCATGGGCACTCTGAAAATGCCTTCATTGCAAGCACTGCTAAGTCCTGCACTCACAGTTTAGGTGCTCTGAGACCTGGATCTCACCCTCTACAGACTTAAAGTCCCTCAGTTATCCCCATGTAGATGAAACAGCTGACATAGAAAGAGTTCTCTCTAGAAAAATCTCTAAGCACCTGTGCCTGTCTGGTTGGTACTTAGGACATTCACTAAATGCTGTGTCTTGGGAAATAAAGCAGTAGATTTTTTTGTCAAAAGCATTTTAAATTTTCTGAATCTAGAACATTTTTTATTTCAGGAATATGTTCATGTGTTCTACAGATACTTAGTTTCCTGTTATAAAGCATCTTGGTGCTATGCAATTGGGCAGAACATAAATGCTGGCTTAGGCCTATGCTACAGTAATATATAAACCAATATGTCAGGACGGTGGATAGGGATTAAGTCTCAGCACTGAGGAGATCTGGATCAGTTAAAAATGCATCTTCTACATTTAAATCCGACCTGGCCCTGGCCATCTTTCTGTATAATAAAGCATTGACAAAGGCATTCTTTTGCTTATGTTATTTGCTTACTAATACATATCTTGAGGGTTAATGTGTATTATTTGAAGAAATTTCTTTTCTTCTTCACCTACAATCTAACCAGACTTACACATTTATTTCATGGATGTGCTTTAATACTAAAGAAAGTACTATATGCCACCGCGAAAAGCTGAAATAAATCAAGATGTTTTAAAGTAGAATCATGGAGCCTGGCCAACAGCTGTTGGCCCTTGTGTTCCAATTCAGCCAAGAGTACCTAAAGCTGATCATCCAGCTTCTTAGGGTAAATTGCAGAAACAACCCTGGAGTGTGAAACACAGGTCTTTCATTGGAACCTCATGCATACGATAAGCAGAATAAGGAATAGTACTCACCACCAGAGTGTGGTGGGGGGCCGCAGAGGAGGACCACCCCCTGACCTTCACGGACTGATACTGTGCTTCTCATTCTGGTCTTAAAATTTTCAAGATCTAATTTTAAAAAAAAAAGGAAGAAGAACATTTCAGGAAAAAAAAAACCAACATGTTCTCTTTCTTTGAAGACAAATGTTTAAATCTCTCCCAAAGAACTCCAAGAGAATGTTTGCATTCAGGAAGAAAGTTAGGATTTGTTGTCTTTATGAAGCCTTCTTGGAAATCAGCTGTATAAATACAATACAAATATGTGCCCATTGATCCTATGTTGCTGTAATGGGATTACAATGGTCTGGGGCATCCAAAATAGCAAAGTGTACCTGAGATTAAAATAACCACATAATATGATTCAAGGAAAACAATTGAAGTATCCTGCCAGGTAAATTTGATGGCTATATCCACCCCAGTAACTCACTACATCCTACAGACAGTGAACCCCACTGTATGACTATCCACTCCCAAACTCCTACCTTATAATACCTGATCATAAGCATCATGTATAAACATTATTCTCTATCTGTAATTATTTCAATTTATTGAACAACTTAAAAATAGATAGTTTCCAGGCAGCATGGTCTAATATCATGAAGGGCTGTATGGAAGGTACATAAGTAGAACTTAGAACACAGCAATAAATTAAATGAATATGCCTACTTTTATTTATAGCTGCAAAAAGTACTAGTTATTTCTATAATAACCCAAAGGATGAATTTCAAGAATTCAATAATGTGTTTCAAAAAAATAAATCAATGGCAAATACTATTTTTATTATTAGCAGTATTATTTTAGTAAAAGCATAATTTCTTCCAATAACAACTCAAGATAACACATATAGATTTAGACTTCCTAGCTTAACTGACCACAGAGCAAAAGAACCATCGACTTCCATTTTTAAATAGCTGAAGTCTATACAAATTGTTATTCTTTATCTGTGTTCCAAGCAAATACCACAATAAACTCATTGGCTCGCTAGAAAATACAATGCTTAATTGAGTCTACACAGTAAATGGGAGAAAGATCTGTTTCTCTAACTTCAAACAAAAATGTTTGAGAATTATACAGTTTACCATCTATATATGAAAAAATGCACTATATACATACACATTAATACACACACATACCCCCCACATATACTTCTTAGCTCTTAAGCATTTTATAAAATGTCTAAGAGCGTACATTGCAATATATAACAGACCATATCTTTGGGAACAAAATTCAGAAAACTTCAACTTTCCTTTGAAACACATAAAAAGACAAGGCCTTATTTTCGAATTGATAAAACCTTAATCTATAGACATTTAGAAGTATTGCAAGCACCATAAATCAGTACAGCAAGCAAATGAATTCTTGTATTTACGATTTTATTGCTATTGAGATGTAGATTTGATTCAAATTAAACATCTCAATTGTTAAAGAATTAATGAAAGTGCCTGTGATGTAAATAAGTGTGACAAGAGGGTATAGCAGATAGTTAAGTGTCAAGAGGACTTGATGTTCTTTGCTGAAGACTTGGGTTCAGTTCCTAAGCACCCACACAGCAGATCATAAATTCTGTAACTCCAGTTCAATGTGAGCTACTCTGCTGGCACTTCATGTACATGACATGCATAAATACACACAGGGAAAGCATCCATCCATACAAACAATAACAATAACTAATTTTAATGTGTCAAGAAATCACTGAATGTCAAGGATGTTTATGCAAGGACACTTAAATAAATGTGTGAGAGATACATCAAAGTGTAGGACACAGCTGAGTGATGCAGGAATGTAAGTATCAACAGGTATATAGATAACTCACAGTGGTTTTAATCTGTATCACTTTAAGAGCAAATGAAGATGAGATTCTCTCCATGTGCTTATATTTCATCTATATATTATCTCTAGTGAAGTGCCAGTTTATGTCTTTTGTCTATTTTTTTTTCTTTCCCCTTTTAAAGATTTATCTATTTATTATGTATACAGAAGAGGGCACCAGATCTCACCACAGATGGCTGTGAGCCACCATGTGGTCGCTGGGAGCCGAACCCAGGACCTCCGGAAGAACAGTCAGCGCTCTCAACCTCTGAGCTATCTCTCCAGCCCCTTGTCTAATTTTTAATTGTGTATAGTTCTCTCCTAGTAAGTTCTGAGAAGTCTTGTTTATTCTAGATATATTTTCTTTATTAAAGACATCATTTGTACATATTTTCTCAGATTGACCAAAAGCATGAATGCATAAAAACATGTATGCCATAGGTAAATGCAAATAAATAAATAAATAGAAAAAAAGAAAAGAAATAGAAGGAAGGCATGGCTGCTTCTAGGTATGGTGGTGGAGAATGGTTATTGTAGATATGAGGGGGAACAAACCAGAGGCATCTGGAAGGGTTCAGCCGGAACATGACTGGCTAACTGTGTCCAGCTATATGAGGAGAGGCAGAAGCAGAGAGAGGAGAGGAAGAGAGAACCCTGAGTGGCAGCCAAGGGCCAGAAGCCAAAAGGCCAAAAGGGATGGTAGCCCAAATTGCTGAGATTATAGAGAAGAGCAGTAGGGGAAGGGCAGCCCAGCCCTATCTCTGGACTGGGGAAGTTTAGGATGGGGGCAGGCGGGAGAGGTATACCGTCTAGAAGACTCTGTAACAGGTAGGGACTGAGAGAGGTTGGTAGAACCCAGCAGCCAGGTTCTGTCAGCTTTGATATGATAATAAGTTAGACATTTGTTGAGAGTTTAAGACTTAACATTAGTCAAGGTACAGAGTTTCTTTCTTCCGTTGAGACCCCAGGGGACATGGGAAAAGGGAAAATCTCCTGAAGGTTGATCTTGGTTGAATGTGCCTGAAAACAACTAAAGGACAAAATGTTGGGTAGGTCTATGGGTGGGAGCATCTCTGTCAGCCCAGATATAAAGAGGTCTGGGGGGATACAGCACTGTTTTTGACTTCCCACCTTCACCCTTAGCTGATGTGGTCACCTTGTTGCCACTGTTGCCTCCTGACATTGGAATCCAGCTTCTTTGTCTTTCCAACAAGGACTGAGAATAAGCAGCTTCTCTAGAAATCTTTTGAGTCTTTAGCACCAGGATGATCAGACAGTTGTGACATCCACACTCCTGGTAAGAGCAACTACTGAGTTCTCAGTCTGTCCAGTGTATAGACAGCCATTGCTAGACTACTCAACCCAACTGTTTAAGCCAATCTGACAAATCCTTTTTTAATATACACTTACTCTAACAATTGTGCTCCTCTAGAGAACACCAACAATTATGACCCCCAAAGCAAAAACTTGCTTTTGAAAGAAGTACAAAATTATTTAATTGGAAAAATACCAGGCTTGGGAACTTCTAGAGACATGAAATTATCTCCAGTGCCTTGAGTTACAGAGAAGGGTCCTCAGTAGCAGATCTCAGCCTTCTATCTGCCTTCATCCATCATAGCATGCCCAAGACACACCTCTTTATTTTGACACTAGCCACCCCCAAAGTTCAACTTGGAAGTCTCCCAAATAAATGAGAACCTTCTTGCCCATAGGCTGCAAAGCTAAGGGTGTCCAAAGAGGCTCCAGGTATGTAAAGAACAGTATCCCTTGAAATAACCATATCACTGCATTAACCTCTGACCCTCAAGCACTCCCAGCTCACTACCACTTGAATAGGACAAAGCATTTCCAGTTTCCATTGGACTATCTTTTCCCCACCCTACAGGCTCCAACAGTGAAGAACTCAGGAAGAAGATACATTGGTTTGTGGCTTTATTTTTTTTTTTGGTTTTTATTATTATTATTATTATTATTATTATTATTATTATTATTTTACAACACCATTCAGTTCAACATAATAGCCACAGAATCCCCTGTTCTCCCCCTCTCGCCCACCCCTCCCCCCAGCCCACCCCCCATTCCCACCTCCTCCAGATCAAGGTCTCCCCCGAGGACCGGGGTTGACCTGGTAGACTCAGTCCAGGCAGGTCCATTCCCCCCTCCCAGACCGAGCCAAGTGTCCCTGCATAAGTCCCAGGATTCAAACAGCCAACTCATGCAACGAGCCCAGGACCTGGCACCAATGCACAGCTGCCTCCCAAACAGATCAAGCCAAATGACTGTCTCACCTGTTCAGGTGGCCTGATCCAGTTGGGGGCCCCTCAGCCTTTGGTTCATAGATCCTGTGCTTCCATTCATTTGGTTATTTGTCCCGGTGCTTTATCCAACCTTGGCTTCAACAATTCTCGCTCATATAAACCCTCTTCTTTCTCACTAATTAGACTCCCAGTGCTCCACCAGGGGCCCAGCCGTGGATGTCTGCTTTCAGATTCCTCAGTCCTTGGATGGGGTTTATGGCACCACTATCTGGGTGTCTGGCCATCCCATCACCAGAGTAGGTCAGTTCCTGCCGTCTCGCGACCAGACACTTTATGCTGGAGAGGATGTGGAACTAGGGGAACTCTCCTCCACTGCTGGTGGGAATGCAAGCTTGTACAACCACTTTGGAAATCAATATGGCGCTTTCTTAGAAAATTGGGAATCAATCTCCCCCAAGATCCAGCTATACCACTCCTGGGCATATACCCAAGAAATGCTCAATCATACCACAAGAGCACTTGCTCAGCTATGTTCATATCAGCATTGTTTGTAATAGCCAAAACCTGGAAACAACCTAGATGCCCTTCAACTGAAGAATGGATAAATAAATTGTGGCACATATACACAATGGAATACTACTCAGCAGAGAAAAACAACGACATCACACGGTTTGCAGGCAAATGGATGGATCTAGAAAAAATCATCCTGAGTGAGGTAACCCAGACTCAGAAAGACAAATATGGTATGTACTCACTCATAGGAAGATGCTAGATGTGGAACAAGGATGACTAGACTGCTACTCACATCACCAGTGAGGCTACCTGGAAAACGGGACCCCAAAAAAAGACACGGAGAAATGGACGAGATCTACATGAATAGCCTGGTCATGAGTGGGAACAATGAAGGGCGACAGTCGAGGGAAAGAGTGGGAGATCCTAGCTGGATCAAGAAAAGAGAGGGAGAACAAGGAATAGGAGACCATGGTAAATGAAGACCACATGAGAAGGTGAGAAGGGGAGGAAGCAGAGAGCTAGGGAGGCCCACGGAGATCCACAAAGATACCCCCTCAAAAGACTGCTGGTTTGTGGCTTTTAAAACGTTTATTTTGTAAACTTTGTCCTTACATTTTACTATACTCTATTATTTTTATTTTATTTTAAGAAGGAGATCAACAGATTTCATTCTTTTTGTTTCATTTACTTCGTTTTGCTTACATGGATTTGGCCATTATGGCTTTAAGACCTCTTGCCACCTTCTCCCCATCTCCCTGACAGTCTTCTGTTTCTCTTTTTATTAAACAGAGACTTTTCTCATCTTTCACTAACTATTTCCATGAACCTTGTTTTATGTCATTCAATTATTACTCCCATTTTTACATTAGGTAGAATTAGAAAGGCACGAACCCCTTCAGCCCACATGGATGGAAACCCAATATCACATTGCTCCAGTAATTCAAGTTCCCAGCCACACTACTTCAGAGAGTAGCAACATCCATGGGCTTCTCCAGGCACACTGAACACATGCTGGTATTGGTATAGTCTACTGTTATTCATCTTCAAACCTAGCTCCAGCCATATCTCTTTCTTGGAATTAATAAAATCACTTGCATTCTACCCATTTTGTACTTTCTATACTTTCATATGTTCCCTCTGTGAACTCCACCAAGTTTCTGGCCATGTTATTTTTAAAATTAATTTTAATTTTCTTCATTGCCTATCTCTTGACATTGTACTGGTAACCTATGGATCTTTGAAATAAGCAGACTTTGTATCTATCATCTTATTTCCCTTGGGCTCTCTGTGACAAGTCACAAGGCCAAAATTAAATTTTGGATGCTAACACTGCAGATTGCTTAATATTCTCATAGTGTAACTTGGTAAAAAGGACACGACAATAAGAATATGGGAGTCTGAGAGCTGAGCTGCCAAGGTCGAGGTCTTTATGACTAGAGGCACATCAGCTTATCACACATGCCTGACATCTGTGCACTGGAAAATTCCCTACTCTCTGAACATTACAAGGAGTTAGTTTTGAGAGATGATTCTCCGTATCAGAGATATGGAAGCATTTTGCAAGATAAACTGTTGCGCAACTACAAGGTCAAAGATGGGCCCCTTGTGACGGATAAGAGACTCGAGGATTTCTTTTGAGTCCCCAGTCTCAAAACTATACTTCCTTCTATGTCTGCCCTCTACTACCAATGTTTGTCTGTCTCTTTGTTCATTTTATTAAGGGCCGAGTTTTGTTTCTCAGTCTGGACTGGGACATATAGGACTCATGAGATCCTTGAGTCTCACAGTCCTAAATAGCTGAGATTAGGCACACACAGCCTATGTCCACCCTCCTTCACAGCTTTTACACATGCAAAAGCCATGCTTGTTAAAAATGACGCAAACTGTGTTTTTGCTTTGGGACCTACTGGGTTTAACTGGAGTCATAGGTGTAGGTAGAGCTGTGGGATTTAAATGACACTGAACTGGAATGGAGACTTGGTAGGACTGTGGGATTGGTGGTAGGAGATGGATAGAAGAAGACAGGGGGCAAGTATAACCAGAATGTAACACACACACACACACACACACACACACACACACACACACACACACACACACACACACATATATATATATATATATATATATATATATATATATACACACATACATATAGATATAATTGTCAATGGCATATTTTAACGTTTTAACGAACAAAACCTTAAAAGTTAAAAGAAAAATAATAGAAGACTGGCAACCTTTCCAGTGGTTCTCAAGCCTAACACTCTTTAACCTCAGATAAATGACCATCTCTTTGTGTTCTTTCACAATTTATCTGAGTTTGAATTCTTTTTTGTACTTTGATGCGAGACAAACCTAGATACAACTCCTTTCTAATGTTCACACATTTTTCTGACCAGGAACTTGTGGATACACAGAATCTCATCTAAAAATTGAATATAATAGCAGCAACTATAATTCTGCAAATTATTTAAAACACCTCCTGCTACATGAATGTCAAGCACGTGAGCACGGCTCTTCTCTTCTTTCCATTCTCGCGGAAACTTCTCCAAGCATCAAGTTCCTACTTCTATGTCTACTCAGGTGATGTGTCCACCATATTTTTAACTCGCCTTTCATTTTCTGCATGTCCTCCAGATACTTATGGGAAAACTAGCTGACCTCTTTTATTTGACACTGCATCTTCCTTTTAACTTATTTTTTATTACAGTTCTCTTCTAACTTATTTTTTATTACAGTTCCTGCGCAGACTCCTACGCCCACTTTGTCTCTTTTCCCTGTTCTCTCACAGTATCACCACAGTTCATGTTCACTGTTCTATAAAACACACCCTCCCTCTTTCACTCCAAATTATTTCCTACTAACCATATCAATGTTTTGTAAAATCTTTTTTATATAAATTCATGTTGCCTATATTATACATGTGACACTTTTAGCATCACTAGTGTCCAAAATGTTTATTTCTTCAGCCCTGATAAAGTGAGCATGTGATATAGAATTAATAGGTAGATGGATCTGTGAGGCATTAGGATAGGTATTTTCTGAAATTCATCTTCTTTGAGTTATATTAAAGCTCTAATAAAAATGTGTTATTTTACATTTTCTGTAGCATTGTAGCTCAGAGATACTCTGGACAAACTGTATCACAGTAAGTGATAGAAACAAGACTTACATGCACTTCCACTGCTAACAAGTCCTGTTCTTTTTGTCCTTTTATATTACACAATGATTACATATAAGCTTCATCTTGTCTCATTCCCTGTGGTCTCTCACTTCTTAATCAATCCATTCTCCACACATAATATTGAGTTTCTTTTTCTTCTTAAAACAGATACTCAATTTAAACAATGGCTAAAACATTAAAATTGAATCCCCAATGCCTTAATGTTAACATTCACATTCTCTGTCCTTATTCAGTGCTTCAACAGATGTATATGCATACTCATGCATATGCATATGCCTGTGTTCTGTAACAACACAAGAGAGTGTGATGTCCAACTCTGAGTAATTCAAAGTATAAAATTTTTCTTGTATCCGAACACCCTTCTCTCAAATTACATTCAGTACATTTGTTTTTAAGGACTAGTTAAAAATATCACCTCTATGTGAAGGAGATATTTGCAGAGCACTATAGATGTTTACTGTAATTGAATGTTATTATGGTAGGTTTGTCTGCTCAACAATGTCCATGCAGGGGTCCCCTCCCTTTTTTTCTGTTGTTCTCATTCACCTCTTACTGTACCTGCTCAGAAAAGATGGCATGCCTTAAGCCAAGTCCTTGGTCATTTTGAATAAACACTGTAATCCTTAGCAAATACAATGCTCCAATCGATTGATTAGCCACTCTCTATTTTCATCTTTGCTGCTTTTAGTTCAAGTTGTTCTATCCCTTAACAATATTCATTGCACTGGTAACATCTAGTTATCAGAAAATATCAACCAGCCTAGAAAAACAAATAAGGATAATTGTTTTAAAAGAATATATTCTACTAACAATCTGACAGTTAATTCTGACACTTTAAAATAATAAACCCCCCTTTTAGGCAGCAGTCAGTAAATCATAAATACGTTCTAATTTTGTTTTGGTAGTTCTCTTCTTATCATGCACCTAATCAAAGAACCACACGTGTGAGTGTGCACACACATAAACCATTGGACTATATATTAATTACATTAATAACAATAAATTTTCTCTTTGGTATTTTGATAAAGGGTTTCTCTGTGTCTCTCTGGCTGTCCTGGAACTGACTCTGTAGACTAGGCTGGCCTCAAACTCAGAGAGATTGATCCACCAGCCCCTACCTCCCAGAGTGCTAAGATTAAAGGCATGCACCACCACCACCTGGCATAACACTAAATTTTTAAACATAGTTAATGTAAAAAGAAAGTGAAGTAAATCTTTGCCTTTTAATGGCTTCTTTTATTTCACATATAGTAAACATATATGTATACAATTCTATACAAACAAAATTCTAGCTAAACAAATCTATTCATCCTTTCTTTTGTAGAAATACAAGGAATGATTTTTGTTTTGTTTGAAATAAATATCTCAGCATAGATAAGGTTGAAAATAGTTCTAAAACAACAGTGATGACCACATTTTGAAAGTCTAGCGGAGCACTGATCATTATGGTACATGCCTACAATATCAGCACTTGGTAGACTGGAGCAGAAAGAACCAAGACTTTGCAGCCAGCCTGGACTACACAGCAAGATTCTGTCTCAAAATGAAAAAGAAGGAGAAGAAATCAATTTGAGTTTTTATGGGGCAATAGAAAAATGTGGTGTAGCTACAGACCACATTATCACTGGAAGTTGTATTTTAAAAAGCTATTCTAGAATACCACATTTGAAATCTAACTGTGGCACTTTATGCTGCCTGAACAAATTTTCAGTCATTTACAGAAGGGAGTACTTGGCCCTTTCACTTAGTAACAGCTACTCACTAATCTGGAAATAAAGAGATCATATAAAATGACATTATTCTGAAAATGGAAGCAGATCACACTACTACAACACATTTGTCTTAATTATGTTCTCAAACATTTTAAAAAGCTTTTTAATAGGTGAGGTTAAAATGTCTCAATGGCTCTTTTGCAAAGTGTCTGAAGTCCTGCTTCACTATAAATATGCACCATGAAAATTAGTCCTAGTCCCTCATACAGACTTCTCAGACTCTGATATCATGTTTGTTGTCCAAAATATACAGATATTTTTGTCAGTGTTAGAGGCCTGCTGAGATCATTGTATGAGAAAATCAACACAAAATTCTTGGAACACTTTAGGGGATCAATAAATGTCAGCAAACAGCTTCCCCTCTCCAGGCAAGGAGAAGCCTATGTCTCACCCTAACCACAGTCTAGCCAGACTTATTTGTGATTCACTGCATGCTAATTTTTATGTCTTTTGAAGGATTCAACTGCTTGTCTCTATCTTTTATTATATGATCCCTCAAGGCAAAAATATTACTTCTTTCCTTGTACTTAGTCAAGTAGTTACTACATAATATCTGCTGAATTCAATACCTTATGAAATGAGTCTTAAAGCTCCTGATAGCTGCTGTCTGTTCATGCCATTTTAAAGAAAGATATAAGATGATTATGGTAAAACCTCACTTCTGACCATCCAGAGATAATGGAAATTGAAATTAATTAGCATATTGCAGTAATGCTCCCAACTCTACACCCCATATCCATGCACCACTGTCAGACAAGGAAACCTTACCCTGTCCTTTCTAAGAGGTAGTTTCTCTTTAATGATTCACTCCGCAGCACCCTGGAGAAAGAGCATAGTTGATATGTGGCTAGAACTCCTATGGGCTGGCACTGAGCGAGCACCCTGGTGAGGATCTAATTGAGTTTACTTTTTTCTGTCCTAAGTATTCTTTAGTTAGCATACAAAATTAATGGGAATTTACTTTTTCTTTAATTAAATGATCTATTTATACCAAAAGTCTTCATTAAGATAGAGAGGGCCATTAAAAATTATTTTATGAACTATCTGAAAAGAAATACCCCTATAATTCCAGAGAAATGGAGAGTCAATATTTTAAATGTTTATTGATTTATTTTTATATAATTTAATACAGGAATTCTGGGTCAATCTCATCAAAATCACTCCCAGCTCATCTCGCAAAGTCCAACTCCTACTCCTACTATTCCCTCCCTCCCAAATTCATGACCTTGCCTTTTTCCTCATTTTATAGATGTTTATTTGTATGTATATCCATATATATATATGTATATGTATGTATATATATATATATATATATATATATATATATATAAACATATGAATTTACAACCAATTGTGTAAATTTAGCATTGCTCATATGTACCTGGGTCCAAGGATGAGCATTTGGGATTGGATAATCTTAGTAAGAATTCAATGGACAGCGTATATGGGAGAGAACCCATCAAGAAAGTGATTTTCCATCTCTCACCAGCTATTAACCACAGCACTTTATCTAGGAGTGAGGCCTTGTGGGATCTCCCCATCCACATTGGCCTGTTGTCATTATATGGCAACCGGTGTTGTCATTATACAGGTCTTATTCAGATAAACATATTGTTTAGTTCATGGGTACCTTTCATTTGCCATTTCTTATAGACACTAGCAGCAGGTATCCTGGTCCTCTGGCTCACAGTCTTTCCACCTTCTCGTCTCCCTGAGCCTTGGCTGTAGGGGCTGAGCTGTAGATGTATCACTTGGGGCTAGGTATCCCAAGAACATTTATTCTCTTCATTTTGAGCAGCTGTGTATCTCTGAAATCGTCTCTACATACTATAAAAATAAGCTTTGATGAGGCATAAGAGCTACACTTATCTTTAAGTATAAGCATTTAGAATATAGTTAAAAATGATATTTACTTAGGGAATTGGCAGTAGAATGTTCTCCTCCAGGATCTGTCATAGGTAGTTATTGAAGCTTACAGTACTAGGCATAAAATTCCTCCATTGAGGCAACCTTAAGTCCAATTAGACAACTGTTAGTTGTCTCCAAGATAAAAGCACCAATATTGCACCATTGAAGTATTATTTGTTTGCTTGGTTTTTTTTTTCATCCCTAATGATTTAAATGTGTATGACCAAGGAGAGTTACAAGGATTTCATCTCATGATTCTCATAATTTGTGAGAAGGGTCATACTGATGGAGCTATTCTTAAATTTGTGTGAGCAAACCAATGAATGACAAGAGAACGTAATGTAGCCTAGTCACAGTGTCAGGAAGCATTCAATGTCTAAGCCAGGAAAGAAGGAAAAGTCAATGCTGGGTTTCCCCATCCAAATTAATGAGTCCCCTTTAATCTTGGAAACTCACACCTAAGAAGCTCATGATCATAATATGTATCCTACCACAAAGTCTTATTTGAGTATGTGGATTCTTTCAGTCAATGAATTTTCAATACATCTTCTGAGGTGCTCCCATGATTATATAAGAGGCTTATGTTCTGGCTTTCTGCCTCTGATCACTGACTCCTTATCATGAAAAGTTTTATTTTATTTGTCAACTAAATCACCTACCCAAGAGCCTGTGGAGTTTGATCACAGGAAAGAAGGCAATGATCAATGAGAGAATTTTCAAAATGTGACAATACTCTATTTGGGTAAAATAATGTTTTAGTTTGTTTTCTGTTGCTGTGATAAAACACTGAGTCAAAACAACTTGGAGGAAAGGGTTTATTTGGCTGCCAGTTCCTCGTCAAGGAAGAAATTCAAGGGAGAAACCTGGAGGCAGGAACTGAGGCAGATACCATGGAGGAACGTTGATTAGTGGCTTGCTCAGCTATTTTTCTTATATGGCCCAGGCACACATCCTTACTTAAGGATGCTACTACCCACAGTATGATGGGCCATCTTATGTTGATTAACAATAAAGAAAATGACCCATGGTCATGCTCGGGGTCAATACAATGGAAGAAATTCCTCAATTGGTGCTTTCTCTTCCCATGTGACTCTAGTTTGCACAAAGAAAACGAAAACTAGTCAGCCAAAACAGATTTCTAGAAGTCATCATTCTGTAATTATCTGTAGCTTTGTAATTCCATAAAATTATGTAATATAGTATAATCTATATATAATTTATTACTTTACTATTATGCATACTCACTAATATGTAATCTACAGAAGACTATAACAGTTTTTCTGAAACAGATTGTATTTTGAGCACAAAGATTAGTGTCTGACATGTATCATTTACATAAAAGAAAGATTAAAAGATCTCTCTGTGTGGCATATTCACATGAAATTATATTTATGTGGCAGATATAATTCACCTCAAAATCCTAGTTTATGTATGTGTGTGTGTGTATGTGTGTGTGATATATTTTCATAAGATGTGTGTGCACATACATTCCTGTTCGGGAAAGCAAGGTTGTGTCTGTTATTGTACATTATTCATATGTTGATCTCACCCTCCACATTGAGACAAGATCTCTATTTATTATTATTATTATTATTATTATTATTATTATTATTATTATTATTCACTGTAGCCATATAGATCATGTTAACTGGCTGATGAGCTTCTGGGAATCTCCTGGCCCTGCCTCCTTTCTTACTATAGAATGCTGAGACTATATGGATTCACACTATTGCTCTTGGCTTCTGCAAAGGTTCTGAGGATTCAAATTCAAATCTCCTGGATGCACACCGATCTATCTCTCAAGTTCCTACTTTGATTTCTCTGACTATGACCTGAGTCATGCCAAGCAGGCTAGGTTGGCTTTCCAGGAAACCTCATGCCTTTCTGTGTATCCTCAGTACTGACACTAAAAATACACACCACCATAATCAGAAAGTTTTATTTGTTCTGTGGATCAAACCTTGGTCTTCATACTTGCCTAGCAAACAATTAACCAACTGAACCATCTCAGTAAGAATTTTTTTTCTCTCTTTTAGCAACCTCTGCTAACATACAAAACAAATAATTTGTACTGGTGAGAGATCAACTCTATCTTAGATTGCTACTGTGAACAGTTGATTTCTAAGAATCATCATCTTCTGAGGGGAATAATAAAATATACTTGTGACACGTAGAAAATGCATGCATTTCTAATGTTGAGTCCAAGTTACTATGTCATGTGTCTCAATTTAAAAATTATGGCAAATAAGGAAAGCTATGCAAGTCATAATTTATAGGAAGGAATTAAAATGACATTTTATATGACATCTTGTTACATTGTATGAACTAAGCCTTTAAAAATATTTAACTAAAGAACAAAAAAAACCCAAACTAATATAAATTTACTTAAGAAAACAAAGTCATACAGTTTTATCATTTTAACACAATTCTCTAAAACAAATGAAACATAATAGATAGATATAAATATTTTGATAGTTTGGTTGTTACCATGGAAATAGTCTAATCACTGTAACTGTGAATATGCAGATGCTTACATTTCTCTGGTGAATCAAATAAGCACAGCTTATATTACTTGTTTTCTTTATGAGTTTTCCTAAGATCCAGGATATATAAAGACAAGCATTCACTTTTATACTTACAAAGTGCATTCATTACACATGATACTAACAGAGGCAGGGATCCATTAGTCTTTTAGAACTCTCCACATAGGCATTTAAGGGACTTGAGAGGGGTTTCTAGTTTAAAGTTTTGAAGTGCAAAAATATATACAAATTAGGATGAAATTGGGACATTTCTTTCTTTGACTTTTTCTATTGCTAGCCCCATGACCAGTTTGGACACTCCTTGATTTGCAGCTTCCATTGTCTGCCTTCACTGATATGTAGTTCATCTTCATTTGTATACCTTCTTACAAGGACACTGGGTATTTTGATGTTTGTTTAAGGTCCCATCTATGTCGACATGAACACCATGAATTTATCACAGTTATAACACTATTTCTAAATACAGCCACATTCTTACATAATACATCTGTACTTCAGCTAAACTTTTTTGGTGTGTCTGTGGGAATAAATCCAATCTACTGTGAGCTAATGACAATTTTAAGTAAATAAAGTAAGTGAAAGAATGGGGGATTAGATTAAGGGAAAAAGAGGGATTAGATAACAAATAGTTCAGCATTTGCCACAGACCCTAAGCAGGTGTCAGCTAAGCAGGTTATTGCCTAAGCAGTAGATATCCTGTTGACATCTGAAATTGCCCCTTGGTATCCAAAGATCTACCACCTCATGTGATGGAATGACCTTGGAAATGCATGAACAAGTGTGTGTACACGTGCACACATGTGCACACAAATACACATATGTAAATGTGCACGTACATAAGTGAATATATGTTGCAGAATATCTGTACACTGTGAAAATAGGTCTTTGCCAAGGAGCCTTCTGATTGTTTTAATAATGAGCTGAATGGCCAATAGCTAGGCAGGAAGATTTCTGGGAAGAGAAAGGAAGAGGAAGAGAAGCTGGGTGTGCGAGAGATGCCATGAGACACAGAGAAGAAACAGGAGATGCAAGATGGAAGAGAGAAAATGCTACATGATAGAATGTAGGTTAATATAAATGGGTTAATCTGAGTTATAAGAACTAGTTAGGAACAAGCCTAAACTATAGGATGAGCTTTCATTATTAATAAGAAGTCTCCATATCATTATTTGTTGTGAGCTGTCTGGAAGGACAGAAAAGGCCTCATTACAAACACTTTTGTATCCTCCCATAACTCTCACCTGTCTGAGAACAGACCAAGAGAGTTGTCACAAGCTTTAAGAGCAGGGCTTCTTTGGACTTTTACTATATCTAAAAATGCCAACATTCCAGATTTTAGCAAATACTCTTTTTCTTGGTGCATCCTGCCCTTACCCTAACTAGAATGCTTAACTATATTTGGCATAGCTTCATTTCCAGCTATCAATTTAATTTTGGATATACTCTTAGGAAAACTACTTTAATTGAGGTACTTTCAACAAGAACTTCAATTTTCTCAATTATAAACCTGTCGGGTATTTGCTGAATATGTCCTGTCCTTTTATATCTCAATTAAAGGACAACATCAACCATCTTTAAATTCTTTATTAAAATCCACAAATGAATAACATTAGCAAGTATTAAATATAAATGAAGATGAACATTTTTACTTGGCACCAAAGTGTAGTATCCATGGTGGCATGCCTCCTAATGTGGAAAGATGATAAAAATGGTTGAGTTAGAAAATAAATAGAGCTATTTTTCGTGACATTGGCAAACAGAATGTGTGCAATAAAGTATATAGTATCTAGATAACTATCATGTTACAGTACCATGATGAATATTGCCATTCAGGAAGCTTAACGCTACTAAAGGCATTCATAATATTTAATACAATCATGATATATTTTAGTTAAGAGGTTACATAGCCATGTAACAGTTTGTCATGTGTCCGAGTGTTCTAACAATAACACACGGAGACATAAAAGTGACTCTCGTTTTATAAATGTTCTCTACCACAATTAGTGGAATTATATATGAGTGCTTTAGTAATGCTGGTACTGAGCTGTCACACAGCAAGCCAAAGGAATGCTACCAAGGCCTGGAGCTTGAAGGCAACTCATTGTTTCTATCATGCCTCCTAATGTGTATTGCTAAAGCAAAGGCTACAAAAATGAAGAATGCTGGAATTGTGCTGGGAAAAGTGTGTCCTGTCATTAAGAATCACAGTATAGGGCCAGCAAGGTGACTCAGTGGGGAAAGGCACTTTGTGGCCAACTTTGATGCTCTGAGTTCAATCCCTGAGACCCAGAAAATGCAGAAAGAGAACCAAGTCTTGTTAAGGTTTCCTCTGGCCTATACCAGAAATACATACACATGAAAGCGGCGGTGGGGGGGACGGGGGGAGGGGGACGGTGCTTTAATGAGTTATTCATCTCCATTCACTGCCGCCCACTGTACAAAGCAGCTTCACTGACTAAGACCGAAACAGTCCAGGTCTAAGGGCGTACATGTAAATATTTAAAAGACAACTTGTCTACTTGACTAATTTTTATTTGACTTTTTTTTCATTTTACATACCAACCACAGTTCCCCCTCCCTCCTCTCCTCCCACCTGCCTCCCCTCCCCACCTCATCCCTCCATCTACTCTTCAGAGAGGATAAGGCCTCCATGGGGAGTCAATAAAGCCTGGCATATCAAGTTGAGGCAGGACCAAAGCCTTCCCTCCTGCATTAAGGCTGAGCAAGGTATCTCACCAAAGGGAATGAGCCAGTTCCTTTACCAGAGATAAATCCAGGCCGCACTGCCAGGGGCCACACAAACAGACCAAGCCACACAAATGTCACCCACATTCAGAGGGCCTAGTTTGGTCCCATGGAGGCTCCTTAGCTGTCAGTACAGAGTCCTTGAGCTCCCACTTGCTTGTGCCAGCTGTCTCTGTGGCTTTCCCCATCATGAGATTACATGACCATTTTAACAAAAGGAAAATAGAAAGTTCTACCCTAGGGCATATGACCTCCCAAATCATGGACTTTTGACCAAGATTGCAGTATCAAACTTGAAACTCTTTCCATTGGTGCAGGCCTGAAATCCAATCAGAGAGCAGTTAGCTACCCCATAACAGTCATGACAGTAGCCTATGTTGGTTTAGAGACGTCTAGGGTCTCATTGACAAAAATAACAAACAAATGAACAAACAAACAAACAAACAAAAAAACCTCATAAGAAGGGATCCTATGCATTGTAGTGTGATTTCATTTCATAACCCTTGAAACATTGTCTATCCATAGGATAATTTTGTTCACAATCGTTTATGTTTTAAAAAATATACTGAAATTGCCTTATTAACTAAAAGCTTCCATAAAGCTTTTCATAATCTTTAGATTTGTTTTATCTAACTACAACCATGCTCCCATCTGTACCTTATCCCCATCATTTTGTAATAATTTTTTCACCATTGATTGCCCTCGTCTTTCATTTCAATTGTAATCTACTATTTTTACAATTATTAATTTTACCTGGTTTGGGACATAGTAGGCTTCCATGTATTCTTTTTTTTCTTCTCTTTGTGTGTGTGTGTGTGTGTGTGTGTGTGTGTGTGTGTGTGTGTGTGTGTTTTAATACATCTCTCCAGTGGATGGCCCCACATTTACATGTCCATGAACAGCTGAGCACCACTAACTGTTAACTAGACATGGTTTTGTGTGCCTGCAAGGGCACGCACGCGCCTGTGTGTGTGTGTGTGTGTGTGTGTGTGTGTTTATGACTCTGAAGTTTTTTGCCTAAAATAAAGTATTAAAAAAATACATCTGGTCTAGATCTTTTTGGGGGGAATATGAGAGAAGTTACCAGAGGATGGGGATATATCCAATATCTCATTGTATAGTTGCATGAAATTCTCAAGAATAAGGAAATTAAAAACAACAACAAAAGAATCATAGGACAATGGGCTGGTGAGATGGTTTACCACATACAAGTAATTGCTGCTCAAACCTACTGATACAAGTTCAATTCCCAGAATCCACATAGAGGGGGATGTAGAAAACCAACTACACCAAGTTGTCCTGTGACCTCCATAAATGAGATTTGAAATGTGAGCATCTGCACTCACACACACTTTATAAAGATCACAAATAATAAAATAACAACAACAACAACAACAATAATAATAATTAGTAGTAGTAATAATGCATGAAATGGGAAAGAGATTTGTGGAGAGGATGGGGATTGATGAATTGATGGGAATAAGACAGAACAAGGGGTGAAAGTACAGAACATAATATATACATGTTTGAATTGTCAAATTTAAGCAATAAAAAGATAAAAACACAATATTTCAGTTATCGATAAAATTTAAATATAAAAAATTCACAGCACTATACAAGGCTCATGGTACCAACAAATATTCCTCAGTTGTGTTTGCGGAGATATGGGGAAAACAAAGTAATTTTAAAATTGAGGATGAGTACAAATTAACCTGAAGTCACAGCTGCCCAGTGTGGTTATATAGCCCATGTACTGCACATTGCAAAACTTTTCCTATGAGCATGATTTAAATGGCATTCTGAAGACAAGTACCATGTCCAGTTATCAATATAAGACTTGAAAGTTCCCTTTACAGGTTTGATCTTTACATCACATACCACTAACTCACCATGCTGTTGACCATGACAAGAACAAGCAAATATCAGATCTGAAGGTCACTGCCATTCTCTTACAGAAAAAAACCCGCCAATCGAGACTCAAACCGGTAAGATGCCCATGCCTCACTTCTAGCACGTTCATTCATTTGGTTTTAGAATCAGAACTGGGATTGGATCATGATCTGTTGCTGACTAACCCTGAAACTTTGGGCTGCTACTCATTTTGCTATGGCCCAATTTCCTTGCCTATAAGATGGAGAGCTAATGGTTACCCTGGAATACTCAATGGGGCTTTAAAGAACAGCTGACAAAAAATACAACATGAACAACATGCTACTGTACAGCAAGCAGTGCTGAGAGTGCTCTGCATTAATTCTGGCAGAAAAGAAACATCGATTTACAAGAGACCGGTGGTTTGGGTATGAAGTGCTACTGAGGCTTCTGTTAGAGTGTCATTTGCAAAGGGACGAGCTCACAAGGACTATGGCATGCATAGCTAGCTAACAAGCTGGCAGCAGTAAAAGTAGTAGGAATCAGGAAGCTGGGTCTAGCTGAACATGTATGCCCCTGGGGCCGTGTCCTGAAAAGACAGACTTTGCGTCAAATATCTTCCTCGTTACTGAGCTTTTGATCCCCTATTATTGATCAATGTTCTACTTCTGGGAGCTCATTTTTTTCCCAGAATGTTCTGTTCAACATAGGACTACACACCAAAACCTATGAAATGGTGAGCCCAAACATACCTGCCTCTCTTTTACGTTTTACATTTATTTAGTGTTGAGCTCAGAAGACAACTTACAAGAAAGAGTTGGTTCTCTCCTTCCACCATCTGGGTTCCATGAATTAAACTCAGATTGTCAGATGTGGCAGCAAGTGCCCCTACTTGCTGAGCCATCTCTTCTCTTAATTCCTTTTAAGTTGGCTGGTTGTTTAAGTATTTTGTTATGATGAGGAAAAATCTGACCTACACCCACCACTTAGGTTTAGTTAGGTTGGTGGGGACCTATTTGATAATGCAGTTCTACAAAATATGCGTGTGTGTGTTTGTGTGTTTGTGTGTGTGTGGGGGTGTGTGTGTGGTGTGTTTGCTATAAACTCTGAGCTAGACACATCAGTTGTAGTATCTACTAGCTACATAGAACTACTGAGCACTTGACATATGAGTAGTGTAGACTCCAGTGTGCTATATGCCAAAGAAACACGTAATAGATTTCAGGAAGTACTAAAGGAAAAAGAAAAATTTATCTTATTAATAATGCAACATAGATTCCACGTTAAATAATAAGACATTTTAAGTAGCTTTGCCTTACAGACTCTAAACACTGGAAGTTTTAAATTGCATACCTTACCTTTATCATATTTCTAGTGGACAGCACTATCTGCAGAGTATTTTGCTTTCCACAGCCAAAATACTCATATCTATGTTCTCAGAGATCAAGGTCATTTGGAATATGGCTTGGATTTATACTGAATGACTTATAGTCCAGGGTTTGCCCATAAACTTCTATCATGTAACCATTTCCCTACCATGTCTTACAATATGTAAGTGGAGCACAAATTTGGTTAAAATAGTTCTAAAACTATTTTTCTTTCTTTATTCTGATTAAGATGGTTTTGTCAAATTGTGCTCATCAGACTCTTCGTATGGCATATTCAGTGTAGCAACTAGATAAGTGTCTGACAAAAAGTAAGGACTAATGTAGCCAGCAGACATGATGTGCTATTATATGTTTGGTCTCTCCATGACTAGGCTTTAAAGCTAAGGAGAGAAGAAACTCATAGAATTCAGAGGGAAGCTGTGTACAGAAGACTTACAGACAACATATGGCAACCCACTAAGAAGGAAGTCAAGCCAATAAACACCCTGACCTTTCCTCTTCCACTTTCAGGTTCCCTGCTAATATCCCCATTACCCCTAGCAACCTAAAGTCAGAAAATGCAAGGGGACACTCTGGTGTTTCCATATGGGACTGCTGGGGCATAAGGCAGGATGGAAGGTGAATCTGGGAAGGACAGATGGAAGACATTTAGCATGTGTATATTTGATCTTTCTGAAAGATGACTATTGTCAACCATGAGAATAGAAAAAACCAACAGTTTTATGTAAAAATAATAAGACTTAGTAAAATGTTCACTAAAACATGTGAAATTTTAATTGAAGATTTTGGCCTCACTTTCTGTTTTCACCAATGTCACAGTAATTGTCTTACCAATTGTGCCATTTTCAAGTTTAAGGTACTGTTGATCCTCTGATCTGAAGAAAAGTCTAAACTGCAGAATCTATATTCCCCTGAAGAGTTTATAAGAAAGTTGTTACCAAAATAGAAGTCGTAATATTTTGGACCCAACATAAAACAGCTCTATTTAAAAACAGGAGCCATCTTTCAATAGACATAAAAAAACAGAACAGGTCAGTATTTTAAGCTAATTTGGGAAATCATTCCTCCTGGCAGACCCATCAGGATGTAGCTTAAAAGCAGATGTAGATCACTGCCTGATGTCATTTTATGGATGAGATACTTGGCTAGGAACACCTGTTTTATTATTTTCCAGGTTACAGCTTTGTCTTTTATGTAACATGGGGCAGAACTCTCATATTTTTAACCAATTATTCATGCATTTATTCAATGAGGTTTATGGATCATCTGTGGGTGGAGAACCTACTCATTCTGTGTCCATGTAATTCTATGAATTGTATGCAATTGGAAGGGAAGGAAAGAGCCATGTGTCTAGGGAAATATAGGAAAATAACCTCATCTTTCCTCCTGTTGTTTACTTCCATGCTGAGCACATATTTTGTGGTGTACAAACAAGACATGAAAGTGTCTGTATTTCTTTTCACAATATGCCCTGTAAACAAAATGAGCAGGTATCAGGGATCTCTATGTACAGTACAAAAGTGATTAAGTCATCAGATGTGGCCTCAAAAATGAAAGAAACTGCAATAACAGAAATATGAACACCCTGTGCTCCACGTTGTCTTATTTATTGTTTAGTTCATATCACGAGAAAGCAAACGACTCGGGAGAACTGACAATTCTGTAGTGTGGAGGCCAAAATAACATCTAAAGTCAAAATTCTACTGTCTAGTCTGTGGAAGTTATAAATTACATAGCCTCTATGCACACACCTAAGATTTTTCAAATACATATCAGAAAATGATCATGTATATGTTTATTGAGCTATTTCAAAGATGAAATACCATATACAGAGAAAAATAACCCACCAAATATTTGCTATAATCTTAAGGTATAGATCCAAATAGAAATGTTTCTCATGGATAGAGTTTACAAAATGCCACCAGAGTCTCTCAGAATGGCCAATTTCACAGCAATTCTTCTGTATCTCTTGGCAAACAGACCTAGTTTTCTAGTTACACACTGCCTGTAACTTCAAAACAAATACATCTCTTGACTGATTCTCAGAAACAGTTTGCCTCTGCTGATAACTGCATAAGCTTTTTACATTGAAGATGAAAAATTTATAAACCATTTTGGTTTTAGCTATCACGACACTTCCCAGCTGTTAGAATTAACATCTCCCAGGTACCTCTAATCCTTTTAAACAGTCTCCTTCTATTTTTATCTGCACTTGTCCCATTTTATATTAATCTCCTTTTGTAAGTCAACTGGAGGCTTTTCAGAAACAATTCAGTATAAACTAGAAAGAAATATCTATTCATGATATAATACAAATTATTGTCTATTCTTTGTAGCCTTGTATTGTGCCTCTTCTGGGCCATCTCATTGCCAGGTTGCATCTTGACATAAGAAATAGGAAGTAACAGTGGAGACTGAAAATTAAATTATTTCCCTTGAGTAAAGTCTGAGACTTAAGTAATCACACCTCTGCAACAAATAGTATAAATGTGAATCATTTCTAGACTAGTTTACTCTATTTGTTACTTTAGGCAGTTATTGTCTTGATGCTTTAACAAAAGTATCTGACCAATGTATTCTGAAAAAGGGTTTACTTCAGCTTCCAATCCAAGGATACAGTCCATTGTGGGGATAAGTTCTGACAGCAAGGGCTTAAGCTAGCTAGTACTGCGTGTCCATAGGCAGGAGTAAGAGGGCCAGAGAGTGATGAATGCTGACACTCATCTCCCTGTCTCCGTTTATGCAGTCCAGGACACCAATACAATGAATGGTACTGTCACACTCTGAGTTAAGCTCATCTAGACCATTCCCACATAGACTAACCTAATCTAGGCAATCCATCCCACAGTCTTCTTAGGAGCTTGCTTCCTAGGTGACTCTAATTTTGTTAGGTTGCCTGTATTAACCATCACAAACACTAAGTACTTCATATCTGATTAGCTAAAAACTACAGTCAGTGTGTGTGTGTGTGTGTGTGTGTGTGTGTGTGTGTGTGTGTGTGTGTGTGTGTAGTGTATGTGTGTTTGCATGTGGGAACATTGCCTGTGTTGGGATGGGAGATGCAAATGCAGAAGTGGATGCCTGTGAGTGGAGACCTAAAGTACATGTCAGTGTCTTCTTTGACTGCTTTCTAATCTACTTGCAGAAGCAAGGTCTTCTGCTGAACCAGGAGCTAGCTGATTCTGGGTAGTCTGCCTAGGCAGTTTGCCCAAGGAATCTTCTGGGTGTCTTTTTCCTGAGTGCTAGGTTATAAGTGGCTGCTTGACTGCCTTCCTTCCTTCCTTCCTTCCTTCCTTCCTTCCTTCCTTCCTTCCTTCCTTCCTTCCTTCCTTCCTCCCTCCCTCCCTCCCTCCCTCCCTCCCTCCCTCCCTCCCTCCCTCCTTCCTTCCTTCCTCCCTGTAGCTAGAGTTTCCTCTCTGAGTCCTGCCAAGCCCTGGCAGTCCCACAGCCCACATACAAAATAAACACACAGATGCTTATATTATTTACAAACTGTATGGCCATGGCAGGTTTCTTGCAAACTGTTCTTATATCTTAAATTAACCCATTTCTATTAATCTATAAGTTGCCACGTGGCTTGTAGCTTATCGGTATCTTAAATTTTGCTTGTCATGGTGGTGGCTGGCAGCATCACTCTAACACAGCCTTCCAGTTTCCAGAATTCTCTTCTCTGCTTGTCCTGCCTATACTTCCTGCCTGGCCAGGCCAATCAGCATTTTATTTATAAAGAGCGATATCCACAGCACCTCCCACCCTCGGTCCATGAGTACCTCTGTCCCTCCCCTTCCTCTCTCTCTCTCTCTCTCTCTCTCTCTCTCTCTCTCTCTCTCTCTCTCTGTCTCTCTCTCTCTCTCTCTCTCTCTCTCTCTGTCTCTCTCTGTCTCTCTCTCTCTGTCTCTCCCTCTCTCTCCTTCTCTCTTTGTAATTTAACTTTATTGATTCTTTGGGAATGTCATATCACATACCCCAATTCAGCTCACCTTCTGGTCCCCCCAAATCTTCCCCTCATCCCAGCAGTGCCCACTCCACAAAAGAAAACAAAACAAAGCAAGTAAGCAACAAACAAAAATAAAAACAAAACCAACCAACTAACCAACAAGCAAACAAAAACAAAGAATCTCTTAGCTCCAACACCTCTTCATCCATCCTGTTGGCACTGGGGGCTCTGGAGGGTCAAACAGTATACCCTTTTGTCCCATCAGCTTTACTAGCAAATGTTCATTGCAATGAGTCACTGGTATAGTTCAAGGCCTCTGATTTTTGGTACACTATCATCACTGGATGCTCATTGGAATTCCTTTGGGATATTCTGTTGCTGAATCTTGGAGATCCTTTGGGTATTGTGCCACAGTGCCTTCAAGAGCACCAGCAGGTCCTAGATGGGGTAGATGTTAGGGTGGGCCAACCCAAGGTCCAGGTGTGGGCCAGGGTGGTAGCTGAGCTGGTCAGTCCTCGCCACTGTGGCTACCCATCTCAAGCAAGTGGGCAGAGTCACCTCCCCTAAGTCCATACCCTCAGGTTCAGTTCACCCTATTCTGTGGTGAGGGGTGGGGCCATCTCTCCAGAGTGCCGGGGCCAACTCTCTTGCTGCAGTGTCCATCCAGAGGCAAGGGTAGCTTTCCATGGGCCAGCAAAGGGTGGGGCTGGCTCAGCATAGCTCTCTGATTTCATCTTGAATGGTTCCTAAGGCCCACCCTAGGTGACCTGGGCCACAGACATCAACACAGACCCCAGCTGCAGCTGGACCATGCACCCAGACATGGACCCAGGCAGCAGCTCAGCTGGTCGATATCCTGGCTCCAGGTGGTAGCCCCAGCCACTCAGATTAGGATGGCTCTGGCAGCAACATTGCCCCTGGACACCAACAAGGTCACAGGTTGCAGCCAAGACACTAGCCTTCATGTGGCCTTTGGTGGCAACATGGGCCATGGACACCAGAGCTCAGCTGTGGTAGGACCATCTACCCAGACATGGTCCTCAGCAGCAGCCCAGGTCTGGTTGTCAGCATGGCTCCAGGTAGCATTGAAGGCTACCCAGATTGGCATAGCCCCAGTGGAAACATGACCCCTGAACCTCAATACAGTCCCAGGTTGTGGCCCAGACCACTGGAATCAGCATGGTTCTTGAAGACCATAGGAGCCAGGGACATAGGCCCTGGCTGCTAGAAGACCAGGGACCTAAACATGGCCCTTTGCAGCAGCCTGGCCTGGACATCATCATGGCCTCAGGTAACAAGCAGACCCCTTCCATCACCCTACTCTACCGCCTTCATCATGGCCCCAGGTAGTAAGCAGGGCTCCAAAAGCAGCCTACTCCTCATTATCTTCCTTCTTCTTTTCTTCATTTCTGCCACTCTCCACATCACATGAACCATTCTGCTTCTCTTCCTTCACCATTTCTCTACCATGTATCTGCTGATCATGATGGGGCTCACGTGCCTGCCTCTACAAGGTGCCGGGTGGGCCCATGGATGTCTTTCCACCACCAGGGCCTTGAGGAACTCAGCTGGCCTGTGCCTGTATGACTTTCATGTAGGTTCTTGGGAAGATGTGAATTCTGATCATCACTCTTGGGTAGCAAGTATTGTATCTGCTAAGAGTCATCACCTAAGCTCCTACAATTATTTTTAATAAAAATAACTAACTCTACCCTAATATTTTTAAAATTAGCAGAGAAACATGTTTCAAGTGCAGACTCCATGGCTTTACTCTTAAAAACTCTTGATTCTGAAGATGGGGAGGAAACTCTGGATCTACTAAATATAATTCTCCTATGGGGCCACCAATATGACTAAGCAGGTTAAGGAGCTTATTGCCAAACCTTCCAATATGAGTTCAAAACTACTGACAGACATAGCGGAGGAAGAAAACTATTTCCCACAAGGTGTTCTCTGAACACACACACACACACACACACACACACACACACACACACACAAAATAAATAAATAAATAAATAAATAAATAAATTGCTTTTAATCTCATACATGATAAGAATAATACAGATGTCAGGTCAGTGATTTGAGGGTTACATGTTTTGAATCTGAAGAAGTATATAGCCTACAGGACACAAGCTAATACTAATTAGAAGGTAAGCCTAGGTTCACTGAAGTCATTGCAGTTCTTTGCCAAAAGTCATTTGCCTCTCAATTGGCTTTCTATCAACAATTCAAAATGAACAGCTAAATCCTTCATTATGTTAAGTCAAAAATATTTATCCAGCACCCTAGCATTCAGAAGAATATTTTTCAAACATTTATCATTAAATAAAAAATGCAGGAGTATTATATACACATAATGCAATTTAATTATATTTTCCTGAAAAAACATGCTTAAATACATTTTTTATTCTTATAATACTTTGCTATAATAGTCTGTAGAAAATCCCTGCACAGTGAGATAATGGATTGTACTGAGACTCCCCTCCCTACATCCATAGCTAAACAGTGGGAATTATGTTTACAGGCTTAGGAGATTACATCACTGAAGCTTGTGAGACATGGTAGGCTCTCACATATTTCTGCCCTTGTAAAGAAACTTTTATATTCTGATTTATCGAAATTCAAAATACTTTACAAAAACTGTTTTGAGGTAAAATAACAAAAAGGTCCTTGAAAACAACGGTTACAAAACCATAAAAGTAAATCTCATGGAAAACAACATCAATCATACTAAGTAGAGTTTCAAGTGTCAGTGGTGGGAATATATTTTGATATATATTTGAAAAGTAGTTTTAAATGTATAGTTATCTACACATACACACATGGAGAGAGAGGGAGAGAGAGAGAGAGAGAGAGAGAGAGAGAGAGAGAGAGAGAGAGAGAGAGAGAGAGAGAGAACCAAACACACAGAGAGTTCATTTGAAAGTTATATCAAACCAGAAAAAGGCTTGAATGAATCCACATTGATTACCAGTGGAACTTGGTACAAAGGGTCTGATATGAAGCCATGGTTCTTTTGCTACAGTACACACTGAGTTACTTGGGGTCTTGCTGACACATCCATGCTTCATCCCACCCTAGAGAGTCAGAAGCAGAAGGGCTGATGTGGGGCACGAGAATCCAGAAAATTTGCCCAGGTGAGTTTGATTCTGTTTTGAAATACTTCCAATGCTAAATGTGGACTGTCCTCCACAGGTACAGAAGAGAAAATGCTCTGACAGGGAATAAATAAACTTTTGTCTAACTGCACACTCTACTTTGAATTAGTATTTTAAAGAACCCACATTTATGTTTGTTTAAGGAGTGTGAAAGAGGGTAATATAAACCAATAAAGCAGACATAGATATTTAAATGTTCAGGTGGAAAGGATGAATTTCAGCCATATTTTAGCCATATATACCTGAGAGAACCCCTGACTATGAGCAAATGTTCCCAACATGTAGGGAAACTCCACCAGGCCAAAACTCACTGAATGGCAAGGTTCATCTGCACAGAGCTACAGTTTTCACTGTAAAAAGCATTCTAATACTAGAAATAAATACCAAAATCATGCACTCCCCATCTCCCTTGCTTTCTTGCAGTGTTTAATAGTTCCCTCTTAGCTTATCTTTCTAAGATACTTCTTAAGCTACACAATCCCTCTTACAAGACAGCTCTCTATTCTGCCAGATCTAAAATCTCCTTTGTAAAATCAGCATACAAAAATCACAAGTATCATTATGGTGCTTTTATATATTATTTCACTGCACTCTGCCCCTATTCAGACCTATTATCTTGTTTTGATCCATTGTTCCTTATCCATTAATTCTATACTCCCTTATGATTAGATGTCTTACACAGATGCACATGCATGAACACACAAATACACACGCACACTCATGCTTACTCATGCACGTACACACACATCTTAAATTTTGTATATTGCCAATTTGATAAAAGATTATATCGTCAAACTCTTGTCTAGAAGGTTTTGTCTCTACCTGAAAGATCCCAGCATACTAGCTTAGCCTAACGCCATTTCAAGTAAGGTCTGAAAAGCGCAGGGTGTCTACAGCCGGCCTCCTGGCCCCAGAAAAGGGTACTAAAGGTCAGAAAAACAACTTGGAGCCAGGCAGCAGGCGTGTCAAGCTCGGGGAAAAACCACGAGCTGCCCTGAGTTTGAACCCGGCCTCATTTGAATCGTCCAATCAGAGCCCTGTAAACCATGAGTTGCCCTGAGTTTGAACCCGCCCTCCTTGTGCTCCTGCTGCCCGACCCTATAAAAACCCTCCGCTCCAGCCTGGGGGCGCGCCAGTCTCTTGAGCTTCTTGAGGGACTGTGTTGCCCCGGGTACCCGTGTTCCTGAATAAAGCCTCTTGCTGTTTGCATCTGACTTGTGGTCTCGTGTGATCTCTGGGCGAGGGTCTCTCCAGAGGGAAGACTGCCTTCGGGGGTCTTTCATACCTATCTATAGATTAGTGCTGCCCTCAACTTGGTCAGAGCTGCTGCTGTTTACAGTAGGCAGAAGTTAATTCAGAGAATCACAACTGATCAAAGGGCTAAGAATAGATGACTACGAGAGCTCAGCCACACAGGGGACATCTAGGTCACCACCCATTATCCCCATGGTTAAGAGAACATGACAGAAGAAATGTTGGAAAGAATGTTAAAGCTGGGAGGTAGGTCTGAGGAGTGCTATCAAATGCTGTCCTCTGTATATGACATGGCCATGTGCTTATGAACTCCCAACACCTATGGTTTACGTGCAGAAGATTTGTACCAGATCAACCTAGGTAAAAATTCCAGCTTGGAAGTGGGAGAATAAGACAACTTGAAGTTGGGAAGGAGATGTGTTGGGGGGTTTGGAAGGTGTTGGTTGGGGAGTAAGATAGGCAGATATGAATAAAATACATTGTATACATGCATGAAATTCTGAACATATAAATTAAAAATAGAAACCAAAACAGTACAACAAGAAAAAAAAGCATGCAAAAGAACTTTCTTGTAACATGTAAGACCTTGGACCATATGCTCTGATTTGACACTCTGTATTTTCCTTACCTGGAACTCTGATCATCTCAAGTAAGCTGCTCCTTAATCAGTCTGCACCTTGGCTTCCCTTAAGAAAGACAAGTATATAGGAACTGCTACCCAATGGCTCAGGGTACTAGAAGTAGGAGAGATACTATCTACCCAGCATATCTTCAATGCTTTATACAGTCATACATTATTTTTAATAATGGTCTAATAACTGCATAAAGGGGGGGGGAGAAAAGCTAAGAACATTCACTTAAACAGCTTTCCAAGTCATTCCCTAAACTTTTATCATTTTCCTAGGATGGAGCATCTGACTTCAGAGTTCTTGCAATAGCTTAAACTCTGAAATTCAGAGGCCCCAGAAGCCAGCTTCATGTCTACACTGCTTGGGAAGGCCTCAGTGGGCTCAGAGTAAGGGATGAGATATATGAGAAATGAGCTATTTCTTTTTAGAGCAGTAAAGTGCAGTGCTAAAATAGTACCATAATGTCACAGTGTAGGAACAGATGAAAACATACACAAGATAATCTGCCATTTCCCATTAGGTGGCATGGGCTGGGGAAAGCACCTGATATTTACACTGCCTCCAGGGGTGGAAGGCAAATTGTCTAAAACAGTAGGGTTGGTGAGCATGTCTTTAAATAGGAAGCTGTTGCCTGGAAAGAGGCTTTCTGCAGCTAATTCGCATTTGCAATTAAAAAGTAAACCCTAACTTTTTGAATTTTTCTTATTATGACTTATCTTAAAACTTTTTTTGGCAGATGAAAATGGGTTCATTTCATCTGGCTGTGAGCTGGAAATGTTCCTTGTATGTTGAAGTAACAAGAGTTACTAAGAGTGCACTCAAAGGTAGCATAAAATCTATTTACCAAGAAGTGTTCCATATATGATCTACACACTATAAAAATAAAGCAAATAAAATAATCCTGAAAGCCAATAAATGCACAGCCTATTAAATGTCTTCTACAAACTTGCTATAATCTGTTAATGGCAGAATTCCTTTCAATATCATTTAACTGTAATATTTTATAAAGTTCCATGATGAAGTTGCTATCCTAAGTAATGACCTGTTTTATTTGAATATTAATATCTGGTATTTGAGAGTTTTTAAGAAATAATATTTTACAACTGAGTTTAGCAAAATAAAAATGAAGAAACCACTTAGTATAAGAGGAAGAACAGTTAAATGTATTTTGATTATTTTCAAAATTCTAATGTATTTAGACATTAATACAGCTATGGGAAGATAATTCTAAATCAAGAGATTATTTTAGATGTTAGTAATATTAGGCAAATGGTTAATGGGCTTTGAATTTTGGGAAAGTGGCTAATGTTTGCATTTACAATTTATCAACATTAATGAGCATATGGCAAGGCACACCTCAGCTCTCAGGGACTCAGTCTTCCCAAGAGTAAAATAAGAATAATAGAATAATAAAAATAACATTCATCTCAGAACACTTAACAGGACCATCCGAATTGCCCCTCTGGAAAGAAGCCCAAGAATGGGGACAATGGCAGAGGACAAGTACAGGAAAGGAGAGGAGAGGACAACTGGACATATGCATTCTGGAAGCAGAGGGGAGCTGCTTGAGGTAGACGAGGATATGGAAATGATGGAGTCAGAGGGAATGGGAAGACTAATATGGCACAGACTGAACAGAAACAAGGCATAATGTCATATACAGTTGAAGATGCCACAATGAAGCCTATGACATCAACTGTTAACAGAAGAAAATAATTTAAAATGTATTTGCAGAACAATACAGTATTGTAGAAAGCTGTGGAATCACCCTATTACTATTTCAAAAGAAGTCACTGATTGCTGAAGTGAGAGCCACATGCACGAGTACTGTTACAAACATGCTGTGGGATGGTCTGTATGTCAAATTACTCTGATTGGTCAATAAATAAAACACTGATTGGCCAGTGGCCAGGCAGGAAGTATAGGAAGGATTAACAGAGAGGAGAAAGGAGAGAGCAGGAAGGCAGAGGGAGAGACTGCCAGCCGTGACCATGACAAGCAGTATGTGAAGATGCTGGTAAGCCATGAGCCATGTGGCAGGGTATAGATTTATGGAAATGGATTGATTTAAGCTATAAGAACAGTTAGCAAGAAGCCTGCCATGGCCATACAGTTTGTATGCAATATAAGTCTCTGTGTTTACTTTGTTGGGTCTGAGCAGCTATGGGATTGGTGGATGACAGAGATTTGTCCTGACTGTGGGCAAGGCAGAAAAACTCTTGCTACACAAACAAATCATTTTCAGCTGGCCATCATAAAAAAAAATGTCATAGACTGCAAATTTCATGAAGTGTTTTAATCTTACTTTTTTAAAGAAAGATTTTGTGCAAGCCACAAGGATTTCTAAGTTCAAATGTGACAAGCAACAAATCAGAAGAACCAAAGAACTTCAAACTGTCAACACAGGAGCATAAAGCACATGAAGTCTATAGGATTTACATTTACCTAACATATTTCTCAGTTTTTGAGAATTTTTGAAATTACTCAGAAAAAAAGTGTATTCAGATAGTTACATAATACACACTGCTCAGAAACATTTTCTCAAGCAGAACTGAAGTTTATGAAGGGATTTTAATATAGTTAGGAAGCTTCCTGAATGCTTCAGGAAGAAATAAAAATGTGGGTATAGGATCCACACAGGAAGTACCCAGAGATGTTTTGGTTTTGTTCAAAATATTCAAGAAACACTACCATACACGATACAAACACAGAAAAAATGGAGACCTACATGTCTGCATAAAACTTATTTTGTTGTCATGGAGATAAATCCACAGCTCATATATGAGGCGTGGCTTATTCTACAATGGTTAATGAGCTCACCCTGATTTGACCATACAATTTATCTTCACTAATAAGATAAATTTGACTATGAATATGGTCATGCACAGGGCATGAGACAAAGACAGAGAGATACAAAGTGGAAGTGTCCCATAACAATGGGGCCAGATAGTCACCAATGACAAGCCCGTCAATTATACATAGGCCTAGAGAGGAAAGAGCTGATAATACAACAATGTCTGTGTACCATATTCTCTGCTGAAGGAAAGCTTGGGTTTCAGTTGTTAATTAGCAACTGAGATTCCAAAATTTTCAAAACACGCTTTTAATCCCAGCGCTAGGGAGGAAGACACAGGTAGATCCCTGGGGCTCACTAAAAACCCAGGCAATGCATATATAGGCAAGCAACACACACACACACACACACACACACACACACACACACACACACACACACACACACACTGAGGAGCGCTAAGGGCTCTCTGTGTTAAAAAAAGACACAATGATGGGGAGGAATAGTGGTAGAGAGGACAGGGTTGTAGCAGGAGACATGGGGATGTGGATGAATTTGATAACTTACTTTTGTAAAGATTAAAATTAAATATTTCTTTTAAAAATTAAAGCTACGTACCCCACTTTGTATGGCCACTGCAAAACACACAATGACAAAGGGCAAGGACTGCTACCAGCAATGAATGGTGAATTTGAGTAGTATCAGAAGATATGGGATAATGTTTCAGAGTGATGGAAATGTTATTAATTAATATTATTAATTTTGATCATGACCAGGATGTAATTTTTACAGGAAGATCTGTACAACAACTGGTATCAATTTCATCACAAATCATTAAGAATAAACCCCCAAATCCAGTATTTTTTTTTGTCTTCAATCTCATCAGTCATACAGATTCATACAATTCAGTCTTCTTCAGTGAGGATCCTCAGACAAAGGGCAAATCCACTTCTCAATTTAGGTGTCTTTAAACAAGAGCTGTTATTGTTCAGTAGATCCACCTGCTTCATGTGAAGGACAGGCAAAGCCTTTTCCACTTTATTGTTGCTGAGACTAGTGCAATGGGCAGACTCCCTGGGGCTTCTGTGGTGCTCCTGGTTCCCTGCGTCTCTGGGCAGTTAACTACACAGAATCTGCTG
Source organism: Peromyscus maniculatus bairdii (assembly GCF_049852395.1). Lineage (NCBI taxonomy): Eukaryota > Metazoa > Chordata > Mammalia > Rodentia > Cricetidae > Peromyscus > Peromyscus maniculatus. The sequence goes on from NC_134854.1 coordinate 124,801,090, forward strand.
TCTTTGTCCCACACTTGAGGGTCCTCATTATCATTTTTCTTTGTTCCTTCCTCACAGTAAGTCAAACTTGCAGCAAGCTATTTATACCTTCTTCCTGAGTACACCTTTTCTTTAATGGTTTATTATGCATGATTGGGAAAATGGCTAAGAGGCTAAGAATATGCACTGATTTTGTGTTGGATCCCAGTTCATTTTCCATAACTCACATCGGATGTGCACAACAGCCTGTAGTGACCACTCCATGGGGATCCAATATCTCTGGCTTCCATGAGAACCTGCCCTGACGTGCACCCCACTAACATACGAAAATATGCATAATTTAAAAATAATGACTATAATCTTTACATATTTGTGTATGTGTATATGTGCGCAAACATGTACACTCCATGTTTACATGTGTACAGGTGCCCACGGAGACCAAAAGAGAGAAAGTTACATCTCCTGGAATATGAGTTATAGATATTAGTTAGGCTCATGACAGTCCCCTGTAAGAGCATCAAATGCTTTTTATCCATTAACTTATCTCTCTAGTCTCGCATCTTAACCTCCTTCAGCTCCAGGCTATCATCCTTATCCAGACCACTTTCATTAATCCATGCTATCTAGTAACCCTAGCAGTCTCCCAGATGCAAACTTAACCCCCAGCTCCCTCTTTTAATACACACAGTGCTTCTGAGAGACCTTTCTAACACTCGCTAGAGCTCTGTCCAGACAGTCTTCTCATATCACTCTTCACTCCTCTCTAGAAATTCTTCAGATGTCCCATGTTGGCTACCATTCCTACCACCTAGCCTTAGCATACACTGCTTTTCTGCTTACATGCTCCATATTTTACTCTCATCTTCTTCCTTTACTTATCCTTCTGTTTTCAGTTAAAGCTTCTTTTAGCCTTTAAGCTAAATTGCCTAACTGCCACAATCAAGGTTATAACCTCCTTTTAGTGCCTCCAATCACACCTCTAATTGTGTTTCATATATTCTTGTTTTTATAAGTCTAATGAAGTGCTTCAAAGAAGATTCATGCTGCTCATTATTTTACCATAAACACTTTATTCCAAGCAGCTGTAACTTCCCCCCGCCCAGTTAACACAACAGTGTTTTCCTTATCATAGTGTTTTGAAGTACTTTCTCCTAACATCTAATGCCCTTTCCTCCTATGCCAATGCTTTTTCGATTGCAGACTCCTTAAAAATTTGAGGGAATTGTGTGTGTGTGATCCTTCAATATACCATGCTTTTGTGCTAGATAGCTTTACATTGCAAATTTTTTCCTCCTAATTTTTTATAGATCGGTGTTTAATTCATAGACTTTTACGTAGATCCTATCAATATTATGGAAATTGGAGTGTCAAGTAATAATTCATGGTAAAGCATTCCTGAAAAAAGACATAAAAAGTACTGAAAATTGCAAATAATATAATAGTAAATAATATGAGGTTTTCTTTATAACATAATTCTTTATTGACTCTTCGAGAATTTCACATCACGTATCCCAATCCCACTCATCTCCTAGTCCTTGTATACCTGCCTGTCACTCCTGCAGCATACCCCTCATAGAACCCCTCTAAAAAACTAATTAAAAATTAAAAAAAAACCTGTCCCCCCACTCTGTCTTTGCAATGCCTCTTCTTTCATCCCAGTGACATCAGGAGCTAGGGTGTGTCATGCAATGTATCCCTTTTGTCCAATCAGCCTCACCCACAAATCATCATTGCAATGAGTTAGTGGTCTGCTCCAAGACCTCTGGAACACCATCATCTCTGGATCTTCAACAAAACTTCTTTTGGCTATCCAGCTGTTGCCCCAAGTTACTGTTCTGCATGACCAGTCCCTTCAAGCACTCCAGGAGATCATAGATGGGGTAGACGTTAGGGTGGGCTAACACAAGGGCAGGAACGTGAGTCTGGGTGGTAGCTGAGCTGGTTAGGCTGAGCCACTGCTTTTAAGAGTTTCTTTTAAATCAGAAATCAAACTCTGACTCCTCACTTACTCTAAGTGGTAACCAGTATCAGCCTGGAGCTATGGATCACTGGGTAGGAGCATCTTTTGCTTTTTCAGAGAGTCTGAGTTTGAGTCCCAGCACCCACACAGTGTCTTACATCCATTTGTAACTCTACTTCCCAGGGGATTTGATGCCCTTTTCTGGCCTCTATGGCTACTGCATGCATGTGATGCACAGACATACTTGCAGGTGCTCATACACACCTCTCTTTTTTTTTTTTTTTTGCAAACACGTGCATACACAGTGTGTGTGCATGCATGCATGTGTGTGTGTGCACATGAGGGTATACCCAGGACAAGGTACACAGATAGAGTTCAAAGAAGAGCAATCTAAAATAATTTCTTTCATTCCAGCTTTTGAGGCAGGGGCTCTCTTATTGCTTCTGCCTTCTGTGTTTTCAGGCTGGCTAAATGCAGAAGCTCCTGTCTGTGCTCCCACCTTGCTTGATGCTAGGATTAAACACCAGCCACCAACATTCAATTTTGTTTGTGGGTTCTTGGGATAGAACCCATATTATCAGGCCTGCAATGTAAATGTTTTTACCCACTTGGGATTTTTAACTTTCTATTTTTCACAGTGGAAACAAACCAAACTCACCAGCATTTTGTTAGGTGTTGTCTTAAGTTTGTATTCCAATTTGGCAATGTAGAACATCTTTATTACATTGAGTCTGAATGTATTAGTTATATATATATATATATATATATATATATATATATATATATATATATATATATAATAAAGGCATCACCTACAACGAGAGATCACCTCAAGTTTGTTTTCTGTTTATCTTCTATGTCTTATCCATGCTCTGTTGTAGTGACTAGAATTCCCATTAGTGTGTGGAAAACATGGGCATGCCTAAATTTTTCTTACCTCGAAGGGAAAGTATTCCATGAGCTCTTTTTTTCTTATCTTAAAGTTAAAAGATTCAGTTGTTCACTATTAAACATGATACTAATTTTGGTTGCATTGGAGGTGATGCTGCTCTCAAATTCAGATACTTAATTATCTTCCATATACAACAAGATATTTTATCATGTATAAACATTAGGATTTTGTCAAATGTCTTTTTAAAAAACTATGTGTAGGACCATTTTGCTTTCATGTATGTATACCTAACATGTATGTGCCTGATGTCCTCAAAGGCCAAAAGAAGGTGTCAGATCCCTTGGAATGGGAGTTTTAGAGATGCTATAAGCTACCAGGTGGATGCTGAGAATCAAAGTTGGATCCTATGGAAGAGTAGCCAGTGTCTTAACCACTGAGCCATCTTTTGAACTCTCTAATACTTTCACACATGTAATATAATGATATGATTTTCCTTTTTATTTAAATTATGTGTTATGATGATTGATTTTTCAAATGTTTGGTAAACTCACATTCTCAGTATAAATTTGGTTTGAACTAAGTTGGTCTTGCTACATAAATCTGCTGGAATCTTACAGGATACTCTGTCAATAACTTATTGAGCATTTATAAATGTGTGTTCAGGAGAAACAACAGTCCGAAGTTTTGCATTGTTTTGTTTTCTGATCACTGTGGTGGATATTGGCACTAGTATTGACTTTAAAATATAAACTCTGATGAGATTACTCTTCTTTATTCCAAGAAAGAAAATCTTTGTCCATTCCTTATTATTTGGTAGAATCTCTGTAAAGAGAGCTCTGAAGATTCTCTCTCTCTCTCTCTCTCTCTCTCTCTCTCTCTCTCTCTCTCTCTCTCTCTCTCTCTCTTTCTCTCTCTCTTGGAGAGAGAGAGAAAGCGTTCTAATTGTGAGTTTAATATCTTTAGTGACAGAGTGCTATTTTGTAGATTTAAAAAACAAATTTCAAGGAATTGGATCATTTGTGCCATTGTTGAATTTAAGAGTTTAAAATATCTAGTTGTGTAATTTATGATATGAATGTATTCCCTTCCTGGCTTTTAATAGCATCAGGGCTTGTAGTAATAACACTTATTTTACTCTGGGGAGTTGTGATTTCTCTCTTCTTTATTTTTATTGTTAATCTGCTATCCTAGTGGTTCATCAATTTTCTTGATTTTCTTTTCAAAAATAAACTATTATTTCACTGACATTTCCCCCATTGCTTTTCTATTTTCAACCCCATTGATTTTTCAACCTTTTATACTTATATATTTATGTGTGATTTCTTTCTTGTGGCCTTTGGGCTATTTGTCTTTATATGACAGAAGCTCAATAAGTGCATGGTTTGGCATGGAAACAGTTGGGGTTTCTCTTTTTTGTTGTTCACTCAGATTCCCAGATTTCTGTGGTGATTTCTGTCATTATTTCATTGAATATTCTTTGCATCCAACTATCTTTCAGACAAGATCAGTTTCATTTTCAGAGTTCAAATTTATTCCTGTTTGGATGGTTTATCTTCTGCACTGGGTCTGCTACTCTCCCCAGGAGTTCTGTTGAGGGAACAGGAGTGATTTTCTATACAGGGAATAGGAAGGTGTCTCACTAATGGGAAAGGGCTTTTTAAATATGCAGGTTTCCAAAGTGGGTGCTATCTCTCTTATATAAACAGGTCACATCTTCATTGTGGCGCCTATTGTGTGAGGACTCCTCTATTAGTACTTGCCCCCACTAGAATGCCCCTAGAAAAGGAAAGTAGAAACAGATCACCATTCAAATGGAATTCTTACATGTCATGACTAGTTTAGACTGCTAGATTCATCCCAATGTCCCCTGGTCTCTTCAAAGGAAAGAGGATCTCAGGATATATAGATAAGGTGAATTCTTGCCCTGGCTGGGTACTTTTCGTCAAATCTCCTATGATTCTCCCTTTGTTCTAGTTATTTAGTTCTACTGCAATGGAAATTCTCACTCAACCCAAGATGACTGGGTACCTAGCAATGTCTTGGTGTAGGTTATCTTCAGGTTGGGGGGGTCAGAAGGATGCATTCTGTTGTTTTTATACCATGGCTCCCCCATGTAGTCCACATTTTTTCTTGTTTCTTATACTATCCTCCAAGAAACAGTTGTACTTATAAAGGAGATGCACATATTATTTCCCAACTGAAACAGGTCTCAAACTTAAAAATCTGTGGCAGTTCTTTTTCTTCTGTCTTTTCGTTCTTCCTGTCATTTGTATCCTTGAAGACTCACACTATAGTTTAAGCTAATTGCATCTTGTGTGCCTTTTAACATGCAGGTCTACACTATATAATGGTGCATAGACCTGGAGGATTGATGAGAATCAAATTATTATTTAAGCTAAAAGTCATTTCTTGGTGATGTGTTCTATGTTATCAAATAATTAGGCATCCAAGTTTGTACACCACTTTTTCAGTAGTTTTAGTACTAACCAGCAGATCTAGATTTATTATTTTTTGAACCTCTTCATATGGAATCTTTGCTGAAACTAACAATTTTATTTTAAAATTTTTATGTATATACACATATGTGTAACTGTATCAGTTTATGTGCATCAAATACATGCAAGAGCCCTTAGAGAAGAGAAGGTATCAGATCTCTTGGAAGCAGAGCTCCAGTTAGTTGTGAGGCACCACATGGGTTCTGGGAAATGAACCCAAGTCCTTTTCAAAAGCAGTAAGCACACTTATCCAATGAGCCATCTGTACAGCCCACAACTGCAATTATTAATTTTATGTCATATAATTCACATAATATTGTTTCATGGGTATAACATCAGATAATAACTGAAATAGCTTGACCAAAAGAAAAAAAAAAAGCTAATCTGGTATGATAATCATGGTAAGGAGGGGTACTTCAATGGAATGATTTTACAATTGTTCAGTTCATTGCTGACTACTTTCTTATTACAACCAATTATACTTCTCAAATGTTCAATCACCAATCTCTCTCACTCTCCACTCTGACTCCTCTTTTTAAATGAGAATATGCAGAGAGGTGCAAACAGCAATGTGCTACACAAGGACTTGTTTGTCTCTTTACTAATTGTATATGACAGTAAAAATATTGGCTGTTGAATACAATAGCAAACCTTACTTAAAAGAACAACAAAACTATTCCACTCATTTTTCTCCAGCTGTTATAGAAATTTTAATATTGCCAGAGGGCTCAGCAGCATCTCCTGCATGTATTTGATTCTTTCTTCTTAAACAATTCTAGTAGAGTCTATCCTGCACATGTTTATCACAGATATAAGTCGATGGCCTTATATCTGCTGCCTTTCTACATACCTTCTAGTAGCTTCCTTTCTTTTCCTAGCTTCTTCAAATTCAGGTCACCATGCAATCCTGGCAGTGACAGATCCATCACATTTGATCATCTTTTCATTTAGCAGCTCCTCATTGCCTAAAAATGTGTCTCACCTTCCTTCTGGTGGCACACCCCACATTATGCCACTCAACCTTACTCCTCCCCACTTTCCATTGTGTATACTTTATTCAAACTATTTGCTCTTATTTTTGATGTTTCTGCCTTTGTTTAAAAAGAACTATTACCTATATTATAATCACCTCCCAAATCTAGGACAGCATCAGTATGCAATGTTTCCATTGCCTGTGGGTCACTAAGAGTAAAAAAAGTTATATTCTTAAAGCAGGAAGTCTTACTTTGGGGAGTGCTTTGAAAAGTTATTCTCTGAAGCCTCATCCTGCTTTAGTAAAGTAATTACCAGGCCACTCTCTTCATAATACTTTTATCAACTGCCATGTACTGAACCCCCATAGTTCTGTACAGTCATCAAAGGAATGAGTCCATCCTTCCTTCTTCAATAGTTACAGCAGTATTTCATTCCTTATTCTACTCTACACACTTTCAAAGGTTAAAGCACTTAATTCATCTTGTATCCCCTTAGTATCCTTAGGATTAAGCCAATCCTTGCTTTCCTTACTTAAGGAAGAGCTGCATGTTCTGAAATCCAGCAAGTGTTGCAAATAAATGAGAAGGGATCTGAAACAAAGGCAACCTGGACAAAACTAAAGCCAGAGGAGACCAGCACAGCAAAGGAGGATGAGGGGAAATGGACCAAGACAAGGAAGCAGATGCAGGCTGAAGCTGCAAAAGCCTGTTTAAACCTGTGCCCGAGGCAGAAAGAGAAGACACACTAGCAGGTTATGAAAATCAGCCCTGGACAGAAAAGATAGAATCCAGGACCTTTCTTCATCTCTGATTTGATGTCTTTTCTGTCCTTCCCTGGCTTGTCAATCTCTGTCTACCTCCTGCTTCCATCATTAATTCTAACTGTTACATGTCTTTCTCACTAAACAATGGGTCAGTTAAGGGCACTGAGCATGTCTTTGTGCCTCTTACCACATCATGGTGACTAAGATCTACATTTTTCTCAGTAATTGGTTACTAATTTAAATAATGAAGCATCAAATGAGATCAATAATGACAGAATCAATGAAAATTTGTAACAACTCTGATCTGTTTGATTTCAACTATGCCTAGACTTTTATCATTCACATCCTGTGTCTCTTTTCTGAAACACATTGAGTCTGTGGTATATCTATTTTGTCTCTCCAACAGAACTAAATGCTTGTGAATATCTAAAAATGATTGATGAATAACTTCAATAATAAGCCAACAATGAATTCCTGTTAGTAAATGAAAGTGGAAGATTAAAATCCGGGTATGCAGGTAATAGAATTTTGTGGGGATAGAATAGGGAGTGAGACATACCAATCCAAGCCTCCATCTGTTTTCATGCCTCTTTTCTCATTATCATTCAGAACCTTTACTTAAAGCCTCTACGAGGGACTAATTGGCTTCCTGGATCCCAGATTCCCTACACAAGATGGCAAATGAGTTTGTACCTCATGCAGACATATCTCACAGCAGGAATAACTGTTTTAGAAGTGCTACCTTTCCAGTATAATACTGTTCTGGCTGGTGTGCTGGTCAGTCTCAGTTGAGAAAACTTGAAAAACATGGATTTTGTTGTTGTAGTCGTGTTCCCAGGTCAACACCTCCTGGAGAGCTAGTATGTCTCACTCAAACCCTTCAGTTCCTCTCTAATGAACTGATGCTGTTGTCTAAAGCTCTGACTTGTCTACCAGCAGCTTTAAATCAATCCATGTCACAGTGCTGCTACATTTTAAAACAAAACCCATGGGGGGAAAAGTGGTGTCTAGCAAAGAGTATGTGTAGCTGTTTTTGCCATTTCTATTACAAAGTTGATGTGGGTGAATTTTGTAAACAGTCATTTCCTAACGGAACTTGCACAACAGTGCTTGTTTACTACATTTCACTTGCCCTACGTGTTTTCAATATTTCTTTCTGACCAGATTTTAAATAAATGCAATAGTTAACATGTAGAGGCATGATGAAAAAATAAGTCATCCCACTGCCCTTTTATTCTGTATGAAATCATTAAGCCATTGAGTAGGGAGTAGATTATATGAGTGCATTATTTAAAAATACAGGTATGCACCAGGTGCATGAGCAGGCCTTTTGGAGCCCACTTCTATGATGGAACACATTGCAGAGCCTTGAGGTTGGGGAATGAGGGGCTTGGACCTGCCTCTACTAAATGTACCTCCCCATGGGAGGCCTTGCCTTCTTGTAGGAAGGAATGGAGGTTGGGTTGGGAAGGGGGGGCTGGAGGGGCAGGAGGAGGGAAGAGGGAGATAAAAATTAGAAAAAAAATAAAGTTCTAAAATAAATAAATAAAAATACAGGTATTTTTCTCACTCCATAATAATTTTTCGATGGGTATTATGTACCTAATCTCAAAAGTGCACACACAAAAAGCTTATTATATGTGCTTTTAGTTCTCAGTGGTTAACATTTTTAACTGACTGTACTATCTACTGGTAACTAAATAAACTTGTCTATGGAACTTAAGAAAGCACATTTTCATGTCTCTACTGCTCAAATTCTAGAGGCCACATACAAGAATGGGAATGTGACTAACTTAGGCCAAGGCAAGAGCTGAAGCAAGTGCAGGATTGAAATGAAATAATGACAAAGACAACTTGTGAGTTTAAAATCCACAGGTCTTTCACCTCAGCCAGAGTTCAATCGAAAACACTTCCTCAGCAGCTACTGGACCCAGAGGACACTTTATGAAAAGTGACTGCTTAGGAAAAAAAAATCCATATTATGTCATAAATCTATGTACTACAATTATTGAACTTGAAAAAGCAAGTCTCCAGGATGCTGGCCAGGAGTTTATGCATGTGGTTTTATTGTCACTACCCATGAGTGTGTTGGACATTGCCATAGTTAGCTTCAGCCACCAACTGAGAGTAAGTGGAAACCTCAACAGAGGAATTGATTTCGTCAGTTGGGCTGTAGCATGTCTATAAGGCATTTTCTTATTGCCAATCGATGTAGGAGGGCCCAGATCACTGTGAGCTGTGCTATCTCTGGGCAGGTGAGCCTGGGAAGAACAAGACTGAACATGGGCCAGGGAGCAAACCCGTAAGCAGAATTCCTTTATGGTTCTGCATTCCAGTTCTTACATTGGCTTCTTTCAGTGATGAACCACAATATGTAACCAAGTAAATCCTTCCTTCCCAATCTGGTTTTGGTCATGGTGCTTCTCACAGCAATAGAAAGTACATTAGAACAGTCTTTGTAAACAGACATTTCTCAAAATCTCCTTAAAATGTTAGTTTCCTAATAAAACTAACTGGGTCTTAAACACTTTCCACAATACTGAAGAAAGCAGCTGGTACTCAGTTGTCCCTCAGTAACTGGTAACTCATTCCCCAAATTACTTTATTTTTGTCATGGGGTTGCACTGAGCAATACAAAGATTAAATACTTTCACATGGAACACGTCTTAATTGTGAAAGCAGCCGGGAAGTAAACAAGTATATAAAAAGGCCTTTCCCATTGCTATTTCGGTTGCTGGTTAGTGTGTAGGACTGCTACATAACTGAAAGAAAAGAAAATGAAACAAAATATATAGACAGAAAATGATTAAAAGAAAAGGGAGACTATTGCATCCCAATATCAATTAACCAGCCAGCATTAAAGAGAATTTTCCCTGTTGTTATGATCGAAGAAAAAAAAGAAAGACTTACTATGAAGTAGTGATTATTTCAATGTATGACACCTCCTCTGACATCTATACAGGATGTATATGGACATCCTAATGCATTTCTCTGTCTAAAAAAAAGTTATGGTATTTGCTTTGCCTGTATGGTAGCTACCCTACCCCACAATAGCATATTTACTAGCAGGACATCCTTGCACAAGCCTCATTAGTGCATATGCGCCCAATGAGAATCAACCAATCCTTGTAATCTTCCAATTGGTCCAGAGACAGAGAAGTCTTCAGTTCATATTGTACTTAAGACAATGTCTGGGATTTGTAGTTGAATCTTCAAACAGAACAAAGTTCTACTCTCCCAAGAGGGCCAAACATGGCATGCTACCTGTCATATACTGCCAGCTAATATTTGAAAGTAGCCCCACAAAGAGGTATCAGAGAGGAAAGCAGGGATGGACAGTCACTAAGAACTGAGGGCATCAGTTGAACTGTTGGGCACAGTAAAGGCTGCAGCTAACTTACCTGGGACTTTTCAGTATTGAGATTTAGAGTTATTTTAGGCTTCATGCTTGCTATTGGTCTCACCAGTAAAATAATCCACAATAAACGAAACAGAGGCTGATCAGAGTCACAGCAGTGTGGCAGAAGGAAATAAATGTGGAGAAAATGAGAAAGTATTCTTCAGCACAAGTGGGAGTGAAGAGGAAGTCATAGAGCAGATAAGTTTGTTGAACAGTATATTACTCTTATGGGCAATAGATACTTTGCAAAAGGACTGAGCATCTTCTCAAGGCACAAAGTTTGAGTTGCTGACACCATAAAAATACTGTTGTAAATCCATGAATAAAAATGGCCATATTCAAGAAAGAGAAAGAATATGATAATGGAATGTAATCAAGTCCCCAAATTAAATGCTGAAACTACTATGGTGGATTTGGAGATGCAACAGTTTTGGTGGTGGGAAAATCATAGACCACGTATAATTATACATGTAATTATTAGCATCTATTTGAATGGAAGCACAAAGCCTAGGTGAGCTGTCATTGAGAAAAATCTGTCCAATGATTCTCAGCTGAAGGAAGCAGTCTATTAACAAGTTGTCCATATGACAACCTACAGCTAAGTGACTAAGTACATTTTAGTGTACCCATTAAAACAAACTTTCTAGTGAACTTATTGATTGGAAGTCATAAACAAAATACTAAGAATAAAATACACTCAAAGGAGTTGAATATATTTCTTGATGTTAAATCACCTTATATTAATGTACCAAAAGAGGATAAATATTTAGTGAGAAAGTGACAGACATTGTTGTTTGTCTCCACAAATAAAGTAGAGAGTCTGATTAGTGCTCACTGTAGGAGATTTTTATAATAATTCCACTAATTATATAAAGAAGGTGATGAAAGAGTCCATTTTATATTTTAGGGATTTTGAAATTGAAAGTTCCAAGGTATAATTTATAGAAAACAAAATTTTACAAAAAAAAAAATGTACCCTTATGTAGTATATTCTTTTTTTCACAGACTTAATTAGAGCAAACAAACCCTAGAAGAAGAACAAAAAGCTTGTAAGTGATATCAGATGTCTTTTGCAAGAAAAAAAGTTATCCTGAATTGAACTACCAAGCAAGATATTCCTTTCCAGACGCAGGATTAGGAAATGATGCAAATAGCAACTTTATCAAAGCCACTTTGTATTTTACAGCCATAATTCCAGGTTTAACAAACACAGATGAAAAAGAGGAGTGGGATAATTTTCCAAAGATATCATTCCTCTGAAAAGTTACAGATTTCATATATGATTTTACAGACATTTCCACCATTTGCAAAATAGAGTCCCAGCCATGTAATAGATGAATATTACACCAGGACTCAACAAAATGGATGCTCACAGAGAAGACAAAAGTAGAGAATTTTTTAGTACCCTACAGCAGGAGAACACAACAGCCTAAAAATTATGGTACAGGTGCACTATCAAACATCACACACATATAATAGTAGTTTTGTACCTATCAAAGAGCAGAGCCCAATTCAGGCCTTGTCATGAGTCATTTGGTTTTACCTTTCTCTTTCCACCCAAGCAGCCATCTACTCCTTCACCAGGCAAGCCTGTCTTCTACACACATACCATAACTGCTCAGCTACAGACCAGAAATTGCTTTTAGAGTTCTTATGAACTGATTTTTTTTAAATCCCAATAGAACAGCAATAAGAAACACTCTTACAGTGAGTAAATAGAGGAGAGAAACAAAACAAGTGGATGATTTCGAAATAAGATACTATCTGGGGTTCAAGGAAATGAAGCTAATCTATCCAGAAGAGCATTCAATCTACTTCCACTCAAATGGCATTATATTGGAATAGGAGAAAAAAGCCACAGAGAAGAATACCAGATAATAAAAGGGCTAGATAGGTTCATGGCGTCAGTGGCCTCAGGAAATTTTCAAGTGTCTAGGGTACTAGATACTACAATAAGGGGATTTTAGAGACTCATATTTTTTTTTATAATCTTACCCAACTTAGAAGAAATTGGATGTTTCATAGAAAGTGAAAGTGAAGCAGAATTTTTCTCTTTCATACTGCCATGAACCCCCCAATATGCATTGATAAAAGAAAGTCATCAGAAGCTAAAATAAAATTAAGTTGATATCACAACTAAAAATCTCAATCTAGAAGTCCCTATGAGTGATAACTGTCAGAAAGGGAAGTCAACTAAAACTAAGTAGCCACTGCTACGTATGTCATATGTCAGAATTATGTTAATGACACAATAAAAATTTTTAAAAAGTGCATGTTACTATGAGGTCAGAAACCTCTTATCTGGTTAGACCTTCGGAAAATATTTTCTAGGTCCCTAGGAGCCTGACTATACCAACATATTATATACAGTAAGCAGACTACTCATATTTAAGGAAGTGGTCCCATTCTAATACCAGGGTTCCCAGCTACACATCTTCTCTCAATCTGTAGAATTAACTGATTTGGTTTTCTTATTGGTAGAATTGGCTGGGATAAAATCATTCAGGTAAGACAAAGCTATAATGAAAAACAAAGAAAAAAAAGCAACAATCGAACAATCAATTGTAGTGTCACTGAATGCCTCTAACGTACAACAGAGGACTAGGGGGAGGGAGTTCTAGACTATCAAAAGTAACAGCTCTGTGGTTACAGCAAACAAGTGCCGCTTCTGAAGATCACCATCTACAGACACGTGAGAGATGACAGATTTTGGAGTTTAAATATTACTTTCCAATCCTTAAATTACATCGTCTTACAGAAATAGAGTTTCCAAGCCTGTCATTTAGCTGTTAGTCTCAACAAGCACTGCCTGGAAGGAAAAGGAAAAAAAAATATGGTGAGAGAATTCTAAAGGCCATTGTTATGGTACGATATTGGAAAAATTCTCACAATAACGCTGAGACCAAATAACATGTCATTGAAAGCTCTCAGCTATTTCCAATCTAGACCCATTTAAATGAGCTTCACTCCTAAATGTTAGCTTAACTCCTAAAACAGAAGGAAAAGGTAGAAAAGAGAATTTTAAAAGTAATATTCCTGCTGGTCCTTCCCTACAAATGAAAAGACGTGAGACCAAAAACAAAACAAACAAACAAAAAAATCAAACAACTGTTATTCACTGGCTAAGTCGGGCCTAGAAGGAAGTGTACCCACTGTTAATCATGGGTGTGACTATTGCAGTATTTCATTTCACAGTCACAGCAGCTGTGAATCTCAACTTGAAACCCATTGTCACAAGTCAATTAATTATGGTTTCTATTTACAGACTTCAGATATTTAAAATAGTATATACAGAAAATTAGAGGAAAGAATAATGGAAAGGAACTAACCCAGGGCTCTAAGACTACCTTTCTCCAGGGCAGACATAGGCAATAGGATAGTTAGAATAAGAGGCAATGACAAATGCTGACTATGTTTAAGGAAAATAGACCCCTCAGTCATCTCTGATAGAAATATAACTTAGTATATTGATTTTAGAAAAAAAAACTCATAGTATTTTAAAAGTTGAATATAGAGAATTATATATACAGCACAATATTAAAGTATATCCACACAGTAAGTTATAAAAAATTATCACAGCATTGTACACCATACTAAAAAAGTAGGCATATGTCAACACCACTGGCTGAAGAAAGGATGAAGAACACATAGCATAATAGAGGAATCCAGGAATATTACTCATGAATAGACAGTGAAAAAATGTAACAATATGTGCTAAGCCATGGATAATTCTCTAATGAAGTATCCTTGGTATAAAAAGACAACTGTAATATTCCTCATATTATATTATATATCTAGAACAGACAAATCTACAGAGATATAAAAGAGATTAGTGGTTTCCAGCAACGAATATAGAAGTCATGACAGGAATGGAGAGTGACAGCTAAGAGATATACAGGTTCTTTGAAGGATAATGAAGACATCCTATCTGTGCTGGCAGTTGGACAGCTCTGAACACAGTAGAAACCATGCAATTATAAACTCTAAACAGAGAATTGCAGGGTCTGTGACAATTATATCAAAAGAAACTATCTGAACATGCCCTTCCTCCTCCTAGTTTATACTATCCTAAGCTAATAATGAGACGAGTGCTAAATACACAGGGATACTTGAAGTTCTCTTCCCTGGGTAGCAGTTGAAAGCTGGCCCTTCTTGCATAACTCCCTCAATAACACAGGCCTGGGTAGATAGCATGGGCAATCTTCATTATAAATTTGACAAGAGTCAGAATGGTCTAGAAAATTTACTTCTGGGTGTGTCTTCAAGTATCCAAAGAGGTTTACTAGGAGAGGGAAAGCCCATGCTAAAGGCCCATATCCCAGACTGAATCTAACAGAAAACAAGGCTAATGCAAACTAAATACCATCGATCTTCTCTTGCTGCTTTCCAACTGTGGATGAAAGATGACTAAATTTAAGCTGTTTCTATAGTGCCTGACCTACCCTGGAAGTACTATACTAGCAAGCTTGAAATAAAACAAGCTCTTACTTTTGTACATTGCCCTGTATCAGATATTTTGCCACAGTAGTAAGAAAAGTAATTAATATGGTATTAGGCTTCAACTGAAAATCCACAGGCAGACTCTGGCCTATGCAAACATTAAGAATGAAGGTAGCAAGTAAACCACTAAACAAAAGGAAATACTATTTTAGAGGTATGGTGGTTTGAATAGGAATAGTTCCCATAGACTTATGTATATGAATGCTTGGCCCAAAAGGGAGTGGCACTATTAAGAGGTGTTGCATTTCTGGATTAGGTGTGATGGTTGGAGGTGGGCTTTGATGTCTTATAAGCTCAAGCTTATAGCCAGTGTGACAGTCTTCTTCTGCTGCCTTCAGATCAAGATGAAGAACTCTCAGCTCCTTCTCTAGCACCATGTCTGCCCTCATGCTGCCAATTCCCACCATGATGATAATGGACTAAACTTCTGAACTGTAAGCCAGCCTCAATCAAATATTTTTCTTTATAAGAGTTGCCATGGCCATGGTGTCTCTTCACAACAACAGAAACCCCAACTAAGATAGAAGTTGGTACCAGGAGTGCGGTATTGCTAGGATAGGCCGAATCATGTTTTTGTTTGGAGGAATGTGGACTTTAGGATTTGGGATTATAAAACCAGTCAGATGGTTTAAGTAGGGCTTAATAGGCCATACTAGAAGGAGAAGAAGCATGGAAGACAGTGGTGCTGTGGGTGATTTGAGCTGTGGGAGCTCACCCCAAGAGGTTTTAGAGGAAAAGATTTTTAGTATGTGGCCTAGAGACTATTCTCCAGATATTTTGGCAAGAATGTGGCTGACTTTTTGCCCAAAAAGTCTGCCCAAGTCTAAAGTGAAGAGTTTTAGATTGATTACATTGACAAAAGAAATCTCAAAACAGCTTAATACTGTCATAAGGAACAAGGTAAGGAAAAGTACAATATGTACAATTTGAGAAAAAAGGGGTACTAGGAAGTGGAATGGAGCTAAATCCTGTGTTCAAATAGATAATCAGATTAACAACAAGCCTGATGTTAAATGAAATAAAGGGATTGTAGACCTCAGGGCAAAATGCCACCCAGGTAAGCTTCCAATTTGTGAAAATGAATTAAAGAATATTAGGTTAGGTCCAGGTATTATGGTATACACCTTTAAACCCAGTATTCAAGAGACAGAGGCATGTAGATCTCTGAGTTCAAGGCAAGCCTGGATATTGAGTAAATTCCAGGATAGCCAAATTTAGGCTGTAAAGGAAACAGAAAGTTGGTCCAGATGTAATTGAACAAGGGGGCCATGTTTCCAGCCTAAGCAAGCAGCAGAACATGGTAGCTTCAGCTAATTTGTTTTGGCATTAGAATCAAGGATAGAAGAAAGGGGTTATAGAATCTCCATATGAGACTAGGGAAAACTGCTGAGGTCAGGCATGTGTCAGAGGTATCCTTCCCTGGAGGCCTACAGAGACCACTTTGTAATGTTTTGAAGATAAAACAAGGAATGCCTTGGAGACCCCAAGATGTTGGAGATGCCAGAGTCATAGGTTACCTGCCTAGGAAAGCTGCTAACAGGGAGTGAAACCAGCTCAAGAGAAAGAAGTGTGCTGTATTCAACGAAGATGAAAGGAGTTGGAGATCTGAAGAGCATTTTGATATCAGCCATGGAGATATAGAGTTTGGAGTTTGCCCACCTAGTGTTTGGTCTTGCTTTGGTCCAGTATTTTCTTACTATGCTCCTTTCCCTACCTTTTGGAATAGTAATGTATACCCTGGGCTGTTGTATGTTATAAATATGTGGTCTTCTTTTTCATTTTGGTTTTACAAGGGATTACAAATAAGAGATTGCCTGATTCTCAGAAGAGACTTTGAACTTTGGAATTTAAACAGGGTTCAGACTGTTATAGACTTTGGGGAATTTTGAAGTTGGACTGAATGTATTCCTGTATTAAGTTATAGTTACAAGCCTATGGGGTCCAGAGAGTGGAATGCAGTGGAGTGAGTAGGAATGGCCCCCATAGTCTCATACGTTTGAATGCTTGGTACTATTAGAAGGTGTGACCATGTTGACTGAAGTGTGTCACTGTGGAGGCAGTCTTTGTGGTCTCCTATGCTCAAGCTAATGTCAACATAGCACACAGACTCTTGCGACCTGTGGATCAAGATATAGAACTCTCTGATCCTTCTCCAGCATCATGTCTGCCTGCACACTGCCATGTTTCCCACTCTGATGATAATGGACTAAACCTCATATTGGTAAACCAGCCCTAATAAAATGTTTTCCTTTATAAGGGTTGCCATGGTTATGGTGTCTCTTTACAGTAAGAGAAATCCTAACTAAGACAAGGGGGTTACCAAGTCAATGTATTTAATAATAAACATCATCCTGATCACCCCTCCTCTTCCCACTCTCTCCAAGAACCAAAAAAAAACCTTACAAATAAATCTGATTTTCTAACATCACCTATCTTGATAAGCTACACTACCACCCACCCAAAGCTATGAGAAAATAGTTGATATTTCCATATCCAATCCATTACCAACTGTATTATTTCTGTGTTCCCTTTTTCCCTTAACAAGAAACAGCTGTATAAGTGAAGTTATCATTTCCTAGATTCCTCTTAGTATTCATGTTTGCATGATTTCTCCCCTCTGATTTAATTACCAAACAGCAATCTCTATAAATCAAACAACTCACTCTGCTTAATTTCCTCTGAAGTGCTTAAAAAAGGCTCACATACTTGAACTATCTATCCTCTGAGGACATTCTGCCAACTTATCTGATGTCATCCTGACCTACACTGGAATAACCTTCACTCCTTTACATCACCCCGGATCCTTATTCTGAATAAGCCTGAAGAATAGTAAAAATTTTAGTATCAAAAAAACATATGGTGAGGAAAGAAGAAGCTATTGCCTTGCTTTACTATATCTGTTATAATTTGCATATAATTGTATATTAATCTGATTAAATCTTACTCCCCACTAAACTTTCAGCTCTATTAAACAAGGGCCTTATTAGATGCTCAGGTTTTTGTGAAGTGTCTGGTACTCAGAAATACTTAAAGGGTGGTCACAAAATACATGCATAAATTTGATTCTTGAAATCTGTAATTTCTTTTGATTATTTACCCTTATTATTATGATGTCATAGTAAAAGACATTTTTATTATTTCTGTTATCACCATTGGGCCACTTGTTGATTTATGAATGGGATAATACACATAGAGGCCCAAGAAGAACAAAAATGAAACTTAATGTCCATGGTCCAGACATTCTACTCCAAAGGATCCTGCATAACAGTGTCCTCAAATGGAAACATGTGATGCTTTTTAGAGAAAATGGACCATTCTGACTTATTAGATCATAGTAGGAATATGAAATGTCTGTTTTGATTTCCCATGAATATTTGTATATTAAGAATATGTGAGAACACACAAATATTAAGTAGAAATTTAAATAAATATGTCAGTGGAATATCCTCAGTTAAATAGTTCCCATAGTTGTGACCTGATATATTATTGTTATCTCATGAACATCATATCTGCCAACATCTTACAAATATTTATATGATTCAAAAAAGAAATAACAAAAGCACAAAAGGCATTCCATACATGGGAAACCACAAAAATGAAAAAAGTAATTAAAACATATTGTATTCTATAGAAAATATTTTTAAAAATCAAAACTTTGGGTAGGTGGTGGCCCACATCAGTAGTCCCAGCACTTGACGGATGATGTAAGTGGACTGTTGAGAGTTTAAAGCCAGTATAGGATACAGAGTGAGTCCCAGGATAGCCTGGACTACAGTATGAGATCCTGTCTCAACAGACCATAAGCAAGCAAACAAACAAAACAAAAACCACTTCTTTCCTATGTGATAGGACTAAAAATATCTATTTAATTAAAACATTTAAAAGTTTTAAATGTAGTGATACATGAATTGCATAGTGAGTTGTAATCCTTTAAGTTAACTTGCTTTTAGACCAGCTGGGCATAGCTGCATTGAACTTCATCAAAGTCACTTAAGTTCAAAGCCAATGCGTGTGTTTTCAGCTGCATTGTTTATCTCTGAGAAATGGGGTTGCCTACAACTCTCAGAGAACAGAGCTCCAACTAATTATAACCTGAGTTTAGCTAATTAGTCTTCCATATCTTTTCTTTTCAGATAACAGCCAGCCACAGTGGGGGTCAACCTTTAAACTTTCTGCATTTGTTTAAGCTTTCTTCCAACTTGTATTTTCCAAGTCTCACTAGCTTTTAAATATTATACTCTAATCCAAGTAGAGAATGTACTACCCCTTACCAGAAAGGGAAAAAAAATCTGTCAGAGCACATGGTCAATTTCTGCTTTACATAAAATGATTACAAATGGATGGAGCAGGAAAAACAAAAAATACCTCTGGGCTCAGCAAATACTGTCCTACATACCTCGTTAAGAGCATGAAGTGGTAATTAATATAATCCTTTTAAATCCCATATGTGTCTTTTCTAGGTGTCTAGGTCATAGTTCTCTGACTGGTGAGCCCTGGGCTATGTCCCACTTTGCGTCTTGTTTGGTTTAATACAGACCAAGTTGGGTTTTATAGCTCGTAAACTGAAAAGCCACGGTATTTCTGGCAAGCACAGACTCTGCTTTACCTTGGCAAGTGATGAGCTCTGATTTCATGGGTCCTCATTTTCTCATTCATTATTTCACCCATTACACAGGTATTGAATGAACACTTATTAAATTCCAGGCCATCCACCAGGTTCTAGGACTACAGCTGTGAACAGCATAATCTTGAAATCATGTAAGTAGAGAGAAATATATAAAATTTTGTATTAAGGGTCAAAGTTTTGGTGAAAATACTGAGAGCAATAAGTGGTCACTAGGAGGTGACACTGACAGTGGCCTGAATGAACTGAGTAAACCACAGAGAAAGGGGTGGGCAGCAAAAGCCCTGAAGACATTCTCAGTACTAGAATGAAGGGCTAGCTACTAAACTGGCTTCCAGGGCAGGGAAAAGTTAGAAAACCACCTCTGGTGAGCAAGACAGAACCTTGGAGCCAAGGAAATGAATGAAATTCATTCTGATTCTCACATAAAGCCATTAGAGATTTCATTAGAGATTTTTGTTTTTTCACAGGAAGGGTCAGAATTACACAGAATAAAATTAAAAGATTCAGTCTGGTTCTTGGATAGAAGCCAGAGAACAATAGAGGGGGGCAACATTGTGAAAAGAGAAGTGTTTAGAACCTGTTAGTGGTAAACTGAGGCAGAGGAAGTGATAGGCAAGACTGATGTCATCAAAAGCTGGTAGAAGACACTGAGAAAGAATGGGATTCTGGCTGAAGTTGGAAGACAAAGCAATAAGGTTAATTGATGAAAAGTGGCCATTGTCAGAAAATGACAATTTAATAATGACTGATGTTTAGACCTGGACAACCCCAAAAATCTGTCTTTAACCAAAGTGGATGATTCCAAACCTGATCAAATTTATTAAGAGAGTTGAGATTAGGTAAACTAGAAATAGTCATTGATATAGGATGATGCAGAGGTGGGAGTTAATTATTTGAGAGCAGAAAGAAGGAGAGCTATTAAGCCTAGACTATGACAAAATCAGAAAGCCGAATCATAGGTGCACTCCTTAGGAAGTACATTTCTTCTCCAACATATTCAAAAACCTACTAATTTTTACACAAGGCCTGCTTTTACTTACTAATATTGTTTACTGCCTAAAATATATAGAGTCTCAAGAAATAACAGATTAGTAGTTTCATGGTATTTCTAGCAATGCGAGCTAGATCTAAAATTAATAACTGAGATTTAAAAAAAACCTTTCAAAGCTGACTCATAGAAAGTAGAGATTTGACAGTGGTTGCTAGGCAGTGTCATGAGGGTAAAGAGGAAGACAGTATCATTTTGGCACATGGTAGCTTAGGTTTAATTGCCTATGTGGAAACAGGAGGTGTGGTCTCAGTTTTCAAGAACTCCATACATCCTACATCCTTGAAGGTCTATGCTCCTTGTTAAATCAGGTCATGGACCCAGGGCAAGGATTAGAACATTTGTCCATATCCTTGTCCTTGAAATGGGATTGTGGTGGAAATGTGTGTCACAGTAGAGCCATGAAACTGTAAATAATAATAAACTCTGTATATGCCAAGTTGTTCTTATATGCATAAAGCTATGATAAACTTTCATCTTCTCATTTATAAAAGTACTGCCAGCTTTTCCTTGGCCTATCAGATTTTCTAACATCATCATTCTTTCACTCGTGGCGATTAGTATGTGTAAGAATATAAGCAGCTTGATATGACAAATGTTAATATAATGATCAAGACAGCTACCAGTGGCTGAATAGTAGTACAATACAGATATAGCTGAACAAAAGTATAATTCATGCCAAGATCAGACCAAATACAGAAGCAAGAGAGTTCACTATGCTACAGGAAATAATAAGCATACAATCTAAAACTAAGGCCTTTCTTACTTTTTGGATTGTTCATATAACTATGATTGACCATAAGTAACTAAAAAGAATGTAAAATGAAATTGAATAAAGGAGGGATGTTGCATTCCAGCAGGGTGTTGTTCTGCTAAACTTAAACCTCATAGGGTTTAGATTTCCATAAGTATCTAACATAAAATCAGTGTTCTTATCCATCAACTTCACACATAGAAAGTGACCTACTCAATAAAATACCTGGCCTAAAATTTAGTATTTCAGATGTTTTGAATGTGAAGAGTACAAGACATTAAGTTGACTTACTGGGTATTTCCAGATAAATGGGAAGGGCATGTTCCTCTTATCTTGTTACACTTTTCACAATGGGAATGCCTGTCCTCTCTTAATAAATCAAATGCCACATTGTTTATATATTTAGTATTTTTCTACTGGTAATTTCACTATTTAATACAGTCTCCTGGTATAGCTTGGAAGTGCTATCCAATGTTCCTGCATGTGAAAACATGGTTGTGGATGTATAGTATCTCAAGGAGAAAATAAAAATGAAAGAAAAGCTTTGTTCCTAAATGAAATGCACTGCCATTGGACCTGAGTTCAATGTTAATGAATCAGAGTGTCTCTAAACAATGCAAAGTTATGTACTATTTGATGATGGCAATGACATGAGGCTTATTGGGAGCTCCTTGGGTCAATGGCTCCATATTTGCAACTTCAGTAATTGTACAGTACAAGCTGGGTAAAGACTGACCACATGGTTGGCTACATGATGCCAATATACTAACATGAAATGACTCCCTGCTTAGTTATATCCCTGAGGTTCCTGACAGCAGCAATTACAGCTGCTAGAATACTCTTTCAACCAAAAATAACGAGTCACATATTTTCATAGGCAGTCAGAATTTGTACTGAAGTACAAATTTAAAGCAATAAAAGCAAAAATATTCAACACAAATGAGAACCAGAAGATCAACTTATCTCAGAACACCAATCACAATTTTCCTGAGTTTAGAAAGCATCACTATAAAGGAAAATAATATGAATTCTTTATACTTTAAAATAATAAGGGAAAAATCAAAGGAAAAATAAAATAGTTTGAATAGAAAAAAATGAACATAAGAAAATGACAAGACAATGTATAGATATGAAAAACATACTAGAATTAAACTTTTGTCATTCGGTTTAATAACAAATCAGGCAGATGTTAGAGGGAAAATAATGAATGGAGTACAAATTACGGCTAAGGAGGTGACTACAGACCATGGAGGCATAGGGAAGAAAATAAGAAAGAAGAGAAGAAAACAGAAAGTAAAAAAGAAATGGAAGAGACCATGAGGATACTTGGAATGTGTTCAAAGGGAAGCCCAAAGAAGCAAAGATGGAATTCTTGTACAAGAAAAATGGAAAGCACACACTGAAAGTTTTCCCTAGGTTTCATGAGACCTCCTAGGAGACAATCTATAAATCCTACAGAAATCACAGTGTCTTGTCTTTATACCTCCTGATCTCTAGGCACTCTCCAGTTGCTTCACATGCATAACTTCTACTCTTGACACTTGACAAAAAAGAATCTGCTATTTTAAATTTATAGATAAGGCTACTAAAGCACAAAAGATTGCATTTCCCCCCAAACCGCATGGCTGGTAAGGAGGAAAGTGGGGGTCAATCCTAGATAGACTAGCTCTAGTGCTTAGAACTTTGATATTAAACTTCAAACAAAATATTTTTATGAATGAGGGTTAAAGAAGTATATGCTTAGACCAATGGGTAAAGGAGGTAATCAATGAAATGTTATTGACCACACACAGAATAAATGTACTGAAACCATTTTTAAAAGTAACTATGTGTCCTGGTTTGTTTTATATTGCTGTGATAGAACATCCTGATAAAACTAACTAAAGGGAGAAAGGATTTATTTAAGCTCATAATTTCAGGTTATAGTCCAGCATTGTAGAAAGGCAAAACAGTGAGAACATAAATCAGCTCATCACATTATAACCACAGCCAGGAGAAGAGAGACAAGAGATGTGTACATTCTTGAACTTAGCATACTGTCTCCATTCTTGCCACTTACAGTATACTGGATCTTCCCTCACTAATTAACATAATCAAGACTGTGTCCCAAAGACATGCCCACAGGCCAACTGACATAGGCAGCACCTCATTGAGACTCTCTTCCAAGGTAGTCGCAACTGTTTCAGGTTGACAGTTAAAACTCCCCATCAGAACATCCCAAAGAAGGAAAATGACCCCAAATGCAAGAAGACTGCCCAAGTGACAGCGACAGTAAATGCAGGATAAATGGCAAAGAACATGAATTATGTTCAACAACAAAAACTTAAAGTAAAACGCACATTTAACTTCTTTCTAACTCTTAACATAGCTCCCAAACTGACTTGCTTGTAGCAAAAGAGTTTTGAAGGCATAAACCTACCAATACAGGACAAAAGAATATAGGCTAAGTGCGGAACATTGAAAAAGAGAGATGACAGGGTTAAGTCTTTGGTAACAGAGAGATTACTTTCCAAACTAGAATAAGAATAGTGAGTCAACGTTTGGATGGAGTCCATTGGGTTACAGAGTAGCAAACACATCAGAGGGTGGAAATGAAGCAAAGGCATGGTAAAGAGAGAATTCACACAGTGTTTATTCGTATATCCTGTAACCCATCCATGTAAGACAACGGGAGCTCTAGATTCCATGCCCAAAGAGTAAACGGGTAAGAAAATATTGTCTATGCTAGAGGTTATTATGTACATTTTGTAAGGGGTCCCATGAAGAAGTAGGTGGATTAAATACATTTATGTATACTGGACACTACAATCTTTAAGGCCTTGCCTCTCACTCAGCTCACAGAATACTAGTGAAGTCCTTGGCCCACAGGAAAAGGAAACTAGATTGATTTTCTCACTCAAGAATCTGAGTCTTTGAAGGAAGACCATTTACTGTTAAAGAAATAAATCATTCATATTTTCAATATGGATATCACCAAATACAGATATAATCTCAGAAAAAGAAATTTCAAAGAAAAAATTATCTTAAATTATGAGAATGTTGAACTTTTGGCAAGTGATGCATTCTATAGAAGGGGTAACCATCAGGTATGTACTAAATGGTGAGACCACCAGGTTCCAATATAGTTCCATACCCCTGACCACATAGACAGTTCTAGTTAAAATCGGAGGGGCATAAAACCAAACAAAACACCATCGATGTGGGAAAATTGTAGCTGGAGAATTTCTCTCCAGCTCCCGCCAAGTCCTGCTTGTCCTGGAGCCCACTTATAAAATAAACACACCAACTCTTATATTATTTAAACTCCTCGGCCATTAGCTCAGGCCTACCATTGTCTAGCTCTTATTCTTTTACTAAGCCCATTTCTATTAATCTATATGTTGCCATGTGTTCTGCGGCTTTACCTGTTGCCTCTACATGATGCTCCCTGAACAGCAGCTGGTGTCTTCTCCCTTCTGCCTTCCTCTCCTTTTGCTCTCTCCTCTCTGCTAGTCCCGCCTATACTTCCTGTGTGGCTACTGGCCAATCAGTGTTTTATTTATACAGAGTGATATCCACAGCATAAAATGACCTGTAGGGAAGATTGAGGGCTAAAAGAGATAGGAGGGACATGAAAAAGGGTACTTGGAGAAAGTAAGCAGAATACACTATGGATAATATGAAATTTTCAGAGAACAAATTTTAATCAATAAGCAATGTATGCATAGATTTTGTTCCCAAATATAACTTGAAGTGCATAAAGCAATTAACTTACTTCCTACAAAATGCTCCTAAAATAAAATAATGGCATTTTAAAACTGAGGGGCTTTGACTTACAAATGAAAAATAAATATCCAAGCTAGGGGGAAATGTCATAACAGATATTAAAATCTGAATGGAAGTGCTCAAATAAGGAGGTGGTAATCTACCAAGAAGTATATGTAAATGTCAATGGGAAATAGATTTGGTAGGTTGGAAAAGGTTGTGAGTAACTATCCTATCTCAGTGGCTCAATGCATAAGTCTCAATACTCGTAAAACCAAGAAAAGGAAAGCATAAAAATCTCCCAACCAAGACTCCTGGCTTCAAACCTGTGTGGTAACTAGCATGTGAGATATAACTTTTCCAAGAACCAAATAAGTTATTATGAAAGTTCAGAATCTTACATACAGAGAGAATCCCACAAGATTTCTTCCAGAAAAATGGAACCTTCTACATAGAATGCTATCAATCAAAATGGCATCAGATTTCCCAAGAACAGCAACAGAAATCCATCAATGAGTAGAAGCAGCTTTAATATTCCGAAGGAAATGACTTCTAAGTATATGGCTGTCTTTCAGTCAGTGCCCCCATATAACAATTTTAGGCAGACAATCTAGCGCAGATGACTGTATAATTTGTGCTTTCTTGGTACTCCAAAATTATGGACATTAGGAATGAGGAAAAAGAGCAGACCTAAGGCCATAAAGTACACAAAACAGTGTTCTAGAAAGATATACCCCTGCTGTGTGAGAAAACCAGTCTAACACAGAGCATCCCAAACAGCTTTAGGGCATGTTGCCCTAGAGAGTGGATAGAGTACCTGATGCTGCTCAGAATCTGAGAGGGTATCCAGAAAAATGTCCCTTAATTTTGGCAGACTTCTGTGTAAGACAAAAGAAAATATTTTTCCGCCCCCTTTCCTCCACGTCTGCCTCCTCTTCCCCAATTGTGCTTTTTCCTCTTCATCATACTAGAGAATGTTCTCCATATAGATGGATTAAGGTAGAAACAGCAACATTCCCATACAGTTATTATGCCGCTGTTAAAGAACAAATGACTTGAAATAAAAACAAAAATGGCAGTAAAACATCTGATCAAGAGAATCTATAAAATCTAGAATAGTGACTGGAACAATGGCTCAGCTATTGCAGAGGACTCACGTTGGATTTGTAGTACTCATGTTCACTGTAACTTCTGCATTAGGGGGTCCTATACCCTCTTCTGGCCTCTGTGGTCACATCATTCACATATGTACACATGTAAAGACACACACACACGATTTTAAAAGTAAAATAATTATTAAAGAAAAGATATTTAAATCTAGGGTAAACAGCTTATCACATAGTAAAACAGCAATGGCATTTACACATTCCTCAATCAAGAACAACTCTTCAGTCTCTACCTAGAAATATCTACCTAGAATAAATGCAGTGAAATACCAGAAATTGGTGTGCTAGGATCAAGGGTTGAAAAGGAACCCAAATTCTCCCAAATAATACCTTTCTTAAAACAGAAAAAAACTAAGCAAGTCCAAAGTGAAAATTCAAGACATCCTTCCAATCTGTAAAGAATTGACTTTAGCCCATGCAGTTCCTCTGATGTAGTTCACTGGAGTGCTGGAATAAACAAATGGATGGTGCTCTGTCACAGGGCATGCAAAATCAAGTCTAGATGATTGAAGGCTTTAATGTAGAAAGAAAACTATTAATACTTCTATTAGTGCTTCAAGAGAATAACTCTTTCATTTCACAACAAAGAAGAAAAACAATTTAAAGAAATCAGAGAAGACAGGTACAGAAAAAAAGACATCATTTAAAACCCAAAGTTAAGGAAATTTGTTCATTTGGCGGTGTTAATGAAACAATTAGCCATTGACAAGCAAATGATATCTGTAGCATGCAAAAATGTCTAAGGAATCATTAACAACACATGAGGAACATCATTTTTAAAATAGGGGTGAGGAGTTAGGAACTAGGTGGTTAATGGCTGCGGGTGGGGTGGAGTCCTTTTTCTCTGGAGGATGTGGAAGCCGCTTGATTACTCATGCTCATGTAAATTATCCCCACACTATGTATATGGAAGAAACATTAACTGGACTCAGTGGTTTATAAAAAATAAAAGAAGACTTGAAGATGAGAGAGGGTTGTATTGAGTGGGTTTAGGAGAAGTGATATTGTGGAGGTGGAGGTGGACATCGAGACACTATATATATATATATGTATATATATACATATATATATGCATATATATGAAATATATATATATGAGATTGTCAAAGAATCAAAACTACATTTTAAAGACTGTCATACAGTAGAAATGTACACAAATATTGGAAACACAATCAATAAATTAAAAGACTCCTGAGATTTTATAGTCATATGAATGGAACTGAAATATTCCAACTAATCCCAATTTCGTATTCATCACCTTTATAAACATTAAAAATCTTGATAATAGCAAGTATTCACAAGGATGTTTATCAACAGGTATTTCCAAGCACAGCCTTGAAGTTGTTCATATATACATTGTGTTAACTGCCATTAAGAAATTTAAACCAGTAGGATACTTTTAGAAGTACATGTACATGTAGTCAAAAACGTGGAAAAAAAGTGCCCAGATAGGAAACACATTGATTTTAGAACAGTAACCAATGATATAAGTGGTGAGGAAGAATGGATCCTCAGTATGTTATTTTTTCTCAGGAGAATGAACGACACTTCAAATATTTCAAATCCTAAGCGGTTAAGTGACAGGTAACAGATATTCCTCATGTTTTCTTCATACCATTTGTAATCTAGTATAATTTATGGTTTTTAAAACACATTGCACCCCAAACATGGTTAAAATTAAAAATAATTGCAATCCAGAATTATTTCACAGAAAGGCAAAAACCAGTCATTAAAATAAGCAAACTTGGGCTTTTTTTTTTTTTAACACAACACCTTAAAACTTTCAGTGGATAGAATTAAGAAGTTTTGAAAACACCTCCAATCAACATGAAAAACTACACATTTAACATACCAACAAACAACTAAGAAAATATGTAAAATTCACATATTCTTTCATGTATTTTTTCGGTCCATTTGTCTGAGTATTCCACAATCTACTGAAAGGGACTGACAATCTCTAAAGAAAACTGGCTTTGTGGACTATTAACAACTTGTCTTAAATTGATTACCAATGGCATTTTAAAGCACATTGAAAATAAAATATCTTTGTATTTCATCCATTCTAAAGTGGGGCAGGTGTTATGTTTTCACACATTCACTTATGTCACTGGGCACAGCAGAACTTTTCACCTTGCTAAGGGAAACAGAGTGGTGCAACATAAGAATATACAATGTAGCCTGGACAGGATAGGGAATGCTGTTCTGTGGTCATGCTTACCATGCCTTTCCCTCCATTCAAGACAGTCAGGACTTCTCTGAACCACAGTAACCAGCATCCTGTCCACACAAAGCCCCTTGCCTTTATGTTTCCTTTCATTTATACTTCAGTATTATATTCTGTCCTCGTTTCCAAGTTAAGGTAGTCTACTCTCATAATTATTAAATACCTTCTACCTCTATTATAATTAGTGATTAATAATATCCCCTTTCATTAACCTCTTTACAAGAATCTATATCCCTACCACATTAATTAAAATAAATGCATTTTGTATCTCATTGGTGTAATGTATTATGAGGTTTGTGAGCAAGACTGCTTTGTGAATCTTCAAAATGAATCAGTCAGGGAAACACAAAAAATATAAAATATCACAAGGCAAAAGAATCTCATTGTATACCCAGACTGATAAGCAGCCAGATGCCAAGAATAGGATCAGTTAAAACTTTTTGTTTGTTTGTTTTTGTTTTTTCGAGACAGGGTTTCTCTGTGTAGCTTTGCACCTTTCCGGGAACTCGCTTTGGAGACCAGGCTGGCCTCGAACTCACAGAAATCCACCTGGCTCTGCCTCCCAAGTGCTGGGATTAAAGGCATGTGCCACCACCGCCTAGTTGGATCATTTAAAACTTTTAAGGCAGATGAGAAAGCTGAAGAAAAAGTGCCAGGGACCAATCAGATCAGCACTTTTGGAGTTGAGTCTAAGTTCTGAAATGTATCCTGATGTGGTTCATGCCCACTTTAGCAAAGTAAAAACACTACCAAGAAATAGTAAGATAAGACAACAAGGGAGGGGAAGAAGAGAAAATGGGAGGGGTAGGGAGAGCAGAAGAATTGACACATTTTGAGCTGAACAGCAATGTGTTTTGTGTTTTGAGCTTTGTCACTTCTTCATATTTTTTTTAAAAACTGGGTGCAAAGAATGGAAGGGTCAAGGGATCTTTACCGTGTCCATATCCATGTTTCGGATATATACTTACAGAAAGCGACATGGAAGGCTAAGTTCAGTATTAGTCAGACTTGTGTGTCACTTTGGCAAGTGTCCGGGAGAAAAAAGAGGAAAGGGTTTCTTTGGCTCACTCTTTCATTGTGTCAGTCCATTATGGCTAGGAGAGTGTAAAAGGGGAGGTGGCTAGAAGAAGAGAGGAGTGTCCAGGAGTGCCTGACTGGGGAGTGTCCAGGAGTGCCTGGCAAGGGAGTGTCCAGGAGTGCATGGCTGGGGAGTGTCCAGGACTACATGGCAGGGGAGTGTCCAGGAGTGCCTGGCAGGGGAGTGTCCAGAAGTGCCTGGCAGGGGAGTGTCCAGAAGTGCCTGGCAGGGGAGTGTCCAGGACTACATGGCATGGGAGTGTCCAGGAGTGCCTGGCAGGGGAGTGTCCAGGAGTGCCTGGCAGGGGAGTGTCCAGGAGTGCCTGGCAGGGGAGTGTCCAGAAGTGCCTGGCAGGGGAGTGTCCAGGACTACATGGCAGGGGAGTGTCCAGGAGTGCATGGCAGGGGAGTGTCCAGGAGTGCCTGGCAGAGGAGTGTCCAGGAGTGCCTGGCAGGGGAGTGTCCAGGAGTGCCTGGCAGGGGAGTGTCCAGGAGTGCCTGGCAGAGGAGTGTCCAGGAGTGCCTGGCTGGGGAGTGTCCAGGAGTGCATGGCAGAGGAGTGTCCAGGAGTGCCTGGCAGAGGAGTGACAGAGAAGTAGTCAGGAGGCAGAGCAACACCTTCCATGTTTCCAGGATTCTTGCTTTTCCCACTGTTATTCCCTCTGAGCAGCCATGGGATGGTACTACTCACATTCAGGATGGGTTTTCCTCTCTTAGCATCATCTCAGCTCTTCCAGATGACCCACATTTGGTTCCTAGCACCCACATTTGAAGGCTCACAGGCACCTGTAACTCTAGTTCTGTGGGTTCTGATGCCGTCTTCTGGCTAACAAGGGCACCCTGACAAACATGGCATATATACATACATTCAGGCATACACACATTCACATAAAAGAATGAATCAATCTTTTTTTAAACAAAACAAATATCTGTTCATATGAGATGAAAAGCAATGAGCTTAATATCAGGCATGGTAAATGCAAAAGAATAAGTCACAGACTGAATGACAAACCAACAATTTCATTACTGCTTGTACAGGAGTGGGGAGCAAATACTACCAGGTTATAAAAACTTACACATTCCAATTTCAAAGTTATTGCAGTGTAATAGAACTAAAAGAAACATTAAACTAAACTGAATATGCTATACATTCTACACCAAAGAGACAACTAAAACAAAAGACAAAAAGAGGTAGAAAACAAAGATAAAATGAAATTGAATCGCTGGTTCCAGTCTTAAACTCTCCATGGAAAGAATGTGTATGGCCCATGTGTTGACTCAGATTCAATTAATATGGTATAAGCATGGTCTTCAATGGCCCAGGCTCCATAGGCTTGTTTTGAATGTCACTGGGGAGGTTACATGTGACAAAGCCATAAGGAAGCCACCCAGATGTCATAAGGTAAGTTACTGTCTTCTTTACTCAATGTCTTTCTTATTTTGTTCATGGTGGTAGTTGTGCATTTCTAATTAAAATGGTCAAGAATAAAGGCCACAGGGCTATTCAGGGACTTCATACTCCTTTTAATTCTAGCTCAGTACAAAACACAGTCACTGTTGAGTAAGTACAGCTTAACTGCATTCTTTCTCAGTCTTAGAAAAGAACTTTTGAAATATATCAATATAGAACACACACACATGTACACAGGTACAGATTTTTGTAGTTAAATTTTATATTAGATTGGGAATGTGTTAGCTAATCTTGGTTGACTACATCTGCAGTCTACTAAAATCCAACCATCTGGGCACACCTATGGAGTACTTTCTTAATTGGCTCATTTGAGCTCAGAAGAACAACCCTAAATCTGGGCCACCCTTTCTGGTTCCATATAACAACAAAAAGAAGGACACTGCTTCTGTCTTTCTATCCACTAGCCCTCACTTTCCCTGGCGAGGTCATCTACCCTTTGGTGGTGTGAAAATCTACTTTAAGATTTCAACACAGACCAAAGACAAGCTGGGACATGCATTGTGGACTAAACAACTACCACTTTCTTGGCCTTGGTCTTGGTCTACAGCTGTTGTAGCACTTGCCACATCATAGCCAATAAGCCATTCTAATAAATACACATAAATAATTTATTCTATCTGTTTTGTTCCTCCAGAGAAACCTGAGGAGAGACCAAAACTAATGCCCACTTATCCCAATCAGTTTTTAAGTTTATAAAATAGTTTCAAAATTTTCCACATAGATTTATATATGCACTTAAAAATATTGGTTTTGATCTATTTACAAACATAAACTTACAGGCAAATTGGAGTTTGGCTTCTCGGCTCACTATTGTTCCAAGTGAATTTGTGGCAAAACATTGATAACTTCCTGTATCCCAATTTCTGTTGGGGTTAATAACTATGAGATTTCCTCCGTTCAATTTGTAACGATGGTCCAGACTTGTATCGATATCACTGCCATTCAGCTGCCATCTGAAAAGGAAATGTCAAGGTTATTTCTCTCCTTACCAGGCCTATGCTTAAATAAATGGTTCAATGCTCTACATTCCACTTTAAATATCTGAAGACTGGAATCTCAACATTCACGAGTCTGAGAACAGGAGGATTTTTTTTACAAGCTTTAGGTCAGCATAACTATCTAATAAAATCCCATCTCAAAAACAATCAAAGACAACAAATATGTATCTTTGAGAGGCAGAGAGTAAAGTTTAGTGGAAATTAAAACATAGTAGTATCTCAAAGTTAGAGGTGCTTAAAGGTTTTTTGAAGAGCTGGGGATAATTTAGCTTGCTCACTAGCTCACTAGGGGAAAATTTAGGCTGGGTCTATGTGAGCAAAGATGAAGCAGAAAGTTGAGGTAATTATCTGAGGAACTTCAGGCCAATCTCATGCTGACACCGAAAGAGGGGGTAGCACATTTCTTTGATTTATCTGGCCTGACTGAGCACATTTAATAAATTAATTGCTAACTGTTCAACTGTCCACTTCAATTTGTCTGAGTAAAGACCTGTCCTGGGGCATTCATTCTCCCCCTTTCTGAAGCCTCCATAGAACTATTTACACAACAGTGCACTGCAGTAAAAAGACCCTAACATTACTTGAGGGGCTGAAAATTGAAGGAATAAACCCAGGGGACATACTCATTAATGGGAAGCAAACAGATTTTTTTTTTAAAGAAAACTAAAAAAGTCTTATCTTTAAATTTTAACCAAAAGTGAAAGTTTTTAAACACTAAGTAAACTCGGTACACCAAAGTAGATTTCTCCATTAAAAACCACACATGTGCTATGATAACAAGCATACATCCATGTTGTAAATTAATTCACTCACTTCCTAGACAATCAAAATCTGATCATAGAAACATACTGCCTATACCATTTAGCCTATTATAATAATTGCCTTAATTGCTGGGCAGTGGTGGCACATGCCTTTAATCCTAGCACTTGGGAGGCAGAGCCAGGAGGATCTCTGTGAGTTCGAGGCCAGCCTGGTCTACAGAGAGAGATCCAGGACAGGCACCAAAACTACACAGAGAAACCCTGTCTTGAAAAACCAAAAGCAGATAGATAGATAGATAGATAGATAGATAGATAGATAGATAGATAGATAAATGATTGGCTTAATTACTCAGCATAGGAATTTTGAGAAAATGGTTTTAAAAATGCATGCTTTACAAAGGCTAACAATAGTTGTTTGAGTTGTCAACAGTCCCAAAACACCCTCAGGGATTCATTTGAATTGTAGGTCACAGTTCCTCAATTATATTGTTGAACATGGAAAAAAATCTTGTCCTAATTTGCAAAATATTTAATCTCCCTTACTAATAGTTGTAATACAAAATTGAAGATAGAGTGACAGTGCAGCTATAAGGGCCCTGAGCAAGAACACTTTGCAGCACAAACCAAGGTAGGAAAACTCTGAAAATTCTAGCACCTTGCTTTGTGAGTCATCCTAGAGGTCCCGTGATTGAGTGTGATGGAGGAGGGTGTATTGAAAGGCAAAGCAAATGCTGACTCCTCAGCCACAGTTCTAATCACTCATTAGGCCTGAGACTGAAGAAGTGATTCAGGCAGAGTACTAGAAAAGGTTAACTGGAAAAGAGGGATGACTTTGAGGACACCTTCATGAGGCAGGAGGTGGACTGCATGGACTGGGTTCAGTAGCAAACTCCTGCGGGGGAGGGGGCAGTTTATACATATGCACCAGTAGCCCAAGCGGTCTCTGTAAGGCATTCCAGGGGTTTTCACAATAGGAAAAGGAAGTGAGGGCTGAGCCTCTGACCAAGATATCACTAACACCAGCTAGGGATGGGAAATCAGGTGTCTTCTCTGGGTCAGGAGAAAGATAAAAAATCTGAGATGAGTTAAAATAAAACTCCCTCAGATATTCTGTGGGTTACATGCTATAGCACTAGGGAGACAACCCCTAAACAAAATGGGAAATAAACAGCAGATGATTAAAGAGAGTGGTTTTATTTGGATCCAGGAGTGGATTCTTAAACCAGTGGTTCCTTGGCTAAAAGTTAGGTCTAAAGATGACTGGGTGTTATGAATTTCTCATAGACTGTATTAGTGATAAAAGCACTGTGAAAATGGAGATGGATTGTGCTCTTTGCTGGAGAAAGGGATCTGGACCCCCTTTCTTATGAAACAACATAACAAAATAAATAAGAGGAGAGCCCACATTCAAAATAGGGTCTCTATGATCACTTGCCTCCTCTTCCTCTCATGTCAGGATCCCTAGTTCTAACTACAACTCCTGTGCATCCCTCTTTCTCCACAAGGTCTCCCTCCTGTTCCCGAAACTCAATTCCCTTTGCCTCTTAAAAGAAGAACTTGAATGATATAAGACTGATAATCAATATTTTCCCTTCTCAAAAAAAGGAAACTCCTGATTTTATGTTCTCACTTAGGTGTCAGGGGTAGGATTTGCCCACCACATCCCCTTAACAATCCAGAGATCTGAAGCTTAAAAAGGGAATTGAAGCCTCTGATAGAAAATTCATATGGGTGACTGATCACTTGGATCAGTTCCTTGGGTGCCAACTCTATATCTAGCTTGGGTTGATGTCAATATCGAATATTTTGTTCTCTCCTTAGGAAAAAAAAGGGTGAAAAGAAGGACAGCAACCTGTAAAAGAGAATATCCACCTGGACAGTGGCAACAGATGAAAAATTACCCAACCAATTCTGTATAGATAATAATAGTGAGGTCTACCTTGTTCACATGAGAGATTTTCTTTAAATTTTAATCAGAAGAGTACTCCCGTTCCAGTATGTTGAAAGAGGACTTCAGCATACAACAGGGAAACGTTCTACAAATTTCAGAGAAACTAGAAAATGTTAAAAGATCAGTTCAGAAATTACCCTAGCAACTAACAGCTGGCCAGGCAGAGCAAGAAAATTACAGAAGATTGAGGGCTGGAAGTCAAGAAATATGGAAGAGTTTTTGAAGGGTCTCTCAAGAAGAGATGAAGAAAATAAAAACTAAGAGTCAAAGATAATGATGGCAACACAAACCAGACTGTGAGAGTAGATGGGGGCCCAGAAATTCAAAGTCCAAGTCATTAAGTGAAGAACCCACGATGGGACGAAGAGAGAGGGGAGGATTCCAGAGAGAAATGAAAGAGCAATTGTTATAAACATGAAGAGAAGGGACACTCAAAGAGGGGATGGCCATTTTTATACAGATAACAGGAAACAGTGACTTTCAAAGAGTGATGAAGTGGTAGATGCTTTATTATCTAGAAGGATCCCACAAAGGGCCCTTAATAAATTTAGAAGTGGGACCACTAAAGGTATAAATTCCCTTCCTATTAGATTTCAGGGCATGTTTCTCCTCCCTGTCTTTTCCCCTCTATTTCATGTTTTTGTTTTTGTTTTTGTTTTTTGACAATACCTACAAGTTTTGGGAGTTAAAGGTGGTAGTTTTAGGGAGCCTATAATAGAGAGCAATGTAGCTGCATAAAAAGAGAGGCACTCACATCAAATTGTTTCTCATCCTGGAGGCAGGAAGAAACCAAATGACTCAGTTGAGGATAGGATTTAAGAGAGTCAAAGCTGAACCTTGTCTCTTTACAACTCCTAACTTCAGAGCATAAGATGAAAGAAATCCTGGTTTGGGTAGAGCAAGGAAACAGGGAGAGTGCTAATGATTACTCCTACTGAAAGCAGTCCTAAAACCTCAGGGGAGGGGACATAGTTAGAAGGAAACAGTGCTTCATTCCTCCTCTGGGGAGGGGAAAAAAAGATTGACTCCAGGTATTAAAGGTCTTCTTGAGAATAGACTCTCAATGATGCCTTCTGGGATTGTCCTTTGGCAGAAGAAAGCAGAGAAGTATTTGCTTCACAACAGGATGATCCAGAGACCAGAAAAAAGGAACAGTACAGATGGACTGTCCTTCCTCAAAAGTTCAAAGATTCCCCTGATTTGTTTAACCAAATTTAGAAGAAATTTTACAATTTCCCTGGTTCTTAGCCTCCTCTGACATATGATTTATTAATCATGAGAGAAAAACAATGAAATTATTAAATCAACAATAGCCTTATTACATTTACTTGGGGATCAGGTGCTCAAAGTTTATAAAAAGAAGTTGCACATTGTAGGGAAGGAAGTAAATGTTGCATAAATCCTAAATGGTCTTATAATAAAAACCCAGAGACAGATGGGGTAAATGATGAAAGATCAGAGGAAACAAACCACAGCCACTTCTCACCTTGCCAAGTCCTCAGCCAATCCTGTCTCCATGAATCCACTGACTGAATGTCCGTGAGTCCTCAGCCAAAAGGGTTGTAGTTCCTGTCTCCTCACACCTTATATACTTTTCTCTGCCCAGCCATTTCACTTCCTACCTCAGGGTTCCTAGTGCTGGAATTAATAGTGTGTGTACTTCTCAAATACTGGGGTTAAAGATATGTGCCACTGCCTGGCTCTATTTCTCTCTTAGACTATATCAATCTCATATAACCCAGTGTGGCCTTGAACTTACAGAGATCCAGAGGGATATCTGCCTCCCAAGTGCTAGAATTAACATGTGTGCCACCACTGCCTGACCTCTATGTTTAACACTGTGGCTGGTTCTGTCCTCTAATCTTTGGGCAAACTTTATTTCTTAGATTACAAATATCACCACAAGTAAATACTTAGTCATCTGGTTAGTAAATGGAGCGAAAAAATGAAGTAATTAATAGCCAACTGCCCCAAACCAGGAGAACTTAGAAAATTCTTGGGCTCAATGGCTTTCTAAACTCTGATTTGAATCTTACGATATCTAAACTAAAGACTATAATGCAAAACTCCCAGATGAGGAGCCAGATCTTCTGTAGGAGGTTTAAAAAAAAAAAAAAAAAAAAGCTTAAGCTGTTGAAGTCTTAAACCAAACCAAGAATTAATATCTGTTCCATATCAGTCTTGCTATATTTTGACAAGTCCTTTCATTTTCCAAGTGTGGACAAAAGCTATTGTTTCTGAAGCCACTGACTTAGGATCATAGAGCAAAAGGTAGTCTGTTTGTCAAAACCATTAGATCCCATCTTAAGGGGAAGGTTGTAACATATTCAACTAGAAACTGCAACTGCCCTTCTCACTTAGAAGATCTAAAAGTTAACCTTAGAGGGGTGTCTAAGTATAAGCACTCTTCACCAAGTAAGAACGCACCTACAGCAGAAGGCTGGAAGGTGGCTAACAGATTCCAGAATCCCAAAATATGAAGCTATTCTTTTAGACAAAGATGATTTAAATCTAGCAACTAACAACTATTTAAACCCTGTTGAGTTCCTAAATGGAAGGACTCATTCTGTGCCTTCTGTACCAAACCAAAATCCACCTCAACCTAAGAGAGACTCCCTTTCTTTAAGGACCCAACTATTTACAGATTCTTGCTAGAAAATTGAGGGAAAAGACATAACGATTACTCTGTGGTTGATGGAATTCAATTAATAATTATATAATCTGAACAAGTGACAAATAACTGACCAGTACAAATGTGATTTGTTTTCCTTAAACCAGGTCCTTGAAAACTTAAAGGGAAAGGTGGGGACTCTATATGTGAATTGCTGGTATGCCTCCAAAAAAAAATTCATACTTTCAGAAAACTCTGGTTAGAAACAGGGCCAATTAGTAGCAAAGGGCAACAAATGATATACAAACAATTAATTGCGCAGGAATTAAAAACCTTACAACTACATGAATGAATTAGGATTTTATGCATTCCTAGGCACCAAAGAGGGCACAACTCTGGAGCACAGGGAAACAGACTAGCTGACAAAACAGTTAAATGTGTGGTTGGAATGGGTCAAATATTCTGCTATCACATTAAACATGAGATTAAACATGTGTGGCAGGGAGGTTAGACGCTCAAGTGGTCCTACTGCCATTCTGATGTATCTGAGAATCCTATGAAGGAATGTGTGATCTTCCTTTTTCAGGACAAGATGGCCTGAGAGTATCCCTCCTATAAGTCTATGTCCCTTCTATTTCTAGCCCCAAAGTTACCAAAGCAACCCCAGCCCCCAAATATTCCACTAACCTTGGGAAGAAATAATTACACCTCCTGACTTGAAAGATGGGGACAGGAATGTGAATTTTGGGGAAATGTACCTGGATATACGGTCTTTGAGGCTTTGAGAAGAAGCAATACTACACTAACCTTAGTAATGCCAGGGCATTGTGGTGATATTGTGGTGGACCTTCACTGGAGACCTTATTGGTCATTTGGAGTGGGACGTGTTTTGGTCTAATTGGCTACCACTTTCACCACTGCATATCCCCAAGCTACCCAAGCTCAACCTAAATTGTTTCCTCAAAAAAGGGAGCTTAAATCTCCAGCAGGATCATTTGATCCTATTTGTATAGATTCAACAGGAATATTATGAGGAATCCCTAATGAATTAAAAGTAGGATACAAACAGTATTTGAGTCAGTGCTACTGGAATAGTCTACCATAACTGAAAATGTACATTCTATAAATTATATAAAATATAATCATTATACATATATACAAGATGTACAAATGTATACTGAGACATACATGTTTGAATGTGTATGTGCATGCATATATGATAGAGAGATAGATAAATGATAGCTAGAGGGGTGTGTGTGTGTGTGTGTGTGTGTGTGTGTGTGTGTGTAAAACATATATTACAACCAGTAAAGATTTGTAAATTACATCAGGGATGCTATCAAGGGTATAGCAAATCAACTGGATACAGCTTTGAGAATTGCATGGGAAAGCAGACTAGCCCAGAGCATGATGCTAGCAGTAAAAGTATGATTCTGTGGGATGGGAGGTGGGCACTGTTGTTTTTGCATTCCTAATAATGTGGCCCCTGGTTGCAGTATCACAAATTCTCTTCAGGGACCAACTGCATTTCCCAATGCATTAGCTGGAAATTTAGTTGGGATTGTCTCGGTTCCTCTGTAGCTGGAAACAGAAGGGACATAGACTTATAGGAGGGATACTCTTAGGCCATCTGTTCTGGAAAAGGAAGATCACACTTTCCTTCATAGAATTCCGAGATTCATCAAAATGGCAGTGGGGCCTGAGCTTCTAAACTCCCTGCCTCACAAAGAGTTAGCATTGAGACAGCCATCACATGAAAATGTTACTGTGAGTACCTCAGGTAGAGAAATGTCAGGTACTGTAAATTGAATTTGAATAAAAGAAAAATGTGTATTGTAACCGAGGGGAAATTTATGGGAAATGTAACAAAATGTAGTCTTTTCTATTAAAGAGTTAAATAAGACAAAGAAAATGCCATCTTTAAAGAAAAATGTAAAGACGTCATTTTGCAAAATATCTCCTTTGAGTCAGCATTTTTCTCAAATAAAAATACATGTTCAAATGGTATTTCTCCTGGCAACAATGCCTTTTTGAATTAGCCAACTGTAGCACGAATATGAAGCGGAACTCTGACCTGTCAGGGTTGGGCACAGGACCCCTTGGATTAAGGTTGAAAACCCACAGGACCTTCTATTGAATGTGTTTGCTTGACTGATTTTGTAAAGCTGTGTACCCTTGTACAGAAGCAAAAGTTTTTGTCAAAATACTTTGAATGCTGTGGTCACTTCTCTGCAATTCATGATCCATTCCTAACAAGATTGGTCAGTCCTCTCTTAGCCAAGTGAACAGGAGAAAATTGCCAACTTCCCCGAACCATAATCTTTCACATGGGAAGGAGACAGAATGTCAAGTTTCCAACAGGTTTGCTGAGACAACTGTATACAAAGGTGTTAGGCACAGGCATTCCTTCCGAGGATAGATACCACTGTCAACATGGGAAGTGGCTCCTGTCATGGCCACATGACCCTCTGCCCCTGTACTTTCTTCCTAGTATATTCCTAGCAAGCACCTGGGGTTCTACGTTGCTTCCTCTCTCCCATGTTCCTGGTCTTCTTCTCTCATGTGGAACAGATTGACATGAACATATGGTTTCAACATGTGTGCCTTCCCTGAGAATTTATTGAAAGAAGGATGAAACACATGCTAGACTTGGCTTGTGAAGAATAAATCTGATAGTAAACCAAGTAAGTGGGTTTATTTTTTGTGATAAATATGGTTTGTCAACTATGAATCAACTAACTCAATGACTGAATGGAGAAAATGTTTCTAAACTGAAATTAGCAGAGATACATTTAATTTTTACATAATTTTGAATCATAGACTATGTCAAAGGGTATTTGTGCTTGCTGTTTCTCTCCTTCCTCTCTCCGTGTGTGTGTGTATATGTGTGTGTGTGTGTGTGTGTGTGTGTGTGTGTGTGTGTGTGTGTGTGTGTGTAGGCATGTTGTGTGGTATATATGTGCACATACAGGTTCATATATACACACATATATGGAGACCAGAGGAAAACCTTGGTTGGCCACTGAAACTGAAAAAGAAAAAGAAGAAAGTCTCTCACTGCTTACTGGCCTAAACTTGCCAAGTGGGATAAGTTGGCTAGCCAGGGAACCACAGGGAGCCAAGTGGCTCTACCTTCCTGTACCAGGACTACAAGACACTCCACCATGCTCAGGGTTTTATATGGGTTTGGGGGATCTAACTTACAGCCTCTTTCTTGCAAGGAAAGCACTTTACTGGCTGAGTTATCTTACTAGCCATATATGTGTTTTTATTACCTATGAAGTACAGTTTTTAGGGAGAGAAAAAAAGCAGCATTATAACTTAAGATGTAGAATGTTTGGAACCTACACATGCCTAATGGCTTCATTTAAAAACTATGTTTTTATGTTTAGCTAATGAATAATAAAGGCTCAATGGCTGTGTGAAAAACTATAAAAATAAATAAAAATATGGAGAATCACTTCCTCTTGCCTATTTAATAGCTTGAAAGATTTAAGAGATCATAAAATGTTTGGGGCAATACTTTATTTCAGTAAATGTATACAATCTAAAAGCTATCATTCCTAAGTTTCAAGTAAAGAACCAAAATGGGAAAGATTGTTCTATTATGTATAAATGTTTCATACTTCCTTTACCTTGGTTTTTCATCATATAGACACAATCGCTAGATTACTATGCACAAAAATAAGAATGCTTCTCTTTTAAATATGCTTCTGCTACAGCAAACGTGCCTGGATGCACTCTTCAGAGCTAAGATGTTCTCGAGCTATATGTAAGACAGTTAATTTTCACAAAACATAATTGTTTTTCTCCTTCTAAACACTAAATCCGCATCACTCAGTGGATCACATCCCCTGGTGATAGAAAATATCTCAATATCTTATTAAATATTGATATTTTTCACTTGCAGAAAGTTATATGTATTCAAGAGTTTTTTCTTTGTTTCAACTCTGAGATGCATATGTTAGCTCTGGGATTAAAATTCCAAATGTCATTTTATTCTGAGAAACGAAAGTGTGTACCCAGGATCATGAGGCAAAAATATTTATATTTGGGATTGATTTCTAGATTTGTCACATATTTTCATCTGCATAGAAAAAAACTTGGGAGTGGAAAAATGGCTTGGTGGATAAGTGTATTGGCTGCTCTGGTAGAGGATTTCGGTTTGGTTCCCATTACCCACATCAGCCAGCTCACAACTGACTGTAACTCCAGTTCCAGTGGAGCGGACACACTATTCTGGCTTCTGTGAGCACTGCATGCACACGGTTCACACAAACTCATACAAAAACACACATACATACTCATAAATAAAAGACATAAAATACCTTTAAAAGGAAATAATCTAGAAAACCGAAGGCATGATAACTCCTTCTTA
This sequence comes from Peromyscus maniculatus bairdii, assembly GCF_049852395.1. Taxonomy (NCBI): domain Eukaryota; kingdom Metazoa; phylum Chordata; class Mammalia; order Rodentia; family Cricetidae; genus Peromyscus; species Peromyscus maniculatus. The sequence goes on from NC_134854.1 coordinate 124,842,864, forward strand.
ATAAAGTATATGGCCAAATAAATCTGTAAATCAGATTCATTTTATTTGCTGAAAATTTCAATCTTATTTTTCAGAGTTCAGAACAATACAATAAACTGGCAAGTATGTCCAACTTGCAGCACATGGGCTACATGTGGCTAAGAATGGCTATGAATGAGGCTAGAAACAAAATTTTAAACTTGCTTTAAACATTGTTAAATTGCTTCTGCAAAGTTTTAAACTCAGTTGTGTGGTTCTTGAGTGTGAACTTCAAATCCCAGGGAGTTTCAATACCTAAAGAATGGTCACAGTTGAAAGTAAACACAGGAGTTACATCACACATCAAGGTCACAAATTTGAGAACTGTTTAAAATGTGATAAGGTTTTTCAGTTTTGCAAATTCATAATTCTTTGTAAAACTTTCTGATTTCCCCTTTGATCAAGAAATTTGCCGGGCGGTGGTGGCACAGGCCTTTAATCCCAGCACTGGGGAGGCAGAGGCAGGCAGATCTCTGTGATTTCGAGGCCAGCCTGGACTACAGAGTGAGTTCCAGGAAAGGCACAAAGCTACACAGAGAAACACTGTCTCGAAAAACCAAACACCAAAAAAAAAAAAAAAAAAAAAAAAGGAATTTTAAAATTCATAAAAAAGAAACAACACTCAAGTATCAGAATGCAGTCTTGCTGAAGTCTGGGCATACGTTAAAGCCTCACAAGAGTGCATTCGCACACTTAATTATATTCTGGAAGCCTCAGCCCAAGGATCTGGAGCTAACGCAGCCAGAGCCATGGCTCTTTGGGCTGCACACTGCAGAATTTCAATCATATAACATTTACCTTGTGCTTCAGAAGCTAACTAACCTTGTTTCTTTAGCATGTAGTAAATGTCATGAGATTAAGCACCTCTGTATAATCATGTTGTAACACCCTAGAATGATCTTACAAGTTTATTGTCAGCCTTCAGTGTTCAAATGCTCCTTCTACGTTGATTAGTTTGCTTTGTATGATCCGTAAGTGTGGCACAGTTTACCATTCCTTGCATCAGGAGCTGACTGATTCTCAGTGGAGGAGCACTTCTGAACCCAACTCTGTGTCAATTTGGACCTGAACAAATACTAGAAATGGTTATTTTGGGAGCTAAAATTAGAGCTACTGGATTTCTGCCTACCTGATGAAGTATATATCTGATTCATACACTTTTTGCAATCGTTTACCTCCTCTGCATAACAGGAGAACTGCTAAGAAAGTAAAGGGAATGAGAAAATCAGGCAACAGAGTGGTGGAGTAGAATACAGATTGCTATCTAAAGACAATTATTTAGGACAGCTACACACTTGGGGGGCAGTGTTCTCTGTGGTTATAGTATGAGGCATAAATAAGCATTTCAAAATGGGTAGTGACTATTTCTAAATGATAAACACTATAAATGTTATTTTCAAGAACCTAAAACAGTGGGCAAAAATATATGCATAATTGCCTTCCAAAATATTGAATAAGTTGGAGGGAGGGAGGAAGACAGAGAGTGTGTGTGTGTGTGTGTGTGTGTGTGTGCGTGTGTGTGTGTGTGACCATAAATTCAAATAATACTACATTAAGAAAAAAAAGCCTATCTTTTCAAGATTTAATGGTACTGCTTTAGCAATAAAAGCTCAATTTCATGGTGACCATATCTGTTCTTAAAATTCTAAGATCTGGCACCACATCTCAATTGATAAAGTATTCACAGAAGTTTCCTGAATTGAATAATCAAATTTAACCTATCATCCTACACATATGCAGGTTCCCCAAAGTCTTCACAGGGTATGGTCAATGCCAAGAAGCAAACACAAAACAGAGAATAAACTACTCTTTTCATATACAGTACTACTTATGATTTATTTGCCATTCCTGTTATGATTGGATATGACAACCTCTTACACAGGAACACACAAGTATGGTCTAACAGCAGGGAATACAAACATGGATATATTTTGCTGTCACTGTGATTTAAGGCAACAAAGTCTAACAGTCTGTCAATTCAACTTGGTTATGAAGTTAGGGAGCCTCATCCCTTGGAACTGAAACTAACAGACCTAAATAATAAAGTACATGGTATTGAGTAGTTTGAAAAAATAATCACAATATATAATTAACCTTACAGTGGATTGCATGAAATAATTGTCCTCTGAGATGTCAGCTTTATCACACAAAATCTGGTCAGTGAAATGCAAGCATAAACAACAAGTACGAGAAAAATAAACTTTACATTTTGGCCCACACGATAAAACAAAGCAAAAACAATCAAATAACGCCAGAATCTTGGGAGGCTTGGAGTTGTGTTTGGGAAATAAGCCCATTCTAAGCACTTATTAAGGCAACAGGCGATCCTTTATTTGGGCTTTGACAGGAAATTTAGTAATGTAATCACAGAAGCAATTTGTGGTTTTAGAAGCAGCTTTCAAGTTAATAAGCAAATGCATTTGTGTTTGCTGCAATGTTTGTTATTGTGTTTACTGAAGTGATGAGAATAATTGCAGCCCTTGAAAGAATGAGTGTATGAATATACATATTCAATACTTTATCCAAAAATAACTATTTAGGCTTCAGCAATAATTGAAATGAGTTAAGTTGATATTCACTTTTTTTTTAAATCATTGGAAAAATGTGTTTCATGATGCAGGCTCCCATTTCTCATTCACTAATACATCTTAAATATTAATGTATATTCACACACACACACACACACACTCACACACATACACACACACATACACTACAGATTGGTGGTATGATCAGTTAAAACTGCTGTTTAGGTTAAATGGTAATAAACTAGTTTAAATCTATCAGTGGTTATCTTAAGTATTCTAGGAGTTACACAATGTGCTTGGAAGATTTGCCTTTCCTGTATAAATTTTAAATTTTCTGGTAAGAGCTTCTTTATTCTCCTCTGAAGATGCTATTTGCCATGTGACTCTGGCACAGGAAATAAGAACATCCAATGCCCCAAGCCTCAGTCAGTGGTTAAGCAAGCAAAAGTGACCCAGTTGATTGTTTTTAATTTTGATCAATGTGATTCATATGCCCTCTCCCCATCCTACTTAAAAAAAGTATCACATAAAACAAAAATATGTGATTTATTGGGTTACATGATACCTTTAATGTGTGAAAGCTATTTTTAATCTTCCTTGTGAATATGAACTGGCCACAATATTGGTTGTGTTTTTATTTCACATTTTTCTGATATGAGCAGAGACAACTGATGACACTAACAAAGATGAACTCTTTCATGAGACATGATATTGTGGGGAAGCTATCAGGAAGCTTAGGTTCCTGCAAGCCATCTTAGATACCTCAAGATAAACTATCTTTAAATAGAGCCAACAAGGAAGACTTAATCCAGACTCTAACATCTAGAAAAGAATAAACTACCACTTTGAAGCTGTAGTTCTGCAATGGCATTTTTGATTTCTGAAGTACGATCTCCTTCTAAATTCCTTCTTTTCATCTTGTCAGTTTCATTGTGAATCTTCTTCAAGCTAAGTAAGCTCTTACTGTTTGCTAGGGAGCTATAGTGAACACCATTATCCTAGGAGATTGACAACCTAGGGGAGGGACAATCAAAATTCACATGTCAAGGTGCCATGGTCAGGCACAGTACTGCAGTGAGAAGCTGAGAATGAGGATACCAGGACGGCTTCGGGGGCAGGATGGTGTTAAATACGTTGTGCAATGCATCTACTTCTATTAGCCTCAGGAACTATAGAGATCATGTTTTTAATGTTTTGCAACCACTTCAGTGAATTGTTCATTGCTCTTAGTAACTAATTGTAAGTGTGGGGACCAGAGCTCTGTAGCTGGAAAGATTATAATTCAAACAGAGCTGAGCCTAAGGGTCCAGGTTTAGAAAACTGGCAGAAGTGATGATATGAGACTTAAGGGTCCTGAGAATTTAGTGGAAAGATAGCTCTTATTTGCCTTCGATATAAAATAGGAAATAGTGATGCAAGATCTTTATGGTAATAGGAACTATGCAAGAATATAATGCATAAACTAAAATTAACACTTAAAATATGTCATTTATTATGTGATTTGTAGATAAGAAGAGGATAGCAAATAAACAACATATATGATATATTTTATATACCATGTATGTACTTATAATCTCTAAATGAAATATAACTGTACATATACAGATTGTATATCATCTACATATACCATAGACATACAGCCAAATATAGTGCTACAAAAAGGATACTACTGTTTAGTACTCTGTGTTTGTGTGTTTGTGAACAGACAAGAGATAAACTTAAACTTCCATTTTTACATCTATTCTTTGAATAAACGGTGAATAAAAAATATTTTTTCCATGTTCTATACTAAGTACAATTCGTTAACTCTAATAATTTAAACACATGTAGAATGTGGGCTCATCCCTTGAAATCCTGTTTAAGGTAAAACAGAAACATCTCCACTTTGGGACAAAACTTACCCTAGATCTTATGCTTTCAAGACACCTCACACTGTAGTTCATTAAAATATCTTACCTATTTGAAAGAGCTCAATGAGAATGATATTCTGTCTGTTCTCTTGGGAGAAAAATGAAAGAGTATCTGTAAGAGTATGTTGTAAAGCCCAGGGTAGATGTGAATCAATGGCACAAAAATAGGATACTCTAGAAATATAGATATGATATCCATACTCTCCAGTATGGCAGCAACTAGTCACAAGTGCCCACCAAGCACTTGAAATGGGGTTTTTGTGACTGATAAAGTGAAAATTTAAATTAATGCTTTGATCTTAAATAGAATGTTTCCATGCGTATAAGAGATAAAAATACATAGAACCCCTGGGACCACATTCAGCCTTAGGACTTTTTTTTTTTTTTCCCAACCTATAGTACATATAAAAAGCAGAGTTGATGCTCAAACTGGACAGATTGTGGACAGTAATTATAGACCAAATATATCTGGCAGGCTTATAGCTGAATGTATGCATTTCCAGTACCTAACCAATGAATCTATGAAGCCTTTGGGCAGTCCCACTTTGTTTGACTTGTTACTTGCCTGATCTCTCTCTCTCTCTCTCTCTCTCTCTCTCTCTCTCTCTCTCTCTCTCTCTCTCTCTCTCTCTCTCTCTCTCTCTGTGTGTGTGTGTTCTTATTTATCTTATATCTATGGTTCTTTAAGTACAGAATGGTATCAATGGATATGACAGGGATCCTTCCAAGTGGACACCTTCATCCAATGTTAGGCATTTGGAACCCAGTGAAGAAATAAGAGAAAAGTCCTTTACATTAATTCTTTCTTAAGGTAACCTCTTTCAGCGCCATTAGCAATTACAGTCAGGCGAATACTAATTAACCTTTAAATATGGGCTTTAGGGTGCAGGCAGGGAAATGTAAGAGAAAGAATAAAATTCTCAATTAGACCTTTAAAGGAGTAATTTCTCATGAGAATTTCCGAACTTTTGGAATTTTAATATGGCCAATTAAGAGTTATCTTTACCCAAAGGGGAAATAACATGGACAGGATCCCTCATGAGGCAGATTTGCTCCAGTCCTCAGGACAGTCTCTTTGTGCATTTAAAGGACAAATTCTCTTCAGACTCTTAAGCTTTGTTCTGAATCGTCAGGAACATGACTGGATCACTTTCAATGAGTGATTTCCCTCCTTGGTTCACATTTGGCTTGTTATTTGTCCACCTATGTGTTTATAATTATATGATCTATAATAATATTTTATTGCTTCATTAAAATACTCATTTTTGTTATTATACTGCATCTAAACTCTGTAATTTCTAAAGAAAATGAAAAGTTCTTCCTGTTTTCTAAAGGTTGGTGGTATCTGCACCTAAATTATTCTGCTCATCAAATGATCTCAACAAATCTGCCTGTATCTCCCAATTGGTAATCCCCCTGCTTCTGTAATAAAATGAGGGAACTGGGGTTGGCCACAGAACATTTTTCTCCTTCCCCATTGTTCCAAGGAGATCAGGGTTTCCGTCTGGGTTTTCTAGGAATCAGAGCTCGAGACACAGCCTGTGTATATGAGGACTGTATTGAGGAATGTGATGTCTGGGAAGAGATGGGAGGAAGAGAAGAAACAGAGAAGCAGGGGAGGGAGTTCATGTGAGGATATATTATTAAGTTGACTACTGTCAGAGTTGGTTAATCCCTCCAGATCATCAACCTGCTTCATGAAAAGCATCTCATCCCATTTGCTCATGGATAGAAAGAAGGAAGTATTTGTATATCATCATCTTAATATTCAATGGTCAAAAGCTGACACTCTGCCACCCTTCTCAGTTGCCTGTATACTGAGCACATTCCCACAGGAGCCCATACTGCAGTGTCACTACAGAGTTTCAATACAGGAGACGAACAGATCATAGTAGAGGTATGAGGCAGAGCATGTGAACACTGTCTGGTCAAGCTAACTAGGGTCAAGAAAAATATGATCTCCTCTGAAAACAGAGAACCAGAAGTCAATACAGTCCCAGCACATGGTTAACTTTGGAACTTTGTGAGAGTTTCCTGAATTTAAAAAAAAAACAAAACAAAAAAACATGTATTTGGGAGGCTGATGCCAGCTTTATCTAATCCACAAGTGATGTCTCTATAATAAAATGCTTGGAAATAAAATAAAAAGAATATGGAAAGTAAGAATGATTCTTTTATGAATCATTTTAAGAATGATAAGATATTTTTTGAGACAGGGTTTCTCTGTGTCGCCTTGACCATCCTGGATCAGCTCTGTAGATGAGGCTGGTTTTGAACTCAGGGATCCACCTGCCCCTGCCTCCCAAGTACTGGGATTAAAGGTATGTGCCACTACTGCCCAAAATCCTGTCTCAAAACCCAAAATAAAAACAAAAAGAATAGTAAGGTATATTAATTAATGTGTTATTAAAGGCAAAACTTGGGTAAGATAGGAAGAGTTATAAATATGGTCTACATTACTCTACATTCCTTCTACTCAAGTGCAATCTACTATTTCAGAGAGCACACAAAAACAGAAACCATTTTTGGAGTTGCTATAGGAAAGCATAGTGCCTCTCAGAAGAATAGATTCCCTTGTGTTCCTAGCCTTCAGTCACAGTAATTATAAACTGTTAGCACAAGTAAAATTTCGTATTGTTAGAAACCTTCAGTTCAGAAAATCTTTAAATCTAAGATAAAAGTGTCTGCTCCTTTTGGCTGGCAACTGAGGATTTTGAAACAATATGTAGCATGTTAAATACTTCTTTTATCAAATACCATGCCAACAAATCAATGAAAGCCATGTATTTCCTCTCCTCAGATATAGATTTTGCTTGAACTGAAACATAACAAATACTAGATGGATATTCCAGAGTATACAATGAAATAGAAGGATCACTATCAAATGACAAAAGTTCTTCCACCAAATTTTGTACATACAATTAATATATTCACAGTCAGATCCACAGCATTGCCTTGAATACCTAGTGCACAAGATATAATTACTACAAAAGATTTATAGGTTTTCAAGCTCAAGACTTCTGGATATTTGATAACATTCTACAAACATAATTAATCTTCTCATTTAGAAATACATTCCTCTGTGACAAAATCTTGTGTCTTGACAATTTCTTCACTGAGTATATTTATCACCAAATAATTCATAAGATAAATATGAGGATACGACCCCATCAACAACAGTAAAAACATGCATGCTTATCATTCACATAGATTCATCATCATATTTAAAGCCCTATATATAAAAGTGTTCTATTATGGGCAGAAATAGTCTTAATAAGGTATCAGAAATCCTTAGAAAAGTGTGAGAATCAGTACTTCCAAGATGGAATCATCATCAAGTCATCTGTTCATTTTCCTCCAAAGAAGGAATATTTCCAAATGTTTATCTACTAACACGTGCAAATATTCATCTAAGTCAAAAAATCATTTCTCATTTTCTAAATACTGTTCTTATTTTTATAGTAAGAAGTAGAAACAGAGAAAAGACTACCCTGTAGCCTCAACTCTGCTAATTCACACCAGTTAACATATAAGGTTAATGCATATTTTGCTGAAAGTACATAGTAAGTGTTCCATAAGTAGACTGTTAATATATTGAAAAGACTGACCTGATTACTTCCAGGTGCATAAAACTGAAAGTCTTTGTCTAAAGCAAGCCTGACCCACTTTAACAAGGATTGTTGGCGTCTATTATTTATATGGCTTCAGAGAACAATAGAGGTTCAATAGTATCTAAATAATGACTCTGAACCTATAGGCTTTTATTAATGTAGGAGGAAGGTGCTTTTTCTGCGAAGTACAGGAATTGTGTAAAACGCTTTGATGAAGATATCAGCAAGCACTTGGAAGTGCATGCTGCTGTGAAGGTGTCTGGAACACTCTGCCCCCATCCACTTCTAGGGAAGCAGCATATGCTAATTATAAATAATTTATCTCTTCATTAAATTGGGTGCCCTAAGTATTCCTGAATAAAAATTGTTAATCTTGTGTTATTTAATCAAGTAAATACTCATCCTATCACATAATCCTGATCATTTTCCAAAATGTTGACATTTTTATCTTAAGCATTTTCTACTTATACTTTTTTTTTCTGACAGTTGAAGGTTTCGGTGAACAAGTTTTTACATAATCTTGAAAGTGAAGATTTCAACATGGCTTTTAAAAAATATGATGAATGGAACAATTTTCCTTTTAAAATAATTAAAATTACTTATGCAAAAATGTATTTAATTCTTTCACATTTATTGAGCCTCTGAACACATACCCAATATAAGCAAAAAAAAGGAAGGACAAGAACGTATTAAAAAAAATGATTCAAACACCACTTAATTTCAAGCCAATAAGGAATGTGTTCTTGATATCTTATAACGTAATTTGTAATCTAAACACATTATAAATTCAATTACACTATAAGTTAGTGAAAAGACAAATCATATGTATGGTTTTCCTTTAATTCAGATTTGCTTCCTTAAAGATTAAATGCTCATGGAATCAGTTCTGTTGAACACACCACAGATCTATAGCACTGTGCATCTATCACACCTTACAGATAGCAGAATATAATGAAGCTAAACTTGTTACAATTGCTACATTTTCATTTCCATGTTCAACATTCCCACATTACCTGTAATGAGGTGAAGGGTTGCCTCTTGCTTCACAATTTAAAGTTATTTTTTTATCATCTGAACCAACAGGGAAAACACTGTTGCTGGGCTCTTTGATAAACACGGGGCCTTGTAAAACAAGCTCACCTGTGTGGAAAGGGGAAGGAAAAATAATAATAATCATAAATGAAAGATGTTATAAAGGATACAGCCTAGAGTTGAAGATGAAGAATAGCAACTATCATTTGCTCTTATGTGCTCCTACTGCCTACCAAGTAGCATGCTGTGTGAACATTGCTTGGTTAAAGAGCACCTGTCAATCCATTCTCAACAGGGAGTGAACCCCCCTCCAGAAGCAAGAAACACCACATATTAATAAAAATCACTTCAGTCTGCAAATAAAGCTGTAGTGTTTACTTTCCACAACAATGACCATACACTATACATACATGGTCTTTGGAGAATAAATTAATTACAGGAAATCGTTTCTATCAGAGTCGTTTTGAAAAACTAAAGCTGAAATGGAAACCCATCACTCTTCTCATAACATTTGAAAAACATGTGCAGCTCAAGGCTGTCTATGCTATTTTGCCACTGTCAATGAAAAAATACCCAGTGTTCATTGGGATTTTCATTTTCTTCATAGTAAATGACATAAAACGATGCAGAAATGATCATTGGGATTTTCATTTTGTTCATAGTAAATGACAGAAAAGGATAAAGAAATGTTCAAGTGTCTTTCAAAAAGTTTTCCTACTTTATAATTGACATATTTTCTGAAGGTAATTGTCATATCCACACATACAAAAATAAAACTCTAATTGTACTAGATGTTGGGAAAGGGGAGAGAGAAAATGCTATCCTGAAACAGTTATGCAATTGAAATTGTGTAACCATTGTTAGAACACTTATAAAAACAAATTCACAGAAACAAAATTGAAAAGGGAACTCTTTACTCCCCTGACTCGGAATGCTCTGCCAAATTGAAGAGGAGTTTCTACTGAAGCTGAGAGGGTAAAATGATCAAAACGACAAAGAGAATCTGTGAAATGTGAGACACAGAAAATGAGATTGAATAGTTTCAAAAGCCTCTGAAAAGAACTTGCATTCTTATATACTTCAGCTAGTAGTAACACAAATAGAAATATTTACAACAAGGTGAATCATAAACTCACAACATGAAAACCACGATAATCATTGAGATGATGGACACATCAGTATCTAAGCTTCAGAGTAAATTCTCCATGCCCAGATATGCTCTTTAATCATGAAGCTGTTCTAAGTGTGAGCACCACAGTTCTGTCCAGGGTACAGAATTAGAAAGCTGGGCCTAAGCATGGGTCCATAAATCTGTCCACCCACCATTTCAGAATGTCAATGTCCAGTACAGGAGCAGTCACTGCAGGGCTTGTGTAAAGACTCATCTTTGCCCTTTTTGTAAAGCCTTTGGCATTTATCTAATTCTAAGAACAGCCCTAGGCTTCTGTGAGATAATGCATGACCTAGCTAACCAGTGGGTTTTTATTTGAGGTGGCATACTTTTCTGTTTCAGTGATAAAATAATGTGACCAGGACAACTTACGGAAGAAAATGTTTACTTTGGCTCATGGTTTTTGAAAGATAAGAGTCCATCATGATGAAGAGGCATGGCAAGAAGCTGCAGCCATGTCAGCCAGGGCAGGAAGTTGAGAGAGATCCCATTCTCAACCATAAGCACAAATCAGAGAGTGAACTGATTATGGCAAATTCTACCTCCAGTGATATACTTCTAGCAATACCACACCTTCTAAACCTACCCCAACAGTGCTACCTACTAAGAATCAAGTGTTCAAAAATCTGAGCCTGCGGGAGACATTCTGATCCAAACCACTACAGGTATGGATAGCTATACTCGATTTGTGAGTTAGGCTAGCCAATATTTTTGTTGGAGACTGGACACACCAGAAAAACCAACCATGTGATTATACATGAAATATTTGAGTCTCCGGACATCAAACTGATCTGGAGACTGAATTCAGCCATTTATGTAATCACTAGTCAGACCAGCATAACAGGGCCTCAAAGCCAGTCATATTACTACATCTAAGTTCCAGGTCTATAACACTATGATTTAGTTCAAGAAAATGATAGATGGGAGAGTGGGTCAGGGTCAAACGGGGGGCGGGGGCAGAAGGAAGAGTGGGAGGAGGAACTGTAGTTGGTATGTAAAATGAATGAAAAATAAAAAACAAACAAACAACATTAGACAGAGCTCAGGGAGTCCTGTGGAGGAGGGAGAGGAAGGATCAGAGGATCCAAAGGGGTCAGGGATACAATGAGAACATGGCCCACAGAATCAACTGACTGGTATTCAAGAGGGTCACATAGATCAGGGAGCCTGTAGGGGTCTGACCTAGATCCTCTCCATATATATATTATTGCTGAGTGAGATTTCTAACAGTAGGAGTAGAGGCAGTCATTGACTCCTTTGCCTGCTTGTAGGACCTTCCTCCACCTACTGGCTTGCTTCATCCAGCCTTGATGTGATAGTATGAGCCTGGTTTTATAGTAACATATTATGTCATGGTTGGTTGATGTTTCTGGGAGGCCTGCTCTTTTCTGAGGGGAGATAGAGGAATGGTGAATCTGGGGAAGAGGGGGGGTGGAGGGAAGAGACTGGGGGAAGGGGAATGAGGGGAAATTGTGATCAGGATGTAATAGATGAAAGAAAGATGTAAAAAAATAGAAAAATAAAAGAATCATTTGTCTCAAAAAAAAAGAAAGAAAGAAAGTGATAGATATGGAGATGAGCTACAAGATAGACTTTGGATGGTTCCAGTGCTAAACATTTCTTGTATTCAAGATGTTATTATGCTAATTAACAAGAAAGAGGGGGGTTTATATGAGCGAGAATTGTTGAAGCCAATGTTGGATAAAGCACAGGGACAAATAGCCAAATGAATGGAAACACATGAACTATGAACCAAAGGCTGAGGGACCCCCAACTGGATCAGGCCCTCTGAATAGGTGAGACAGTTGATTGGCTTGATCTGTTTGAGAGGCATCTAGGCAGTGGTACCAGGTCCTGGGCTAGCTGCAAGAGATAGCTGTTTGAAACCTGGGACTTATACAGGGACGCTGGGCTCAATCTGGGAGGAGGGGACTGGACCTGCCTGGACTGAATCTATCAGGTTGATCTCAGTTCTCGGAGGTGGCCTTGATCTGGAGGTGGTGGGAAAGGTGGGTGGGCTGGGGGGAAGGAGAGGGGGGCAGGAAGGGGGAGAACAAGGAAATCTGTGGCTGTTATGTAGAACTGAATAGTATTGTAAAACAAAAAAAAATGAAGTTCAAAAAAAAAGAAAGAATTAATAAAAATGAATCTTATGTTTTAAAGTCCCAATTTGAACAAATATTCCATAAAATTTTCTAGTTTCTCAAAAAAAAAAGATGTTATTCTGCTGGCATAGACAAAGTATAATACACAGACATGTTACCAAACATGAAAACTGTCTTAGCATAAGACATGGAGTTACTACCCATACACTACAGACAGTGCCAACTTTCAAACTGCCCACATTTTCAAGTTTACTGTAGAACAGAAGCAGCATGTATGCAGTATGCAGTAAAAATCACAATTGGAATTCTGGATTGTAATCTTTTAGGAAGCTGAGCTTCAATATCAAGCCTTGCTTTGAGGCTCAAGTATGATCCCAAGATTAAATAATTTATACTCTATCTCATTCCTATGCCAGAATGTTCACTGGGATGATGTGTTGGGGCATTTTCAACTTGCAGTGGGTTTACCAGTGCATCATATCACTCAGCAGAGGTCAGCAGATACTGGTTTGCTTTTTAATAATCTAGTCACATGGTATACCTCCAACATTAGTCTGTTATGTATAAACAATTCTAGTGAATTGTTTATATTTCTCATAATAACTTTCTATTAGGAAAATCCCATTTTAAAAATGTGTGGTTATTAAAATAAGACTTTAAGTCCCAGTCTTAAAAATCTACCTTAGATATGGTTTGGCTTCAAACCATATTGAGTCATAGAGAGGCTAAGTCACCCCAGGAATGGCAATACAGATTCTCAGTGAGAGACTCGGTATCAGATACCAAACTGCACGGCTTTGCTTTGTGTCTATTTCCCAGAAACCATACTGTCCTAAATATAGTTAGGCAAAAATCCCTTAGCCTGCTTTTTCAACTTCAGTGTCTTATGGTGACACTGGAATTAAGAACTTGTAGAACACAACCAACATGTCTACAATTTAAAGACCTCGAAGGCATTTGAGACTATCAGTGGCCATGAGGAAGCTTCCAAATCTTTAAAGCTTTTTGTTTTTCTTAGTGTTTTTTTTGTTGTTGTTGTTTTTGTTTTTTTGTTTTTGTTTTTTGTTTGTTGGGTTTTTTTTTTTTTTTTTTTTTGGTTTTTCGGGTCAAGGTTTCTCTGTGTAGCTTTGAGCCTTTCCTGGAACTCACTCTGTAGTCCAGGCTGGCCTCGATCTCACAGAGATTCGCCTGGCTCGGCCTCCCGAGTGCTGGGATTAAAGGTGTGTGCCACCAATGCCCGGCCTTCCAAATCTTTAAAAGTAAGAAGAAATTAATAATCCAATGTGACAGGTTAGTCCATGCTTCATGCTCAGATAAAAGACAAAAGCTACTAGGTGTTGAGAGATACTGGGACATGGTGTTCTAACCTCTCACCAGCAAAACAATCTTAAAAGAAGCAGATGCAGGCCTTTGCCAACCATAAAGGAATTATGCAACATTTTTTTTCAAAATGAATTTTGATCCTCAAAAAGATATAGCCTTTATCCACATGGATACTCATAACAATCTAAAGGAACCTGATGTGTCACAGAAGGTAGCATCTTGCCTGATTGAACATATTCAATGTAACATTTGGATTGATGTTGAACTTTACTTTTTGTGACAGGGACATTTTTTTTAAAATATGCTAGCCTGGTTGCAAAGACCCATTTTAGCTTTACAACTTAAAGGATATATAACACCACTGAATAGGACAAAGAAGTCTAAAAATTCAATCCTAAGGTGTTCTCTCTCCCTGTCCCAGACCAATAACTGCCACAGGCAACCTGGAATAACTGCCTTTGAATGTAAATACACACTTTAAAGACTCCTAAGGTAATGTCATGTAAAAGATCAAACTGTACCCGATCAATTCTAATGGTCACATGTCATACAATTTTTATGAAGACTGACAAAAAGAAACAGGCAAGGGATTTCATGCTGCTGCATTTCCTTCACTGAAAAAGATAAAATCTCTCAAAGAGAGTCAATGTTACCTTTTAAATTCCTAGGTGAAAGGAGAACATACCCACTCTTACCCTGCTGTTTTATATCATATCTACATGAGAAAAGAAAAAAAAAGATAGTGGAGTACTTTGAAATGAAGAAAAAAAAATCCCCAAAGGAGGTAGTACTACTAAAGGCAGAATTCAAGAGAAATACATCAATATTGGACTATTCCATTTACTTTCTAGATTCCAGACCTGAACATAATGATCACTGTCTTTGGTTACAGAGAGTAAAAGAGTTTGTTGTTAATTAGATGAGAGCTATTCAGGGCCACATTATTCTACAGAAGAAAAAAATAAAGATTAAGATAGTTTTTAGCTATATGACACTATCTATTTGGATACTAGTAGTATACAGATAGAAAAGAAAAAGAATGACCAAAATACATATCTGTATACTACCTCAGAGTTATGGGAGGATAAACTAGCCAGTCTTATATGATTCACGTCTATGAATGTAAGGTGCATGCAGCATGTGAAACAACTACCCATGATAGAAAAGGTCCTACATTCAAGTGGCCTCTGGCATCCGCTATGTCCAAATTCTGATACTATAAGCCTAAGAGCAAGGTGGCTTCTTCTGTGGGCCATGAGAGAAGGATCTATTCTGTATCTATACTTGGCATTGCATAAGGTCATCTCTTCTCTATGTCTTTTCTTATCTTCTCTGTGTGTGTGTCTCTCTAGGCCCAAACTTCCTCCTATTACTGGGACATTATTTGTGATGACTGGATCACAACCTTGCAACCTGACCATAATGATTTATATGTGGAATAATGCCAATTGCCAGGAAGGTCATATTAATAGGTACTTGTGGTGAGCATTTTGTATACATTGTAGATTAAGGGAAGCTCCAGTACATGACAGTGAACAGGCAAGATCACAGCATTGAATAAAGGGGGTAGGGAGTGGTGTTTTGTTGTTGTTGTTTTAAGTTGAAGAAATCCTGCCCTGGCTACTCTTTATTTTTTTTTATAAAGAATCTGTGAAATAAGAAGGAACTGATGGGAACTTGCAGCATCTTTTAGATACTATGAAGGATATATATATATATATAGATAGATAGATATAGATATATAGATATATATGTGTGTGTGTGTGTGTGTGTGTGTACATTTAGGTGCATACATACTTACATGGATATGTATTCATATATATGTATATATGAACACATATATTTAAGATGTATACTGTAACCAACATACTAGGAGAAGGGGAAATGGCATGGCAATGCAGTGTGTTCAAGATGAAAAAGATGACAAAGAAAAAGAAAATGCTTTTCAGGATTAACTTATGTGTCTACTTCCCACATCTGGAAATGTTAGAAAGCAATTAGGATAATGGAAAATTGCTGTAGTGTAGCATATACTGTATACAACAGTTTGCAAACCTGGCCCCTATATAAAGTAGTAATTCTTTAAACTGCTAAATTAACTGTCAATCTTTATGTCCTTCTCTGCTCATCAACAGGAAGACACAAACTGCATGTGAAATAACATTCTACATTTAACAAATTGGAATTGTAAAGGACTGGTTAAGCTTCACAAATGCTAAAAATAAAGGTTCAAATGAAAATAAGCTTTCTTGACACATGACCTTTTTTCATCAAGAATCGCTTTAATCTTTTAATCAAAGTTTGCTGAAATAAAAAAAAAATGCCAATTCACTAAAACCTTGTATTCATAACCATTTATACTGAGGATACATACTTGGATGCTAGTAGTCTGCCCTAGTAAAATGATGAAAGGTCTCATCTATTTCTATAGATATTCAATTTGAACAATAGTGATGTAGAGTTAAAGAATGTGCAAGATCTCTGAGAATGCCCATCATCATATTATTTTAATTCAAATGTTCTTTCAGACTATGGGAAGGTTCTTTACAATTGAGATAAAAGGATGCTAATCAATGTAGAGTTACATTGTAAGATATAAATAATGAATTTAAAGGGACAACAAATTGAGAAGAAATAGGTTGAATCTTTTGTAAACTTAAATGTTTGCATAATAGTCTGTGCATTTTTTTAAAATTTGTGCCATTGTATTATAAATGTGATCTCCAGTGTTTCTGATTCCTTTGACACCCTCGTACAATTCCCAGGACAGAATTATCCCTTTCTTGCTGGGTGGTTTAACAGCAATTTCAACAAAAAAGGGATGCTATTGTGAGGTGTGTAATGTGTATGATACACCAAGAGAACACAAACCATGGTCTATGTATTAGAAGGAAAACAAAACATCCATTCTCACTCGCTATTATACCAGCCTTTATTGAGGATCTTTAAAATGTTCATCACAAGTGTCTCATGACATGTGGGTAAAGTTCATTAATCAGGTCCTCTTGAAACATGTCTTTAGAATCTTACTGTCAAAGCTTTTAATGGAACTGATTACATTTATGTTTTTTTTTTTTTCAGCAACTTTAGGTCAAAGCTTTGGGGCTTTCACACTTTTCCCTTAATGTATTTTAGAAATAATGTTTTCTATCAAACTCTAGTTCATGGTCATTGTTTCTATGAAAATAATAATTATACAGAAAAGAATTTCTATTATAAATTGCTGGTATAGAGTAATGATTAAGAGGACATTCTATCTGGTGGTTACATTTTGCTGTATTTCTGCAGCTATAAGCTATACTACAAGGGAATATCATCTCAAGCCAATGGAAGTCCGTGTTTTATTTGTAATGTTCTAATTATCTGAGCATTTGCAGTGCCAGCTCTCACCTGTGCATGTTGGAAGTACACATACATGTACACATGGAAGACATCAGAATATGTCTGATGTCCTGCTCTGTCACCTTCTTTCTCCTCTCAGACAGGGTCTCTCAACCTCACTGTCCTCCTGTCTGCCCCGCCTCCCCACCCCCACCCCAGCATTGAGGCTACAGGTGCATGCACACACAGCCACAGCCGGATTGGAACTTAGTTTTCTTTGAGTGCTTTCACCCAGCCCCAGATCCTGCTGAGCCATTTTCCTAGACTTAAAATGCAATTACTTCCCCTCATATCACTTCTTTCACCCATAGATACCTGCGTTCATATTTTTTTCTATTCCTGCGGGGGATTAAACTGTGTTCAATATTGGATAGGATGAAGATATAAGGAAAATGACATGAAAGGCAGACTTTCCCAAACTATGTCTGCAACTAGCGAGAAGGGAGTTTCTCAAAATGCATAGACTCCCCTGCTTCGAGGCTTCTAAGTGACCCATTTATGCACATTATTCATTAATATGCAGCAAAACACATAGCTCATAAAATATTTTTCCTAAAACAAACAAAAAAAACTTTAAATCATTCTGGACAGGGACTTTTTTTTTTCTTTTTATTCAATCATACTATATTCTATTCCACCCAACCTCCTTCATCTTTTTTATTTTTTAAGGCTAGCAGAGGAGGAGTGGATTGGGGGTGGTGGGGGAAGTGGGAGGAGTAAATTGGAGGAGGGCAGAGGCGACAACTGTGATTAGGATGTAAAATAATTGAATAAATTTAATCAATAAAAATAAATATCACCACTAACCAATATGTTCGTTATTATTATGTAAATATAGTGTGTGTGTATGTGTATGTGTGTGTGTTTGTATGGTGTTTGCACACAAATATATATGTATTTCTCTGACGTATAGATGTCAGATGACATTGGGCACTGTGCTTTATCACTCTCTGCCTTATTTCTTTGAGACAGGATCTCTCACTGAACTTAGAGCTACACTACAGAAAGTCCCGTGATTTTTCCTGCCTTAAGCTCCTTCAATTCTGGGGTTACAGGTGCATGTGAGACACACCTGTTACTGAGATCGGAATTCAAGTGTTCAAACAAGCAGTCTTATCCACTGAACAATTGCTCTAACACTTTCATTGATACCTTCTCATTCTCAGTTTGACAGCCACTGGTTCAGTCAGGTACATGCTTCTCTTGCCTACACTATTACCAATTATTATTGTGCTTTAGGAGAGTGGGTAATATTGCAAGATATTTTCTACATTGATTTATATATGAATAAAACAAACCACAGCAATGAATAAAAATATTAAACCATCTACAAGTTGAAAATGGCCTTATAGGTCCCCAAATACAAGAAACCACTGATCTGCTGTCTCCTGGGCAGTCTTAGGGAGAAAAGATTTGTTGTGAGTTCTTACAAAGTTGTCACATAGAGAGACATATTTTAGTTTAATTCTCACTACTGCACAGTATGGAATATACTCTTCAATATGTTCTTGGCTGATGAACATGCATGCGCTCAAGCATCAGTATTGCCCATACCCAACTTCAATTCAACCCAAAGCCACTCAAATAAAACTCTCCTATTAAAAAAAATATTGCTTTATTTGATATTAGCACAGTCTACAAATTATTGATCTTTGGAGCTACAAAGAAAATTCAACTAGAAGCTTGATATACTTTCCTATTCTGGAGAACCTTTGGGCAATAACACATGAGCAACAGGAGGAGTGTGAGATGAGCCTGGGAAGCTCTAGTTTGCATTCTCACATGTATCCTTTCTTAGAATTACCATTCAGTAGTCATCTCTTTCCACTGTGAGATCTTAGAAAGCTGGCTATACACCTTAAAAGTTACAACATATTTATTACTATATACTACCATCATCTTTTTACTCTCATTGTCCATCCCTGGACTTTATGCCTACAGAAAATAGTAACCATATCTAACAGACATAGCTACACATCTAAAAGCTGTACATATTAGAAATATTGGTTAATTATCATTAGACTGGAAGTCACCCCTTATGTCTGTGTGTGTTACAGCACCATTACAATTTTTTAACCTGATCCAAGATTGACCAGCAATTTCCAGAGTACAACTCTAAGCAGATACTGTGCCTCTAACAAATATATGTCTTATACTATAAAATAATTCATGGAAAAAATTATCTTCTTACATAGAAAAGCTAATTAAATGTCATATGTATGACTCTTTAAAAAATAAGAAAGGAAAAGAAAATGTAATCTACTAAGAGAGTTATCTACTGCTATTAGTTGGTTGTTTCTGTTTGTCAGTTTTCAGGCTCTGGGTCACGGACACCCAATCCACTCCCCTCTGAGTACTGTAAATGCGGTACTACACAAGAGTGGCTTTGCTGGAACACACGCATAATAGCACTCTCAATAGCGACTGCACTCCACTAGTAATCCAGTGCATAACAGAGTGCTGAGGCAGAGCCCCATTTCTGGATTTTAATGACTTGTTTGAAAGTAGCAGCTGCCCTTGCCATTAAAACAAAACAGAATGTGAGAGGCTGCATTTCTCCGCTGGGCTGCTTCAGTGGACAGACCTTGCAGGAAGTCCGCTGTGGCTATTTACTTTCCAGAAGTGAAGTAAACATGGGGTCTTGAAAAATGCAGGGAACTCTCAAGAAATCAATTATAAGAACCATGAATTGAGTTAAAAAGTAACAGACATCCAATCCTCCTTTATTGACTTATTTTCTAAATTGATTATTCCAGGAGTGTACCCAATGAAATGCAGTACTGCCCACTACTGATTTCCCCCCACAAACTGCCCCTGGATGTCCCCCAACAGGTTCCACTCCCAATTCATGTCCTCTTTATTTTGGAACATAGCATTAATGTGCCTGGGTGTGGAGCCATTAACTGGAGTGTAGGCAGTTTTTCTGTATCTGGTGTTCATAGCTCTCTTGCAATTCTTACTTTAGGGTACATGTTTTGAAGTTAGGGTAAAATGGCAATATTCAAACTAATCAGCTGGCTACCTTAATATTTCCCTATTGTTTCTTTTTATTATCTATTTATTTAATTAGTTTTATGTGTATGTGTGTTTTGCCTTCTTTTATGTCTGTCAACTATGTGCTTACAGTACTATAGAGGCCAATTAAGACCAGAAGAGAGCATGAGAGACCCTGAGACTAGAGTTGTAGATGGTTTTGAACTGCCATTTGGGTGCTAGGAATTGAATCCAGGTCCTCTAGGGGAGAGGCCAGTACTCGAACCCACTGAGGCATCTCTCCAGATCCCATGTTTTCTTTTTTTATCTCATGTTTTGAGCTATGGGGCTAAGTTAGACTGTCCTTCAATGGTTCTTCAAATTTGAAATTTCACCATGATATGAAAAGAATATAACCTATCACCAGTGTGTAGAAACTGGTTTGCAGAGGTTCAAATTTAGGCCACTGGGTCACATTTATCCTAAGACTCAGATTCGGATTGCAGAATGTCCACTTAAACATTTGAAGATATTAAGCACAAAGGCAAATTTAGGCTTCCAAACAGGAACTAAGCAATCCTCAACTCAGCAGGTTGGACGAGGCTCTATTTCCACAGACCTAAGGCCTACAGAGAGTGAAGCATGCATGGAAATCAGAGAGCAATTCACCTCAAATGACTGATAAAATGACTGTCTTTATCAAATAAGTTATCTTGGATTGATTTATTCTGTTTTATGCCTGAAATTCTTTGCCTATTTTTTTCAAGCACAAGATATGTTTTGAGAGTAAATCCTAAAATAACACAACTTTACCAGGAATTCAGTTCAGTAAATTGAATTATACATATCGCAAATTCTCAGCTGTGTATAATTTGGGTGTATGCTATGTCTTTTACTCTTCAATCTATGTCCTTTGTGCCCTATCCCAGAATAATTAAAAAATACCTTGAAATTGAAAACATGATAAATACTTTATTAAAAAAAAACTAAAAAAGTATGTAGTCATGCTTCACCATGAGTGTTGAAAAAGTATGTCATGTGAGTATGCCATGTGGTTTTGGACCATGATGAATCAAAAGGATAATATTTAGTGATATCTGACTATTACGTGAACTGCTAATTTCCATGTCCATTAATCAAGTTTCACTGGAGCTCATTTACACTCATGTGTTACTTGTTCCACATAAAACTTCCACAATGATGGGATTGAGTAGCTATGTCTAGGGCCACACAGCCTAAGGAAAGTGAAAATATCTATTATCTAGAATGTGGTGAATAAGTCTGTTAATCATTCTACTTAGAAGGAATGGGTCTATTGCTAGAATCAATCATAATATTGGATCAAACAGATATGATTTTCCCTCAATATTTCCCTACCTTTAGGCTTGTTAGCCAATATCTCTGGGACACTCAGTTCTTGAGTATAGAAATGATGTGACTAGGATGAGGTTTTTGGTGCAAAGACTAGCAGTACTTTTGCTGTGAAATAAATGGAATTTGACATTAGTGCATATTTTTTGCTTAGTGTAGCATCAAATTTTGAATTACATCCGAGAAAAGTAATTTATGAGAAAGTAGTGTAATAAATGGCTTTATTCATCACAGCTCTATATCTCTATGGCAAGAAAAGTAAGTATGGAATAAATAGTGCTTTTCTTCATTTGGTTGTGAACACTGGTATCCATGTTCAGTTATCTAATTTAGTGAATACTTGGAAGTATTATGCCTAAGACAAAAGGTGGCTATCAATCTGTGGAGGGTAGAAACTTTGTGTGGGGTAGGGATATTAATAATACAGCATGCAACTATTCTCAGTGGAAAAATTCTCCAAAAAGGATTTAGTCTTCACCTTATATCCAGAGAACTATAGAAACTCAACAAATTATAAAGGTAATAACTTTCAAGGACCTCACCAGCATGGGAAATATACATATTCTTATTATTACTGTTATTAGCTATATATTTATTTTCTCTATTCTCCTAAGATAGGAATAATTATAAAAATAAGAAAAATTTAAGGTCATGGTGTTAAATATTCTGACTCTTTACATGGCACAATAAAGCAAATTTTAGAAAGCCAGGGATGGCCACAAATATATGTCTTAGGTAAAATCTGATGTTCACTCAAGAATCCATGCCCTAAATTGTTCAATAGACAATGAGTCACATTGCTCATGTAATTACACTGTGTCTATTGTCACTGCACTATATGTTTGCACATATTTTTACTTGAATATCACTTCCATATGTACATATGTTATTAGACTGGAAAATTCAGCTTCCTATACATCTGGAGTCACTACAGTACTGTATGAACCTGCAAAGGGGACAATAATAAAAGTTTATTTGGAGATTAAAAAGCTTGGAGCCTTACTTCAAAAACTTAGAACTAATATAAAAGCACACATAAATGCTGCCATGAGCCTTTGAAGCTCCTTGGGTGGCATATGAAATGGCTGTTCATGTTGGGAATATTCTCAGAACAGAATGAGCCCTTGATGTTGCCAGTGTAGAACAAGGAAGTGTCATGCCTGGAATCTATGTGCTTTTTGAGTGATGCATTAATTTTATTAGTGCTCTCATGCCTATGGGTGATCTAATCAATGTCACAAAGTAGCAGGTGATCCAAAAACTGCCTGGATGCCTTAATCTTCAACATTAGCAACCTTCAACATTTCTTCTTGTATGTGAAGTTGGTAGAGTTCACATCCCTACAATAAATTATATATAAATATCAACAATAATTTATAATGGCAGATTAAACAACCAAGCCCTTGAGTCATCACACTGTGAACCTCTCCAGATAAAAAACTGGAACAGAATCAAAAGCCTCCAACAATGTAATTTCATGAGACAGCACAGTGTGACAACCCCGCCCCCCCAAAAAAGCAAACTTTCACTTCTTTCTATTAACTATCTTCTATGACAAGATGTTGGGGGTTTCTATGATCATACAATAGAGTCAAGTAAAAGAACTGAATCAGCTTGGTGGTGGTGGCTCATGCCTTTCATCCTAGCACCTGGGAGGCAGAGTCAGATGGATCCTTGTGAGTTTGAGGCCTGTCTGATCTACAGAGTGAGTTGCAGGACAGGCACAAAGCTACACAGAGAAACCCTATCTCAAATCTCCCACCCCCCAAAAAAAGAACTGAATCACTGTATACCCTGCCATGAAAGCACATAACAAAGACACTCACGTGACCAGGAGCCCAGATCAGCTTGAATACATAGGGATTTCTCTCACTTTTATAAAAAATCAAATCACTAACATTACCTTCAGTTAAAACACACATTTTTTTTTCTTTTTAATCAACAGCTAGCAATATTAGCTTTGTTTCCGGGATCTTGATAAAAAACAATTAAGCCCAGATGATGTAAAGAGAAAATAAACCCAAATATAGAGACAAGAGCTTAATTCTTTAGTCTTAATTCTTTTGTCAGACTAATAAAAAAAGATAGTACGTTTAATGGCCAGCTATAAGAATAGGATTTCCTTCTTTTTAAGCAAGGATTATCAAGAATGCTATATATGTCCAAAAAAACCACTATTTGCATTCAGTTTTTTAAATACTAACAGAACACTCAAGAAAGTTTTAATCTCATTTATCTAACATAAGAAATCTCAAAAAAAAAAAAAAAGAAAACCCCATGGAGGTTAAACAACAAAGTATTGAACATTGAATGATTCACTGAAGAAAATATAGGAGAAAATAAATACAGAGTATTAAATGAAAATGAAAACCATAGCATACTAAACCATCTGGGTTACTGTGAATCTTATATTTTTAAAGTATTTGGTCTTCAAATATTTGACTAATGGGTGGAATGTATCAGCAAGAATTACTTGAGCAATACATAGCCTATTCTCACTGTTCTTCTGAAGAAGTCCATTCTTCAAGAAAGAAAGTCAAGGGAAGTGTGCAAATAGCCATGAGGACAGCTAATTAATATGAACTTCTTTTGACTATCAAATTAATTCCATCCTTCAGCTATGTCTAAACTTTAGAAATAAAGATGTGACAGTTTTACACACCAAGTTCACATTCAAGAACCAAGCAACAGGATTGCCAAAATATCTTGTAATGTTTTGAGTTAGTGTGCAATGTTTTGTTTGTATCACAGCTATCTTGTGGTGTATACAGACTACAGGCCATGGTTGGACATTTCTTATAAGCCACACCAAAGAAAACCATAGCCAGTTGCCTACTGAACTTTGAGTTTTCTGATGTAAGAACAGCTCCATCTGCAAGGAACAGCCTCCCTTCTATAGCCTACGCTATCACAGAAATTCTACTTCTGTCCATTTAGGTAAGGTTGTTCACTTGGAAGCAGTCAGAAGTGAGCATACTCAAATATATTTCCAAAAGTCTACTTCCTGATATTTTGATGTGTATACACATATACACTGAAGTATACACACACACACACACATACACACACACACACACACACACACGAGAGAGAGAGAGAGAGACAGAGAGAGACAGAGAGAGAGAGAGAGAGAGAGAGAGAGAGAGAGAGAGAGAGAGCTTCCTCTCCTTTATGTAAGTCACCTCTTTCTCTACCCAGCATCAAGTAATAGTCATGCAATACTTTGCTGCAAAAGTGCCTAGAGCACTTTTGTGTAACTTAAAGGTCAAGAATGGAAGTTCAGACAATCTAGAGAAAGCCCCCCCTGTGCTAATAACTAGCTGTGTGACTTAGATCAAGCACCTAAACATGTACACCTCATTTCAACACAGGCAGCTCCAGAATCTCTCTCTCTCTCTCTCTCTCTCTCTCTCTCTCTCTCTCTCTCTCTCTCTCTCTCTCTCTCTCTCTCTCTCTCTCTCACACACACACACACACACATTCATTTAAGTGTTACTCAATGTTATTAAAATATTATGAGCCTTAATGTGTTTCATATCTTCTTCACCAAAAATTATTCCTTAAGGGGCTATTGAGATGGATCAGAGGATACAGAACCTCCCCTACAACAGCAAAAAACAAGACCAGAGTTTGGAACTCCAAGACCCATATAAAAATTAGGTGGGCATGGTGGTCACCTGTAACCCCTGTGTTAAGAAAGCAGAGACAAGGGATCCCGGGGCAAGCTAGCTAGCTAAGACTAACCAAATCTCTAAGATTGAGGTTAAACAGAGAGGCCCTGCAACACCTGATATCAACATTGTCCATACACAAGAATATGTGCACAAATGAACACATGTGAACATACATACACACACAACAAACACACACATGCAGGGTTGTATTATTTGAAGTTATGCATTCCAATAGTGTAGGGCTTCCAAATCACAAGCTCCAGGACATTATCTTGCTCTATTTCTCTACTTGCAATGAGAAGGTCTCGTCTTCAGCCATCCTCCTGCTGTCTTGAGGAACTTCCCAAGTCTTTGCTCAGACCTTCTTCCCCTCTCCATCAGAGCATGGTTTCTGGCCTTCCTCCTTTTATTTAATTTTCCAAATCTCACTTGAATTTGTGTCATGGATTGTCGTCACTATATAAAGACCTCCCCACCTGGATCCCCTGCCATGACACAGTAGATGCTGATATTGATGCAGAGTCCCAATCTTCTGATGTAGATAGACCCCAGCTCCTGTCATTCAGACACGCTTCAACCACTTCAACACTACGGATGTCTTAAGCAATTCCGAATCCCTGTCTCCTTCTGTGTCATCTATTTTCTGTTAATCGCTTCATTATTTTCCCACTGAATTTCAGACCTCAAAACCTCCCTTCAGCAGTCCTCTCCCTCACCTAGAGTAGCCATGCAATTGCTTGTCACATTTGTTCAGCTTTCACTTTCTCATTTTTCTCCTGTTCAGTATTATCTTTCTATACCAACTAACTGCCATGGGTTGGGCATTGTTGTACAGCTATTTCCTGAGAAATGAAACAATTCGTCCTTGAGAAGGAGGGCTGTACTGAAAACTCAGGAAGCTAACAAACTTGTAAGGCTCTGGAGCCAAGAAAGTGGCATATTCAGAAGGTCCCATTTCAAGGTTATGTATGCCGAAAACACATGCTAAGGGAAGAGACTCTCAGTGCAGCTGATTGCAAATAAAGATCCAGATTTCATAGCTCCTTACCAATGCTGGGGTAGACTTTTCAGTGATAAAGGTGCTTTTGAGTTATCCATCTTCCTGTAAGTAACTTTAAAAACTCAGAGGTTCACCAAGGTAAACTTGGATGGGACTGTTTTTTGATCTGTCATCACTGCCCTAGGTGGGATCAGTAGGATTTTTTATACCTCCCCAGGAAGAGTTATGCACCAAGCATATAATTTACCTCTTGGATGATGTAAAACAGTACCCTCCAAGCATCACTTCTGTCTTTTATCCTTCTGCTCTAGCCTATTAACTCCCCATTGGTACAAAATTTTTAGAGCAAAACTAAAATGGTAACACACACCAATATTTAGGCCTAATATCTTTCTTTTAATCCACACTACTTACTGTAGTTTTATTCATGATATAAGACAATATTAATTTTTCTAATTAAAAAGAAAACAACTGAGTTTATATACACACACATATAACTTCAAATGTGCAATTTTATTATTTAAACATGTAATCTGTGTAAAAACTTTTAATAATGTATGTTTTGTCTTTTTAAAATATATATCCTTGAAATTCAGGATGCATTTTACATATATGGTAAATCTCAATTTGGTGTGATGATATTCCAAGTTCTCTGTGGCCACAGATGGCCAGTATCTGCCATAATAGTAAAAGGAAACCTTCAAAGATACTTCCTGAGCATTCATTTATAGACACAAACACACTAAATAAATAAATGAATAATAATAAAAAAATACTTCCTGGATTTGAAACCTAAGCTCCACTTAATAACGGTGATAACCTTAGACAAAATAATAACACATCTGTACCTCAGTTGCTGCCTATGAGGTAACAAGAAAATTATCAATCTCAAAGGATTGTAGTTTGATGTATATTAACATATTCATGGGTAGAGCTGGAAGACCTCAATGTTAACTGAAATAATCCAGGCACATAAAAACAAATAGCACATGATGGCCTTGTATAAAATAGAAGAAGGCAAGACTGTGTTATAGTTTTCTCTAAACTTATCTTTTCAACATATTGTCTTTTTTTTTTAAATTTTTTGAGACAGGGTTTCTCTGTGTAGCTTTGGAGCCTTTCCCAGAACTCACTCTGTAGACCAGGCTGGCCTCAAACTCACAGAGATCCGCCTGCCTCTGCCTCCTGAGTGCTGGGATTAAAGGTGTGTGCCACCACTGCCTGGCTTAGGCATATTGTCTTAAATGATGTCTAGTTTTAGTATGATGATAATGCTTTATGCTGTGGACTGTTTATCTTGTAAATATGTTTGTGTTTTCTTATTTGACATATAGGATTCTATACTAAAATACTAGGATTTAACCACAGGATCTTGCACATAAATTCTATGAAAATACTCTAAAGCCACATCTTTAGGCTAATTCTTTTTTTCTTTCTTTCATTTTTCTTTATTAAGAAATTTTCTACTCACTCCACATACTATCCACAGATCCCTCTCCTCCCTCCTCCCACCCCCTAGTCCTCTTTCCCAAGCCACCCCACATCCCCACATGCCCCAAATCGAGGTTTCCCATGGGAATCCAATTGATGAGAGAGAAGAGAGATACTGTAGGCAAGGGTCATCGAGATCATGATGGGAGGATGTGCAGAGATGACCGGCCACATTCGTGGAAGCCCATGAACTGAGGACTGGTGGCTGTGGAGCCCCCATGGGACTGGACTAGGCCCTCTGGATATGGAAGACAGTTGTTTAAGCTAATTCTTAGACTCTAAATTCAAGCTTGAGTCCTTTAAGTATGTGAATTTTATGAAGATTTTTTTAACATGTCAAGACTCCCGGTTCCTCATTTGTAAGACAGGGTTAAAAATAGTGAAAGGGCCAGAGACTCAACTAAAGAATTAATGATACAACTCAGAGAAATTCCTTAGCATGATGCTTCAGGAATAGTAAGGGCTCAAAAAATCATCAGAGTAATTTTGGGGTACCCTACTCAAATGGTGTCTTCTCCATTGTTGTTTTCTGAATCTTCATTTCTCCAAGGAAACAAGTGAGATAACTTCCACTACTCCAGATGTATTTTGTTAAATTGGACTCTTGTAACAGCATTCCTTCTATTGTTTACCTGAGCCTCCTTTCCTTCCTACACTGACCGCAGCCTGATTCATCTTGGACTCCTCCACTTCAGTTATCACAATAACCTCTACAAATCTGGTGCTGAGTATGCAGCCCACTTAATGGCTCTTCAGAAAAATATCCTTGTTTGCAGCATGTGGGAAGCACAGAAGAAAAAAAAAAAGGAACATAAAGCAGAAGTATGAGGAGCAAGGTTGGGGCAACACTACAAGATGAGAGAGTACAAAGACCGGAGCTCCCCACTGAAAGGACAGAGAGGAGTGAGGAAAGAGGAGAAGGACAAGGACACGAAGTGCTTGTCATCAATTCTGCCTTCTCTTTGTCTGGGGACACACTCTACACATACAATTTATTTCTTCAGATCAACAGTGGATCATATGAATGCAGGCATGTGTGTGTCTGTATGTGACTGGGTGTGTATATGCATTTGCCTCATATCATGAGTTAATACTTAACTACTGTACTCTTAATGGGGAGCCCTGTCCATTTAGCTCTTCTGATAGGATTGAATTTATGGAAAAGCATAATATACATGGGCACATTTTAAAACGCTTTTATGTGACCAGTACTTTAAGACAGCTTAACACTTAGGTAGTAGAAATTAAATCAGTTTGTATGAGCATTTTATTTGAAAAAGTTAGTGACTAATTATGGGATATTTTTGTGACAATAGCTATTTTAAGAGCTAAACAGAAATGTGGGGGTTTATTTAAATTATATGTTTGTTGAACTCTAATTATACTTCAAAACATGTTTTCAAAGTTTACTTAATCTTTTCTTAGTCAACATCAAACACAGAAAACTCCAACATGTACAGTTAATGAATAATGTTATGGGAACAAAATGTACCAACCATGCTTACATCTTTTACTGGTGCTCACAAGCGTATTTGGCTGGCCTGTGAAGATTTAAATGGAATTAATGAAAAACAAGTCTAGACTTCAGCAGCTGCAGTCATGAGGATGACCTGAAATAAATTTATCTGTAAAAACATGGAGGCCATCAGGATGTATAGGCAGAGAACAGTGATCTCTCCATTTTACCTGTCTCAGTGCTATCAAGCTATTCACACACAGGACAGGAGACATAAGAACCATCTCTGCTTAAAACAACAGCTTTCTTGAAGTATAACATCTAATACCAAAAACAAACAAAAAAAATCGGACAGTTCTAAAAATATGTTGACGTTAACTGTAGCCCACTAAACATCCATTAATCATTTTCTAGGTGATGACAAGTGTGGTGCTACTAATACCAATTGAAAAATAATACCATACATTGATTTAAGGGAGAACTTGAAAAGTTAATTTTACTCTCGTATCATTATGAAATTACAGTGTGGACAGAAAACTAACAAAGCAAGTTAATTGCGTTATAGCAAGATTGAACACAATGGACATTATGCTGGAGGCACATAAAGACGTGTTTCGGTAGATGTGGATACTGTTTGAAGAAACACAACCACCGGCATAAGAAAAATAGAGATGATGAGTTCCCCACATAGCTATAGCTGTGAATTTAGTCTGCACATGTTTCCCATGAATACATACACAATGCTGAAGGAAGTCTGAGTTGGACTATGGTGTCTGTGAACTTCACATTCAATTATAAAGTGTATAATTTTTATTAAAATTATTTAGAAAATGCCATCTACACTTCTTCCAAAGGTACTGTCTAACCTCAATAACAGTGGGGTGACAATAGCTCTAGGCATACATACAAGCAGACATACATAGGCTTCCACTGCTTTCCTTATACCTGAAATGGGCGAATAGAAAGTTCAAGGGTCAAAGCTTGAAAAATTCACTTCTGGGGTTAGGGATATTTATTGTCTATCATGTTTTTCTGTCACAGTCTCCTCTGAGATTAACACACTCCATCCTGCAGGGGAGCTCCTTAAGCAGGCAGGCAAACAACTGAAAAAATAGCATCAAGAACTCACTGAAACTGACCAGACTCACCAGGCCCTTCCCTGCCAGAGTAAACTGTAAAAGCTGAAGGTTACACACTCTCCGAGGGAAAACAAGCTGAGCTGCACAGAAGACTATCAGAGGAGAAAAGCTGCGAAGACTCGAGAGACTTCCACCAACTGAAGCACCTGGAAAGGGTACTTGCCAACCTGTTGAGCTGCCTTCAGGCTGTGCACTGGTGTCCGGGTTTCCCAGCTTGTGTGAGCTGTCAAACATGCTGGATTGAACAGTCATGTTTCAGGCACTTTTGCTCCTGGAAATAACCCTTCACCCATATTCCTGTAGTAAACTCAACCCTACATTCGTTTAAGTAACTACAAGAAAACTCATTGGTTCACCAAGTTGGACTTTGGTGGTATCTGTAATTGGGTCTGTCATGGGTTCCCTATCTGGGGTGACTAAACAAGCATGTTTTATCACCCCAGGAAAAGTTTGTCACACAATACATGTTTAATCTTGTTGGAAACTAGACTGAAAAATCTCCTAGGAATATACCACACTCTGGGCATATCTGTGGAGGCTTCTCCAGTCATCATGATATGATGTCCTGGACCTTGTGTATGAATTAATTCATTGGCAGATGCATAACATGATACTATCATTGGAAGGAAATGACACCTATTTGGAGGAAGTGTGTCACTGAGTCATGTTCTACCTTTGATCCATTCCTCCATTTCCTTCCTCCACTTCCCATCCATCAGAAGGGATCAAAGCTCTCCTGTCAAATGCTCTGCCTCACCACGGGCCCACAAACATGTAGACAGGCTACCACGGACCACACCACTGAAACCATGAACTGAAAAAAAAAAGTGCTATTCTTTAAATTCTTTCTCAGTGAAAGAAAGTCACCAATAGAACCTTTATGTATTTTAAGCCAGCAGGGGCACCAGGTCAGCAAGCTGTCAACAAGCAGCCAGTTTGCCCTTGACCTGTCTTATCACATTCCCCAAATTAAGATTTTCCTGAACTTAACTTGCTAAATGACTGTAGAACAGCCACCAGAGAAACTTAGATTTGATGATTATTCACTAAGATCCATTGTGAAATATGACATGTTCCACATAATTTAAGCAAAGAGTGGTCCCTGAGCCAAGAAAATCTTGTTGAGAAAATGGCATTAGACTAAGCCAGTCATTGGGAGAAATGGAGCAGGTCCATCTCAAGGGCTTTATCTAGAGTCAGTCTTAGAATCTGCCTGGCTTCACCATAATTGCCAATTAGATTATGCACTGGAAATCCTACTACAAAATATACTAAAAGAAATCCAACAGTCTACTCTTATAAAACAAATCCATTTCAGGATGAGTGGCTACTCATTTTGACACATAATTCTTAAATATTACCAAAGCTGTAGCAAATGATGATAAATCAATTATTCACTATCATTCTATGAAAATTTGGTAAAATAAAAATGCTTCATAACTTTCATAGGAAATTGCAACTTTCTAAATGATGTTTTTAAATAGATCTCACAAATATTTTTCACTAGCAATGGGTATTCCACCAAAGTATTTCCCTCTAGAAAACTGCCACATAGAATGCTATCTGACAAGTTTAGACTTCCCACATAGAGTGATTAAAGACTTAACCATGTTTACTCCACAAGGACATGAAAACCTGGACTCATTTAATAAAATACGCAGTGCCTGTTGATAAAACAGACCCGGTGGACATTTACTACTTTTTACGTGACATCATAACATCTCTAGTATCTAGCATTGGGAAGATTGTCTAAGATCTAATTAGTACTTGCTGCTGCAGTTTCAGAAGACCTGAGTTCAGTTCCTGGTACCCATGTCAGGTGACTGATAAATGCCAATAACTCCAGCTGCACAGGATCTGACACCCGTTTTTCTGACCTCCTGAGGCACCCTCACACATCTGCACAGCACCCACAAAATATATACAGACATATAATAAACAAAGGGGAAATTAAAAGTCTCCATTATCTTAGTTCATCTTGTTTCTCTCTGGTCATATATATAACCTGGCATACTGGCCAGGCTCCTATTCCATACAGGTATGGAGCTGTGCCATACCACCACAATATGATGCAAGAGTCACATATGTTTCCAATTTTCTAATAAACACTTGACCATTACAATATAAAGGTCCAATTTACATTAACAATATTTTAACTTTGATATAGATAAATAATGCTATTTTCTCCTATCATCAGTAAGAAAACTGAGGTAAAAATGATGAACTATCTCTGAAATCCTTGGTGAATTTTATTTACTTGGACAGAAGGGCTCAGGTTACTCACATTCCATGTGTTTTATTCACCAATGACTAATGGTTCCCATACCAGACAGCAAATACCCGAGTCTCGAACAAGTAATTTCTGTTTTATTTTATGTACATGAGTGTTTTTCCTGCATGCATGTATGTGCCTAGTGCCTGCAGAGGCCAGAACTCATCATCAAATCCGCTGAAACTGGAGTTACAGATGATTATAAGCCACCAGTTGGTGATGAGACCTGAAAACAGGTCCTCTGTAAGAGTAGCAAGTACTCTTAACAACTGGGCCACCTTTCCAGCCATTACAGCTAAACGATTAATATTTAGGTACTGAAGAAGTAGAAAAATGCTTTCCTTGAGTTCTTATTGATTCCTAGCCAAGGCTTTTATTCCACAAAGAAATGATTCAGGAAGTGAACTCATCCTTTGACTTCAGAAATAAATAGAAGTCTTATAGTAAACACATTGACTGGAAAAGTCATTTAGACTCGAGCCTACAGAGTATTTCAGTTCCCTCAACTAGTGAATAAGGAGTGCCATTCCCACCATCTGGACTCAGTTAACTTGCTTCTACTCCTTCATATCAATTGTATTAATTTTTGTGATGTTGCTCTGGCTCTACCCCTAATAATGCTCCTTCCTTTTCTGGATTCCTGTCAGAATTCTAAGAATGCAAATGTTCTATTTTCTTGCTCTGCTCTACCTAAAACTGTCTTAGCTTTTGTGATGGTTAGTGTTGAGTGTCAAGTTGTCAAAACAAAAGAGAAAAGGAGGAAAGAAAAGAACAAAAAAATAATAGAGAGCAAACAACTTACTGGGAAAAGATAGAAAACTACACAGCACTAGTTGCATATACTGTGTATCTTCTGCTAAACATGTTTAAAGGCATTCAGTTGCTTTTATTCATATAAAAAATGGCTGGTATCATCCTCAATTAAAAATTTATTTCAAAATATGCAAAACACCAAAATATTTATTAGTAGATTATCATACTCAGAAACCAACCATATCCATTTTACTAATACAAAAAGAATGCTGATATTAAATACATAAATAATATCCTGCATTTAATATATTTTAGAACACAAAAAATATCCGAGTCATTCCAATAGTATAATTATGAAGATTATCAATTCTCTAAAGCAGTATGTTATATATATAGTATATGTCCAACATATATAGTATATGTTGGACAAAAAAAAATTCAGTTCTCCTTGAATATTCTACAGCTTTTAAATGCCATTTCTATAAATTCAAATTGATATTTAATTTTCTTAAAGGTATTTTCACATTTTTGTATAATGTAAACTGCTTTTTTTCTGTAAACTATCATGTGTAAAACATGAAGATGTCAAAATTTGGACACATATGTATTGCAATTTTTATGTGGGATAGAATAATATTTTTGTATAGAATAGAATAAGATTTTAAACTTTTGAAAAATGGTCCCATTTTCCTTAACCATACAACACTTTCATTTTCTCAGTATGTGGGTTTTTTTTCCACTTGTGAAATTTCAAGGTGACTTCTACAAAAGTTACCATCCTGAGGGATAACCTGTTTATATGGGCTAGCTATCATTTTGCTCTGTCTACAAAAACAAGAAAATCCAAAACTTTGTGAAATAACTAAACAGAAAATTATTTTTTTAGTTTGTATGTCTGTATTAATCTTTCTCCAAACTCCGTTTCACAGATCTGAAATTCGAAAATAATTACCACCTTTTTCTTCAGTTCTAGAAACTGTTTTAGAAATGTAATTAAGTATATTAGGAAAACATAAAAATGGGGGGGGGCATTCATTCACAAAGTTTAAACCTCTAATCCAAGGTTACTTGTGAATTTTTATACTTTATCATTTAAATATATGAAAAACATTTGACTTTTGATACAAGAGCCCAGACATCTACTCTAATATATCTATACATGTAAATTCTGTGTTTTACTGATCATTCAAATCTGCCTCATTCATTAGAAAAGAAAACATGCTACACTTGGTTAAGCTTTAGGTTTCATAAAGAAAAGTGACTCCTAGGTTCCAGAAGACGGGTGTTGATTTGTTTTTATGGTGAGAAGTGATTTTTTTTATGATAATATACTTTCTAATGGGTCAGAGAAAGTAAATGAACAATGATTAAAAGGAACAATGCCTACACACACACAAACAGACAAAACACACATGGCCAAATGGTACAACAACCACATCAAATTGGTGACATGCTCCTATTCACCATATTATTATATGTAGAATCCCTTAGATGTTTTATAACATAAAAGAAAGAAAAAACAAAAACATAGTTTCATATTTCATGTTCTATATTATACTTCATTTAAAAATTTATTTTCTTACCAACTCCTTCAAAAATGGCATCAAAGTGAACAAAATGGAAGAGTATCAAATGAATTAAAATACTTTCATAGAGTATAAACAGGAAACATTTTTCTTTTGTCTACCTTTGTAAAAAAATGCTGAAACTGTAACAAAATGTCTCAAGAAAATTCTAAAGACTTGAAAGGAAAAATGTCATAATATTTTTAAAAGTATATTTCCTCTCACATTAACTCTACCTCTAGACACACAACTACAGCCACCTCTAGAATGCTGAGAGAGGAGAATTAGTTCTCCCCCAAAATAAGCCGCCTAAATAGTTATCCAATACCAAGTTGTCAGCCCTCAAATCAGATATATTATAAAAAATAACAAAACACCAAAATGACTGTGTTTGGTTATACATATATATGTATATATACATATATACACATATACATATATATATGCCCAACATATAAATGTACATGTATACTATATACATACATATAGATATATGTATATAATATATTCGAAGAAAAGGAAGATCATAGATTTGAAGGGGATGTGGGAAGTCAGATGGAGAACTTGGAATGAGGAATGAGAAAGGGAGGAATGACATAATTATATTTTAATTATAAAAATAAAATGTATTAAATACATATATACAATTACATAATTTCTTCCCTTTCCTCTTCCCCTTCTGAACTTCTTCTGCCCAGCCCAGCTCCTTTTTTTCATTATTTGTTTTCACATATACATACATACTAATAAATTTATCAATATATATGCTAATAAATATGTAAATATAAAATACAATGAAAATAAGTGAATTTTCCTCATACAAGGGACCTCCTCATTTTCAGATTCTCTAGAAAAATGAATGGACATGAATGAACATTCTCAAATTTAGTTTGTCATACTGGGAACTCTTCCTAAATTCAGCAATATAGTATTAATATAAAGTGGTCTTACAGTTTCTATGGGAATATATTGACTCATAAAAATTAGGGAGAAGAGCCATGAGAATCTAATTATCAGAATAAAGAATATGAATCTTCTTTCTGAGAAAAAAGATGTTTGTCTTTAACACTGGTATAATTTCACATCAACATTTAAAAAGAACTTGAGAATAAGCAGACATAGACATGCATGCCTGTAATCCCAGTATTTGCGAGGTGAAGGCAGGATGATCAGGATCAAAATAGTGAGTTTGCAGTCAATCTAGGCTACATGAGACCCTGTCTCAAAAACAAAAGCAAAGTATTTAAGCACATGACTTCCAGAATAATTCATACGAAATATAGCTTATTGTTACCTGCCAAGCAGCCAATGAACAAAAGCAGGATCAACTGTTTCCATGACAACATCATTTTAATTGCCAAAAGCAAGAGTAACTCTTGTCTAGTCTCTGATGAATAGAATTCTTTGTCTTCAGGTAAATCCTTTAATCTGAAAAAAAATGTAAAAGAATTCAGACTTTTAAAAACCAGTTCCTTTTAAAGAGACATTTTCTTATTTCCGTTAAACTTTGTATCATTCACAGAAAAATCACATCCTCAGATGAAACAAATATTTTGCTGTTATTCAAAATGGAGAAAGCTTTAAAGGCAGACACTTAAACACTTTATGCAACTGACAAGAAAATGCAAGCAGTTTGTATAATTTAAAAACTCACCAGCAATAAAATATTAACTATTAACACATTAAATTTTAAATCTTTTGCTAGATAATTGCAACAAATAAAATATTAACCTAAATTCAAATTCTTTCATTTTATCTAATGGTAAAATTTTAGTAAGACTAAAGGAGACAGAGAAGCAGATCTCTTGAAGCAAGGATTGTCTCAATTTCTAAATCCATAACCAGGCATACAAATAAATACAAAATATTGTCAGAGTCCATTTTAAGCATTTTTTTGATGTCAGAGACAAGTCAGAAAGGTCCCCCATTATACACATACATACCTATATACATATATGTTTGTGTGTCACA
Organism: Peromyscus maniculatus bairdii; assembly: GCF_049852395.1. Taxonomy (NCBI): domain Eukaryota; kingdom Metazoa; phylum Chordata; class Mammalia; order Rodentia; family Cricetidae; genus Peromyscus; species Peromyscus maniculatus. The sequence goes on from NC_134854.1 coordinate 124,879,608, forward strand.
AAACTTATGGAAATACTAATTAAACAGCTTTTTCAGTCTGAGAATCCTGTAAACAGTATCACACTTTGGTCTTCTTGAACTTTCTTAAACTAGCATGTACTTGTGGAGAAGTAATTATCTGAAAGCCGTCTATTATTTTGAATGGCCCTGTGAAACTAAGATGCCTGGTTAATGATCAATAGGTAAGATACTCACATAAATAAACAAAATCAGACAACCCTTTAAACAAGGAACTCAGAAACTCAACTTGTCCCAAGCAGCAGAACCAACAGCTTAGAGTCTGCCACTTTAACAAGGAGGTGAACAACTCTGATTTTGCTACTCCTGGCTGGGTTGTTCTAGCTATCACTGGGACAGAGAAAGGAAGCCTGGGTCCCTTTGTACAGTGGCTCTCAACAATTGGTTTCTGAGGGATATATCTCTTAATCAGATACTGTGTTCCAAACTATTATTGTGTCAAAAGAGAGAACATTAGACTTGCATTGTGTACTTAGTGCATTAAACCAGCCCCACCTATATGTCCACTGATGTGTATGCGTATGGTAAAAGTTTTGAGGTGAGAAGTAAGATATGTAATTATACCCAGATTCCATATATTATGGTCACTAATCTTGTATACATCTGGGAATCTGTTTTTTTTCCCCAAACTCACAGAGATCTGCCTGCCTCTGCCTCCCAAGTGCTGTGATTAAAGACAAGTGCCACCACCGACATCTGAGAATCATGATCAAGTAGAAAAGCAACTGAGACAACTGAGAACAAGTCTTCTAAGATCTGGTTTGGACAACTAATCATGTGACCTTGATTTCTTCTTACTACCTACTCCATTATTGCTAATGACAGATGCCTTTGAGATTTCCCTTAATGTGAACATTGCACAGTGAATTCAAGAGCAAGTTATTTATGTGGAAGGTAAAAGATGAAAACCATTCAGGAATGGTGAAGAGAAGGAGGGAAGGGAAGGCATTGACCACTGTAGGAAACCTCCTGCCACACAACTATGAGCAACTTCTGTTAACGCCACTGGGGAAACTAAGAAGTTCAGCCTGCAATGGATGAACACCTGCCTGAAAGACATTAAAATATTCACCTACTAAAGCAGAAAGGAGATAAGGTACTTATATATGTTCAACCTCACGGTGGGCACATGAGTACTGCTCTCTAAGACTACTAGTTACTTGGCACTCTTGACCTCTTACAGGTACAGCTACTCCACATCACTGTAGAGAATTCCCAAAAGATTAAAAATAAATCTACCATATGACAGAGCTATAGCACTCCTTGCCATAAATTGAAAGGACTCAACATCCTATTCCACTGATACTTGCCCAGCCATTTTCATTGCCTTTCTCTTCACAATATAAGGAAATGGAAACAACCTAAAAATCCTTCAACCAACATGTAAGAAAAAATGTGATTGACATAAACAATGGAATTCTATTCAACTGTAAAGAAAAATGAAATTAAGAACATGTGGATAAATGGATTGGACTAGAATATATTATACTGAGTAAGGTAACCCAGACCCAGGAAGAAAAACACCTCATGTTCGCTTTTATTTGTGGATCCCAGCTCCAAGTCTTTAGGAGTAAATATATAACCTCAAGTAACCACAGAAACCTGAAAAAGTCAACAGGGATGTTGGTGTAGGGAGTAGCTATAGATAAAGAGATAATAGGGCATAGGAGCTACTATGTGAGAAACGGGAAAAACTAGGAGTAAGGGACTTTATCTTTGAAGACAAAGAGCATAAAACATTAAGGAAGAGGGAGGGAAAAGGGAAAATGATGACAAGTACTACTGAAACAGCCATAGAAGAACATTTTGTTTTATGCTTATTGAAAACCGTATATAGTAGACATAAGTGTATATAAACATAAAATGTTGGAATGAAGTTATTTCATGTGAGATGATAATGCTCCCCACAAATGCCATAGAATATCTAACAAAACTTGTGACACCAAGCATAGAAAAATCTCCCTTGAAATCATTGATTATGGGTTTTAAGAGACTTCTTACCAAAAGCAATCTACAGATTCAATACACTCCCCATCAAAATCCCAACACAATCCTTCACAGACCTGGAAAGAACAAAACTCAACTACATTTGAAAAAACAGAAAACCCAGGATAGCTAAAAGGATCTTGTACAACAAAGTTGCCTCTGGAGGCATCACCATCCCTGACATCATGCTCTACTATAGAGACATAGCAAAAAAAAACAGCTTGGTATTGGCATAAAAACCCACATGTGGACCAATGGAAATGAATTGAAGACACTGACATTAACCCACACATCTATAAACACCTGATTTTTGACAAAGAAGCCAAAACTGAACAACAGAAAAAAGAAAGCATCTTCAACAAATGGTATAGGCATAACTGGACCTCAACATGTAGAAGATTACAAATAGATCCGTATCTATAGCCATGCACAAAACTCAAATCCAAGTGGACCAAAAACCTCAATATAAAACAAGTTACACTAATCTGATGAAAAGAAAGTAGGAAGTAGTCTTGAACACATTTGCACAGGAGACCACTTCCTAAAATTAGGAAGCACACCAGTAGCACAGACACTGAGAGCAACAATTAATAAATGGGACCTTCTGAAACTGAGAAGCTTCTGTAAGGCAAAGGACCCAGTAAATAAGACAAAATGACAGTCTACAGAATGGGAAAAGATTTTCACCAACCCCACATCTGACAGAAGGCTCATCTCGAAAATATATAAAGAACACAAGAAATTAGACATCAGAATAATGGACAATCCAATTTAAAATGGGCTATAGAGCTGAACAGAGAATTCTCAAAGGAAGAATTTCAAATGGCCGAAAGTCACTTAAGGGATTGCTCAGCATCATTAGTCATCAGAGAGATGCATATCAAAATGACTTTGAGATACCATCTTACACCTGTCAGAATGGCTTAGATCAAAGACACTGAAGACAGCTTATGTTGGAGACGATGTGGAGCAAGGGGAACACTCCTACACTGTTGGTGGGAGTGCAAACGTGTACAACCACTTTGGAAATCAGTGTGGTGGTTTCTCAGAAAATTGGTTATCAATCTCCCTCAAGACCTAGCTATACCACTCTCGGGCATATACCCAAGGAATGCTCAATCATACCACAGGGACACATGCTCAACTATGTTCATATCAGCATTGTTTGTAATAGCCAGAACTTGGAAACAACCTAGATGTCCCTCAACTGAAGAACTGATTAAGAAAATGTGGTACATATACACAATGGAGTACTGTTCAGCAGAGAAAAACAATGACATCATAAAATTTACAGGCAAATGGATGCAACTAGAAAATATCATCTTGAATGACTCAGAAGGACAAACATGGTATGTACTCACTCATAAGTGGATACGAGATGTAAAGCACAGGATAACCAGACAGCAACCCACAACTCCAGAGAAGCTATCTAACAAGAAAGACCCAAAGAGAGACACATGTATCACCCTGGGAAGAGGAAATAGATGAGATCTCCATGAGTGAACTGTGGGTGAGGGGTGGGCAATGGAGGGTAGGGGTTGGGGGATGAGAACATAAGGAAATAGGATGGTCGAGCTGGAACAGGGATGGAGTGGTAAAGCAATAAGAGAGATACCATGATGGAGGGGGATATCATGGGGATAGAGAGAAACCTAGTGCTAGGGAAGTTGCCAGGAATCCCCAAGGATGACCCCAGCTTGAACTACTAGAAATAGTTAAGAGGTGCCTGAACTGAACTGGCTTGCCTCAGTGATCAGACTGGTGAATACCCTAACTGTTATCACAGAGCTTTTTCAAATGATGGATGAAGGTAATACAGAGATTCACAGCCAAATACCAGGCAGATGTTTAGGAGTCCAGTCAGAGAGAGAAAGGAGGGATACTATGAACAAGTGCATCAGGATCATGATGGAGAAACCTGCAGAGATATCCAAACCAAACTAGTGGGAACTCATGAAAATTGGATCAATGGCTGTGGAGCCTGCATGAGACTGGATTAGGTCCTCTGCATGGAGAGACAATTGTGTAGCTTGTTTTGCTTACACCCCCTCCCCCAGAGTAGAATCAGAATCCATCCCTGGTACATGAGGGGGCTTTTTGGAGCCCACTGCATATCATAGGACACCTCATGCACCCTTGAGGCAGAGGAGGGACTTGGACTTGCCTCTACTGGATGTGCCTCCCCATGGGAGACCTTGCTTCTTGTGGGGGTAAGTTAGGGTGGGTTGAGTGGAAGGCTGGGGGCAGGAGGATGGAAGAAGGGGAATCTTTGGTGTGTAAAATGAATGAAAAAAATTTCTTAATTAAAAAAAAAGACTTCCAAAACAGTATAGGCTATTGCCTTTGCCCATGGTTGCCTTCCAGAACTTGAAATTAATACCGATTGTTGCAGACACCACATGCTTAGGAAATAAGACTTCAAAAAATCAACTTGGAACTGATCAGGATGTCTTCTCCCTGAGACCTGGCTCAAATATATAGGAAGTGTTTATGCAACCTGCCAAGGGAGAAAAGCAACCTGTAGTCCTACTCTGTTAATTTGCATAAGAATGTACTTCATAGGCTTATATATTCCACTAATTTGTCCTTAGATGATGGTCAGTTTGAGAAAGATTGAGGGGTTTAGTATTATAAGAAGTGTGACACTTGGGACAATCTTTGTGCACTTTCTGTCTTTTGATTGTTAGATGTGAGCTCTCAGCAGCTGTTCCATCTCTTTGCCAGTTGTCTGCCATTATGTATTCTAACCCTCCAAAATCATAAGCCCAATTAAACACTTTCTTTCATAAGTTGCATTGGTCATAGTGCTTGGTAACAGCAGTAGAACTGTAACTAATACATCTTCCCAGCTCTAAGGCCTGTGAACCACAACAATGACTGGCCTGGGAAAATATCCACAATGGTGCAACTGTAGCACTTATATCCTGGATGTAATCAATCACTGTCTATTGGACTTGAATTCCACTCAACAGGAGAGAATTCACTCTTGGCACTGCAAATCTAGTCAACTACCCACGGCTGGGGAGGTCATAGACTCTGAGAACCTTACAATGCCATTTTTGTAAACCAATATAATTTCTAACTTATCTTTATACCTACAAATAAGTATAGCCCTTACCCATTATCAAAGAAGCCTCTCTCTCTCTCTCTCTCTCTCTCTCTCTCTCTCTCTCTCTCTCTCTCTCTCTCTCTCCCTCTCTCTCTCTCAAAATATGGAGACTATTACAGAAATCCAAACCTGTTGAGCATGCAGAGACTAAATGACCTGCTATATCTCCAACGTAACATCTATACCCAAAGCTCATGGAAAAATCCAAGAAGGAGGAGGCTCAGAAAGATTGTAAGAGTCAGAACATTAGGACACCTGCTCCTGATAGTTTCTTCTATATATGACAATGAAGCTGAACTCATGAAGTCTCAAAAATAATATTGGCTGAAGATGATCAGAATAATTACATCACCACTGGGGAGGTGATGTTCCATATGCTCCCACCCCTAGATGAAGAGCTACAGATGGTCAAGGGCTGCTTAGAAAGGTAGAATTGGTCTCTTAGGATAATATCACATAAAGATTGTCCAACCACAAGAGCTTAGCCCTGGACATATGTACATATGAGCAAAGCAGAAGGTTCTAGTATTTAATATATACACATGTGGTTTATAGATACACATATGCACATATGTATAGACATGCAGTAAGAATAATTAATTTTCGAGGTTTACAGGAGGAGTTAGAGCAGGAGAGAGAGGCAAGAACGATGTAGATACAGTCTTCATGTATGAGGTTCTCAAAACAATTTTTAACAAAAGAATAAAGCCTGTAGTGGTAATGAGTTTCCCAAAATATTGTGCACCCTAATAAATTTATCTGGGGTCAGAGAGCAGACAGCCACTAGATACAAAGGCTAGAAAATTGTGGCACACGTGCCTTTAATCCTAGCATTCCAGAGACAGAAAACCCTCAATCTCTGTGAGTTCAAGGCCACATTGCAAACAGTCAGGCATGGTAACACATGCCTTTAATCCCAAGAAATGAGCCTTTAATCCCAAGGAGTGATGACAAAAACAAAAAGATATATAAGGTGTGGAGACCAGAAACCAGAAGCATTTGGCTGGTTAAGCTTTTAGGCTTCTAGCAACAGTTCAGCTGAGATCCATTTGGATGAGGACACAGAAGCTTCCAGTCTGAGGAAACAGGATCAGCTGAGGAACTGGCAAGGTGAAGAAGCTGTGGCCTGTTCTGTCTCTCTATCTTCCAGTGTTCACCCCAATAACTGGCCTCAGGTTTGATTTTATTAATAAGAACTTTTTAAGATTCCTGCTACAAAAGCCCTTTGAAAAGTCAGTGCAATTTTACAGGGGAGAGTATAATTAGATTTTAAACAAACATTCAAACAAATATTATGAGCTGTATTTATCTTCGAAGGTTACAAACACATTTTCAGTATTGCAATTTTAGTCTAGACCATAAATTCATAGAAATTAGATACTATACACGCACATATATATATATATACATATATATATAAACTATAAGACTTAAGAGAAAAGATGGGTTAGTACATACATATACACATATATAATATACATATGTACATCTATATTTAATATTAAATAAAGCCTGATGACTTTTTTCATCTCATTCCAGAAGACTCTTTTTAAATTAAGTTGCTTATCTCTCTAATCATTTGTTAAAATTGGCTGCTGACTTTATAAATAATTAAAGCAATTAATAAAAATCACAATGCCTTTGCAAATTGCCAAGTATTGTCACAAAGAGAAGAGACAAAGTACAACTCATCCCAGTTCTGAAATTATAAAGCTAAAATAAATACAAAAGAATTTACTGAGGTAAGACAAATACAATAAAAAAAAATGTCATCTTCTACAATAAGAATAGTCTACTTTTCACAGGAATCTTAAAACAAAGGGGAAAAAACAGATACCCTTCAGAATTTTCCATGCTAACGGTCATTTGCATGAGAGGATAAAGTTTGTGTATTTACATCACATGCCCCATGACAGTCTTTAAATAGCCCCCAAATTTAATGCATATTGACAAATGTAATTGTTAATGTCAGCTGAACTAAAAAATGCTAGACCTTGGACTTAAAACAAAAATGCTCTAAATAGTTGTTCCTGGTTGAGCTAAAAGGAGAAAGAGACATTTGTGGCTTTTGTCATCCACTTTACAAAATTGCTACTAAGACTTTGAATCATGAAATATTTATACATATATATATATATATATATATATATATATAATTTCAAATGTATACAGACAATTTTGAGTGTTGTCTTTGAAAATGCTCAAAGTTCAGCCTCTTTGGGATGAAAACAATGAGACTTCTTTTCTACTACAGTAATAAATACCTTACATCTTCAGGTGCAAAGATAAAGTAGTCAACAGCATTTTTTTTTTATATATAAAAGAACTACATAACATCACCACCTCTCACATTCACAGTCAGTTTCAAGTTTTCAGACTCAAACTCCATCAATATGCTGCTCCAAACTCCTCTCTCTCCTTCTTTCCTTCTCTGCTCCTCTCTTGCTTTGTGCACATGCACATGCAAACTCGTGCGCACGTGTGTGTGCGCGCACACACACACACACACACACACACACACACACACACACACACACACAAATCATACCTTTGAGAAAGCTTGAGACATTTATTACAGTAAAATAAATAGCCATTTGATTAGCTTGAACTGTTTGGGAGGCCCCCAGGCAGTAGAGCCAGGACCTGTCCTTGGTGCATGGGCTGACTTTTTGGAGCCTGGGGCCTATGCTGAGACACTTTGCACAGCCTTGGTGTAGGTAGGAGTGGACTGGACCTATCTTGGCTGAGTCTGCCAAGTTGGGCTGACTCCCCATGGCAGACCTTGCCTTGGGGGAGGTGGAAATGGGGGGTGGATTAGAGGGGAGGGATAGGGGGACAGGAGAATGGCGGACAGGGGAATCCATTGATATGTGAAATTAAGTTCATTATAAAATAAAAATATTATAAAAATTTTAAAAGACTAATTTCCATGAGAATTAGTCACACTGTGAATGCTTTGGAATGTACATCATTTGCCTCTCCTGGAACTTAACCACAGACTCATGCAATTGACTACTAGTTACTTCACTCTCTTGAAAAATTAATAATAATAATAATAATAATAATAATAAGTTATAATAATAATAATAATAATAATAGGTCATGTCAGATTAGAAACCAAGTATACTATATCTACTTTGCTTTCATTTATCATCACCATTTTTATCATCATCAACATCATTATCACAACCATCATCATCATCATCACCATCATCTGTTCATTCATTCATATCCTGCACATCTTCCAGAAAGACAGTTTGGCCCCTCTGCACACTAACTTTGACTTCTTCCTGCTGGAACCAGCCTGATTGTTAAGAGGACATGTACAAAAGCTCTGGGCTACAAGTCCAAGGTCACTCACAGCTTCCCTCATGATCCTACAGTTTGAAAACCAGAATGTTCTCATTTTGATGTGAACTTTGACACCAGCAGTTCTATATTTAGAGCAACACAGATGATAACCAAGGCAAATGGCAACAGAAGTCATCTTCTGCTCTGGAGGACATCTGTGTCAATTCAGCTTCCTTCCTTTTACCCTGTGAATCTCAACAACATTGATGGTAGTCATTTTAAAAGCTATAGTATCTCTCATGAACTATATTGCAATCTGCAAAAACTGTGATTTACAACTTTTTGTATGCTAGTATTCCCATTTCAGCACCAACCAAATATATACACATATTCCAACCACTAGAGCAATGGTTCTAACTTTTCTAATGTTATGTCCCTTAAATACAGTTCCTCATGTTGTGTTGATCCCAACCACAAAATCATTTTAGTTGATATTGCATAACTGTAATTTTACTACTGTTATTAATTATAATGCAAATATATCTGGTATGCAGAATATCTGATATGTGACCCCTATGAAAGAGTCGTTCAGTCCCCCAAAGTGGTTGTGGTTTCACAGGTTAAGAACCACTACACTAGACAAAATGAAACTCAGCTAACTTTGTTTTCAGAATTCTTTAAACTGAAAATAATTTGTTGCCTAGACATAATATTTATTTATCTATGTATTCATGGTACATTTCTGCATATTCAGAAATTCTTTTTCTTTTTTCATATAGAAATTAATATAAACTAAGAAAGAAAAATAAAATAGAAATTTTGTAAAGTTATAGTAAATCTAAATTATATCATTTATTCAAAGCAAATTTTATTAAAACAAACAAACAAAAAAGAACATTCCTAAGAAGTCCAGCACCAAGAGTTTTACAATGGAGTTATCAATTGGCTAAACTTCCTGTGAGGCATGTCATTGCTAGCACCCTATTACTTTTTACTTATTGTCTTTCTAGCAAAAACCTATGCATATACCATAGCAAAGAGAATAGAATTATCAGTCTGTGTATACTGGTTAGTTATAAAAATGAAATACATTGTCTGCATACTTTGAGTTGCCTTGCATTTATTTCAGAGCCTTTTTTACTTTGTCTTCAACTTAGCATGCTCCACCCTTTCTAAAACAATATTAATGATAAAGTGTTAGGGTGAAAATTACAAAGGCTATTTTTTAATGGGTTCCACTAGTTTCATTCAAGGGCAAGTTGAAAGAGAAGACACAGCTTTTTATGCCAATCCATGACCTGTTTGAAAATATGAGCTGGAATGGCAATGCTTCCTGTGTCCACTTGACAGTTTTACTTCAATTTTCCTGCTTTGCTCCACTTAACTTGGCCATTTCCAGGGCATGCTGTCCAGACTACAGGGACAGCTCATACTGACATGTGACTGTGACCCTAACTGCATGTTTTAAGACAAGGCTTTTGGTTTTTAAGCAAATCCAAGTTTCGATAACGTTTTAGAGTTTCAAAGTAAATCTCTGTCCTAAAAAAACAACACAAATGACTCTCCGAGGGAGCCAAAATTCATGGACTCTTGGGAATTTAGAAAATGACCCATTTTTCTTTAAAAGAACCTTAGCACAAATAGATTTTTTAGGACTTACTACTAAATTTAATGATGAAAGGAAGATGAAGGATAAATTTCATAATGTATTCTTTACATTCATCTTCTAAATTAAAAAGCATGGCATTGTTGTTGATTTTAAAATTATAAATGTTGCCTACGGAGGCTTGATGAAGTCCTGAGTAGATGTGTTTTGTTGATGTGCACATGACCATGTCAAGGATTCCAAAACTTCAGACCCACAGGAATGGCAAGGCTTTCCCCTGGTCAGATAGAGATGTTAACAGTGTGTGACGAAAATACCAACCACAGCTTTCTTCTCCCAAATAACTACAACCTGAGACTGCTCGCCTAGGAGACCCCCTATCCAGATTACCTAATGTGCCTCCTCCGTCAGCTGGATACAACAAACATGTTGAGTTCCAAGGCTGCTGGAATATCACCATTAGTTGCACAGCCCACCCAACCCCAGATACTCTGTCCTTGGGTCTGATGTTTATTCCCAGGTGCTGGAGTCAGGTTAATACAAGCACTGTGCAGGTCACAGTTTTTGCTTCTTTCTCCCTTATCCAATGAGGAAGTACTCCAGACCTCATTCCATAGTAAGGAGGAAAATATACCTTAACTACATCTGCACAATATTTCCTGATGTCTTGTGCTTACTTATAATGTAAAAAATATCTTGATAAAGTAATGTGAAATGTAGAAATGATTTTCTACAATGGCAGTTTTCACAGTGCCAGGAAGGAACTGAGGAGTAATGTAATAACCATTGGCTTCAATGGAGTACTTGTTGCTAGACATGGTTCTAAGAGCTTTCATTGGATGAATCCCTTTCATTCAATTAATAATCTATGGTGATTATTCACTTGTCAACTTAATTTTTCAGAAAAGGAAATGTGAAGACAGTTGGGTTGATGAATTTGTCCAGGAGAAACAAAGATCAAAGAAGCTCTGAATTTATAACATTTTTCATCAGATAATAGGTGCCAAACAGAGAACTCAAACATGATCATTAGACAATACCAAAGCATAATCTGATTTTTTCATATACAGGTCTAATATAGAAATAAATGCAACTGGTCATTGGAACTAGTCATATTAGTGTCAACTCTTTAGTTTTCAGTTTTTCTGTTCCAGAAAGAGAGTTATACTCTTTATGTAAATGACTTTAAAACTTAATTTTAAGCATTTGGAAAATAGCTTATCATCTCTATGCTAGATATGAATTTAAAACAATGCAGCAACCCTGTTTTAGATTTAATCAAAACTTCTCAGTGATCTACCAGGTCACAACATAGGGGCAATAGTGCATGTGTTAAGTATATTATCTTTATCCACAGGGATAAAAAGTGTGTCCATATGCATTTAAATATACACAAGATATTCCTGGAAAGATGTACAAAACCTGGTGAAAGGAATTTTCCCTGGAGAAAACAGTGTGCTTAGGAAATGTTTTTATTGAAATCATCCTGTTAGAGAAGCATTATCAGAAGTTTATTGGGTAAAACTGGGAACAAGTGAGAAACAAGAGGGATGTCATAAAAAGACCTGAAAAGGTTGTAGTAGACCAGAGTTGAATGAGTATGAATCCTCATGAAGTTTAGAATATAAAGTGTGGGCAAATGAATAAGACATCTAAGGGACACAGTGAGACTTGCAGATTACATCACCGGAGTAAAGGTGAAAGACTGACCTGTTCTGCAAGGAAGTTATGAAAACCATCCAAAGAATAAGAATCACAAGGCTCAGGTTGGAATTTGGCGATAGATGGTCAATGGGCAGGGAGTTTCCTCAGGGGAAGTATACTTGCCTAGCATGAAAAATGCCATGTGTTCCAGTCCTAGCAAAACACACACACACACACACACACACACACACACACACACACACACACACACACAATGGTGCTAAAAAGGAAAAACAATGATTTACTACTGTTTAGTGGTCAAGAGAAGAAACAGACTGTGGGATAGAGACATTTTCAGATGTCCTGGTTAGCTCCTCTCTGGAGAACTGCCAGGCTAGTCTCTGGCTCCTTATGTGCCTCCAGGGTAGGGTTACAGAAATGTCAATACCTGGCCAGGCTGGCACTTAGCATGCACTACTACATCCTGTGGTTGTATTTTATGTTCATGGTTAAATTTAGAAGCTGCAGTGTGATTTTATGGAGTCACTCCCCTCGGAAGAGTTCTAAACACCAGTGGCTCCACTTCCACTTATCTCCCTCTATGGTCTGTACTGCTCAGTTGGCCAGCTTCACACTAAATGTTCTCCAAGCACTCACACACATTTAGCAACAATAGCAATTCAATATGGCTCTGATACAGCACTTAGAAAATTTCTCAGGCCTCAGATATCCAAAGCTCAGAACAGGCTCAGTAGGTTCAGAACAGATGACAATGGTAGAGATGTGAAGTATTAAAGGAGTTCAGGGCAGGACTCTAAGTGTTTTGTGAACATTAACACAGAATACCATGAATAGAGTACAGTCAGCCTTTACGTTATATGTTTTAGTTTTAGGTGTTAATTTATAGCCATGGAAATGGGCAAATCTTAGCTGCTCATTGGTTAGTATTTAAAGAGTTTTAAATAAATGGTATAAAATATTATATACTTGTTTTTAAAAAGCAAAGTTCTGTCTACTTTTTTGATAAAAACAAAATGAGAATATAAACAGGTTCATAGCTTAATGAATTATTCTAAGTCAAGCCCCTTCTGGCTGGGCCTCATTTTACCAAATAGCCCTCCACTCTGCTCTCATATTCCCTGAAAAGAATGGCTTTCCTGACAAGGAGCTACCAAGTTTTTGTTTTGCAAACTGCAACTTCTGGTAGCTTTGGATTTTTCTTTAGGTAAATTTTTATACCAAAAATGAAATAGAATATAAGCTATCAAGATATACTGAATTTAATAAGAGTTAGTAGTGCTTTGTCTACATGTATAAATATTGGAGTCCTAAAACATTTAGTATTATGTACTGTAAGTATTCATCACAAATAATTTTCAAAATGTCTAAGAGACAGAATGATGTATGGTTAAATGTGTTGTGCATATACAATATGTATATACAATGTTTACAAAGATTTAATCCCCTTTTTCTCAAATATTACATCTATAAAATATTAATGGTAAGTGTTATGAAAGTAGTTTATTGTAAAAATTAAGATTGTGATTATACATGAAGCTAACTCCCTGGTATTCAATTATGATTGTTACTGCTCCAATTTTCAAAAAACTCAATGTAATTGGTACCTTGGCTCAAGATAAAGCTATAAATAATGAATGTACTCAAGCATGGTTCTCTAACTGACTTTAAAGGGAATAGCTAACAGCTCTGTACTGCTTACATCATAAAAAAGAGAGAGCAGAAAACAACAACAACACCTGTACTTGTTCAGCTTAGCTGTGTTTTTTTCAAGTTGCTTTATCACAGTGAATGGGGTGATTTTGACACCTTTGGAAATGCTAATCATGACTATGAATAGTTATCTGCTTAGAATTCACACCTATTAGGGGCTGTATCTAGGTGTGTAAAACATTCCCTCTATCAACATAGAAGTGTAAATCTAAATTGGAGCAAACTGTGAACTCAGCTTGAATTTATACCTACAGTCACAATTTCTAGCAGAAGGGGGAGAGCAGAGCCTCTGCCTCTGTCTTCTTTCACATAAATAAGAAATTATTCAGTTGAGTACACCAGACCAGAATGAACATGGAATCTGATGGAATCTGAGGGTGGCAGTAGTACACACACACACACACACACACACACACACACACACACACACACACACACACACACACACAGCTCAGGCCTGATCAACAGCCTGGTACAGTTAGAAGACCTTACATTTTTAAAGTTTTGTATGAGAGTTATTGGTTTTTAACTGCTAGCAAGTAACTATTTAAGACACTAACTTAAAACAGTTCTGTCAATCAAAATGTATCTACTACTCACAGGAAGGCTATCTTGAAACCTCTAGCCACAAAGTATTTCCATCTAAGGCAATGAAAAGTGTAAGTGACCACCATTGCTGCTCAAGAAAAATGCAACAGTAACAATGCAAATTTCTTAAAATGTCCATTGAGAGAAGTCTGACAGTGATGGGGGCGGGGGGTTGGTAACAGCTTCTCCATTTTTCATAGGACAAAATGTCTGTTACGCCTATTGCAATAGAATGCACTCATGTTTTATTCAAAACGATAGTTCTAATCCCCTCAAAATTATGCACATGTAACCAGCGAAACCATAACAAAATACCAGAGGGAATCAGATGCTATACCTCTCTTAGTGACTTGCAAAGCCCTGTGCTAGCCTCAGACCACAGAAGCCTCTCTTCTCTTGATGTCATCTTGTCAAAAAATTACCTTGTTTGGTATACGTCTTTTGCAAGACACTCAGGAGACATATAAGTACTGGCTGGGAAATTTTGAGGATCTCAGGGGAATCTAAAGTAAGAACTAAGAGTGTACACACTTATTCCTATACCTATCATAAATGTGGGCTCACTGCCACATGCCCTAAGCCTGACTTACAGGATAGAGATGGATTTATGAAGGAGGCACATGTCCCAGCAGATAAAAGGGGGAACCGGAAAACCCTGCTGTCTTTCTGCTTCTCAAATCCTTCTAGACATCCATTTATTGCAGCTGCACTTCTGGGAATGGACTTAGTGACTTTCAGTTTGTTCAGAGCATGTGTCACTAGTCCTTTCTGCTTCTCAGACTTTCCTATAAGTTGTCACTCTTTGATCATTTGAACCCCTGTCTTAATTTGAAGGAAAAGAACAAGTTACTTCCAATGGTACTTCACATTTTGCAATACAAAAAGAAAATGCAAATTTTTATTAACATATGATCCAAATTCCTCAATAAATATCCTAGAAAATGAGGCTAACATACAAGGCAGGCATCATTTTGTACATAAGCTAGTGATGAGGGCCAGGCAGAGACCAAATGAGCTGCCAGATTGCCTACTTGCTACAAAAATAAAATAAAATAAAAATGTGGTACTTTTTGGTTTTAGACAGTTGTTAACTTGCCACATCTTTTCTCTAAATTGGAAAGTATTTTATTTTTTACAAATCAAAGAGTGAGCTTAAGACAACCAGCCAATGAACAAGGTGTTGCCTAGAGTCTGGTAATCTGAGGCTTCTATATGACTGTCTCTCAAAGGAGAAATAGTGGAACACCAATACATGGTCTATTAAGAGACTCCTTCTGGGCCCAATAAGACAGTTCCTCAGACAAAAAGCATTTGCTGTGAAAGCCTGAAAATAATCTAAATTCTTTCCCTGGAACTCACAGAAAGGTGGAGGAGAAACCTACATCCAGAAATGTGTCTTCTGACCACCTTCACACATGTTATGTCCCTCCCAACCATACACATGTTTGTCCATCCCACACCACACCACACACATAATAATAATCATAAACAAACTATAAAGTGCAAATTATAAAGAGTTTTGTCCTCAAAGATACACTCTGTTCTTTCCACACACTGCATGGTCACTTCCTCAGGCATCCCCTTTATGCTCAAAAGCTTCTGATGACCCCAGCCCACAGCAGACACTCAAAACAATATGTGTTGAATTAATCAACATTAGGTTTCAGGCAGTAGTTACCGTACTTGGCTCCACATTAGACCATCTGGGGAGCTATGCAGAAACAGAGACCCCTCAGTCCACTAAACCATAATTCCTAGGCACCAAGCCCAGAAGTTGTATTATTTAAAAAAATCCCCAAGTAATTCTGCTGCAGAATCATACATATTCCCAAGAACTGTAGACTATGACATAATGAGCCTCCAAACTCTAGTCCTAGCTGTCAGTGACAAGACTCGATGGTGACATCTTACTGTATTTAACATGAATTTCTTTTCCATTTTTGCTTTATTTGTGACTCTGCTCTGGGGAAAGTTGAGGCTAGAAAAAAAGCAAATTCATATTGCTTCCCAAATGAGTTCATTCTAAAAGCATGCATGGTTTCTGCACCCACCAACCAAAGCCTCCACAGGAAACATGGCAAAAGAAACAAATATCCTTGAAAATGAAAAAGGAAAAGGTATACCATAGGGATAAAGGCTCACAGGGGAGTGGTGAAACTGAAAAAGAAAAATGGTTATAAAGATCTCCAAAGGAGACAGATGGAGAAGAAATTCTAAGATTCCAGAAACAGAGGACAATCCGAAGAGAACTATAGGAAGATAGAGGTAACCTGGGCAGATAAATGACCTGTGACTCATCCCTCCAGACTCTACCCATCTTCACTCCATTCACAATTCATAAACTTTGCAAGAATTCTCTGAAATAAACAGGATGGCTTTGCAAACAAAATGGACATTTACCCAAAACAGAAAACACTAAGCTGACTGATTAGAAATTTAGAAAACATGATGTCTAGTGATACTGGAAAGAACAAGCCATGACTGAGAACCCATAATGCCCATCTACATCAAGGCTTCTCAAACAAATTAGGAGAGTTAGTAGTTAGTTGAAAAGGGTTTTATGTAGATTTCTTAGTAACTGCTTAGGAGACACTTAGACCAGCACAGTAGGAATTCTCCTTCCTTTGGTTACATAACTTTCTCATTTTGTAGTTTGAATGGAGAGTGATTAAGGTTTTATCATAAGCTAAGAAAGCCAGGAATGCTGAACTTAAGCCAAGATTCTCTTCACGTGTATTTCTCCTGAGTCCAATTATTTGCAGGGTTGGAGAACTATTATTTTATTTAGCAAAGAGTTGCTTTGAGATTTATTCTCAAGGAACAACAAAAATATAGATTCCTATTTAGTCTGTCTTTTTCATGTCCATTTTAGAGTGCTTTACTTTATTGGTGTGTGCATATTTGAATAAATAACATTTACTATCAGAGGAACATTTTAAAAATAGATAGATTTTATTACATAAAGGATAAAAAGGATGCTTTGACACTTGGGTTCCTTGTATTTATTTTTTCCCCTTGGGCAGGAGTAGAGGAAGGAAACAAAAAACAAAGCTGATATTTCTATTGGGACTGAGAATTAAAATCCAGGAAATTGCTGAAGTTTTGCAGCAAAATCCAAGTTGATCTTTATGACATTCTAAGCTGGTCTTCAGTGAAGGTATATAGAACACTAGTGTGCCAACTGCCCACAATCTATGCTCAGCCATGGCCTCTCTGGATTGGCCAGTGCCTGGTTCCTTCATAAATATTCTAAGTATGATTGCTGGCTCATTGAATAGTATATTTTTATCATATAAAGGTGATTTTGTTAATATTCTTTTTAAAGTTCCACACTCATTTCAATGGGTAAAAAGATGTTTGTTCTCTCACCATCTCCTATGGATAGTGTTGATCATGAATTATAGTGTCTATAGCACCTTATGGATGCTGACAATGACATGGAAACATTTAATGTGCTACATGAAGAGGAACTGTTTGCTTTAAATTTCAAGGTCTGATTCATTTAAAGTGTTCAATATCGAATATTGTTGCTAAGAAATGTTTCCTTTAAGGCATTCAAAGGCAGCTTATCACAGTCACCTGTGTCCTTTACTGGTTATCATATGCCCTGCACTGAACTCACTTGATCTTCCTAACAGACATATGAAGATAGTATTATGGCTTTTTAAAGACAGAAATTAAAGTTTAGGGCAATGATGTTATCTGTTTACTGTCACCCAGGTAACCAACAGAGGTCTGCTGTACATTCCAAATTTGGAATTTAGCTGTTTCTGTCCATTTCCTGGAGTACATGTATGCATCTTAATCAGTTAGAAACGTGAGTTCTGGGGGCTTAAGTGACATCTCAGAGGGGAAGAAAACATATTGCTCTTGCAAAAGATGACAATTCCATTTCCAGCACCAAAGTCAAGGAGCTAACACCAGCAGTAATTCCACTCCAGAAAATCTGACACCCTCTTCTGGCCTCTGTGGGCAACTGTATCCATCTGCACAAACCCCTAAGCAGATATACACACATAACATGTAATTAAAAATAAAAATGAAACTCTTTGAAGAATCCATTAAGTTGTGAAATGAAAACCATTTATTACAACATCTAGGCACTTGCTCTTAGAGTTGCACTCAGGAAACCTGGTATAGTTCTATTTCAAGCAGAACATAATTTTCTTATGTTTCTGCATTGAAGATAATAGACAGGCAATTTGTTCCTTTAAGGTTCTAGAAAGGATGAGCAGATAAGATGGACAAGATTGGAAGTGAGTAGGCTAAAAGGAGTGTGTAAGTGCCAAGAAAGGCCCCATGACACCATCTGAACATAAAGGCATTGCATCTCATTTATACTTTGTATTTGCTCAGAATGTGAACTCCAAATGCTAGGAAGAGCTGACAGACTGACCTGGCAGAGAGCCTTCCAGAACCACATACATAAAATCTGGACCTGCATGACTTGTCATGCAGCACATTCTATTATAGAAGCTTGGCTTCTACAAGGTTACCACTCCAGGGAGCAATGCTTCTAAGACCGAGGAAAGTGCATACGTAGGAAAGCCAGCCCTCTTCATGGATGCAGCTGTCCCTGTGTGAGGAAGTAAGCACTGGCAGGTAATTCTGTGAGCCCACTGTTCTCTATTGATTTATATTTATATGTTTATATTTTCCCAAAATTTTCTTCATGGAGTCTCTCTCATTTGCTTTTAAATAAAAGTGCAAAAAGATGACAGTGAACTGTTTCAAATTTTGGAATTGAAGGATATCCTTTGCACTACATGTACTAGTTAGTATTTCTAATCACTAACATTTGATATGAATACTTAGCTGATTATAAATTGTGGATTTGTCTAGCCTTTGGCACTTAGCACAGATTCTCTGCATTTCTATTTTTATTACTTATGTCTCAGTTTTTCAAGCAGTTAGAAAGTCACCTGACACTACCCACTAACATTTGTTGGGCATTTATTCTATGCAACAATGCTCTAGGTGGATGACATTAACTAATCTTCACACTAACAGAGTAGACATAGCTCTTAGACAAATTGTCAGGTGAGAAATTACAATTCAGGAGCTTGAACAATTTACATGAGGTTCATCAAATAACACATAAAAAGAAGATCCACAAAAGTCTACCTCTCTACTTCCCTGCTTTACAGAGTCCAAAGTAGGGAAACCATTCTATGCAGAGAACAAGTGAGAATACTAAGATATCTATTTAATCTAGCAATACAAATGAAATAACTATTCACTCTATCTTCTATGAATCTATACAGTGGCAACACAGTCAAAATATAACTGTTACACAGTCCATTTTCCACCAAAACATTTTAAAATTTTAGTTCTAATTTAACACTGAATATTAAATTAGAAATCTACCAGTTAAAATGTGGAAAGCCAAAGAGGAGAATATCAAGATATTAAGAAATCTAATAATTTAAGTAAAGTTATTGGCAGAAAGTAAAATGTTTGAGGATGCTAATTCTTGATAATTCAGTTAGAGAGGGGGTTCATATATCCTCTCTGTAGGATCTAGTTTCAATAGGTGCGATAACAATGTGCCAATCATTTCCAGATCTCAAGGCACAGCAGCAGCATGTATCCTGGGTACACACACTAGAGACACCCTTCCTCATGTGCACATCCAGCATGTACAAGCATGACTCCACAGCCTTCATAGTAACAGCAAAGCCAAACAACAAGCCATGTCTTCAAGAAGGCAGTGGATAAATGACCTCTGGTGGATTTGGTTGACAGAAGACTACTGAGCAGAGGAAATGGACAAAATACACTTTACATATCCACACAGTCTAATATTTAAAATATGTTAAATTGAAAAGCACACTTCAGAAAATAGAGTACAATACTATTTTCAGGATTTTTTTTAATGTGAAACTTAGCAGGTGCATAGAATTCCATGAATACATAATGAAACTGAAATTAAAAAAGAAAATAATTTGAGTAAGATTGAAACACTTGTAACCCCTGTGCCAAAGAGACCTGAGCAAGGAAAATATAAGATTGGTTCAAAGTCATCAAGAGTATTCCATTTCATAAAGTATGGGCTAAGTATTTTAAAATTACATTGGATTAATTCTGTATAATCATGATTTTGCATGCATGTAATATTTATAGACTAACATATGTTTCCTAAACTCTACAAAGTCATAGACTGGAACAGAGTCCAAGTAGAATACAGGAGACAAATTGGTTTCATCTTCAAAGTCAATCATATCTCACTACAAAATGTTCTATGATAAGGTCTGTTGAGGAAGAAGAAGAGCTTTATGAAACTGAAAACTGCTAATTTCTTATCATGCAGATGAAGAGGCACAAAGGCTTAACAACATTTTTTTTTCAAGTAATTAGAGAAATAATTTTGGAAAATTGCAAAGTAGCAACTCACAAAATCATGCAAAGATAAATCAGAGGATTGAAATAATGCAACTCTATTCTTTCAAGTAAAACAAAAATCAGGGTGAAAATGCTGAAGTTAAAATGGTAAGGTTGGGAACACTCAGTTATGTGACTGAATAGGCTTGTAAGTGGATGTGAGTTAAGGGGGGTGGGCCTCTGGCACAAGCCATAGTGACCTTTCCCCTCCTAAACTTCTAACTTTATGGGTAGTTTTGTCTTTATACATATCCCTGCATCTAAAGCTTCTCATTGTAACAAACTAGATTGGAAGGTGGTTCTAAAAGAGCCTCTGCCTGTTTCAGGACATATACCATCCCCAAACTACCCCAAATGTGGGATAGGGGAAGGGAAATGGCAGAGAAAGTTTGTAAGTTCAGATACTAGAGGTAGCTGCTTGGCAACATTGTCACTTGGCTCAGTCCAGCCACGCAGTTTCACTCTCTCATCTACTTAGATAAAACTTAGGTTATTTATTTATTTATTTATTTATTTATTTATTTATTTATTTATTTATTTATTTATTATTTTGCTTCAGGAGCAAAAGAACCACAATTGCTGGTAAAGTTGGATATTGATAAGGTTGGGATAGGTGAGATATGAAAGGTGTGTTCTCTCCCCATCCATAATACTATCAGGAAGATTTTTTTTTCTAATACTTGAAGTTTTAAAATAGATTTACATTGGAAAAAAAAGAAGAGAAAAAAGAAAAAACCTTTGTTTTATTTAAGATTTCTTTTTCATTTTACATACCAACTAGAGATCTCCCTCTTATCTCTCCTCTTGCTCCCCCTCCCAGCCTCCCCTCACTCCTGACCAACCCACCATCTCATCCTCCAAAAAGGTAAGGGCTCCCACTGGGAGTCAGGAAAGCCTAGTACATTCAGTTGAGGCAGGACCAAGCCACTGCCTCCTGCACCAAGGCTGAGCAAGGTGTCAAAAAACCTTCTTAATGCAATTCTGATATGAATGGCACTTTTAGAATCATGATGTGAGCTATTGTTAACCACTCAGCTAAGGTGGATTGAGTACTAACATATAACATGATGACTCACAAACAATGAAGCCTTTACTCTCACATGATTAGGCACAATAGAGTTGTCAGTAAAAATTGGTTAATGATACTTATTATCCAAATAGCACTTAAAATGTGTCCCAACTTCCCCTTCCCATTTATTCCAATTGACCATTACAATTTTAAAAGTCACTTTTTGAGTTTACATTTTCTTTATAACAGTTACTGATAAAAAAGTGAATTTTCAGCCTATCTTATTTAAAGAATTAAAAGCCTGCTATTCAAATTTATCTAACAGATAAAAACACAATGGAAGGGTGTAGGGATTCAAAAGCAAAGCATATATGTAAAAAAGCATATATGTATGCTACATATATGTAGAAAAGGGAGACATGATCAATGCAGATGGTAACTCATAGAATTTAAAAGGACAGTGTGATAGGAGAATATAGAGTTACACTCTAACACACAGTTTACGGTGAGAATTGATAATCCTCTGGTTAGTACATAAATATTATATAAATAGGTATTCAGAGATTATTTCAAAATGATCCTAGGCACTTTAGAGCCTGTGATTTTAACACTCCAGGGAAAGTGCTCATTTTAATCTCTGTCTCTCTTTTCTTACAAAGAATGTATTAGAATGGTGTGGGATTTAGACTGGAGGAAGAGGAAAATAGAGACTCAGGAAAAATGAATAGATATGAATGAGCAAAAATACTATCCAGGTAATATTATTTAAGTTACACTGGTAGAACCTCACATTGCTATACATACAGTCTTCAATATCATTTTCTAGGTTTTACCTACATCTGTACATATTTTATGTGTAAATAATAAGTCACCCTCTTTCACTAATGACCCTCATAAGGCCTCCTAAGAGTATAAAAATACTCTTAGGAGTATTTTTATATATAAAATATAAAAACTATATAAATATGAACAATATATAGTCAAACATGTACTGGAATAGTATTGCTTTCATGTTAAGTAACACAGCGTATTTCCATTGTTGACAGACCACAGAGATGCCAAAGTCAGCGGGAAGTATGAACACAGTGCAGAAGCAACCCTGGGAAGGAAGCAACTTGCTGATCATTTAACAAACTCTTTGAGAGTTTTTTTTCCCCCACTTTATGAGCTGACCAGGTAAAAAGAAATAAAAGAACATAAAAAAATGCTTTTTCCCCCTCAAATGGTCATTAATCACATTTGATGGACAGGTTCAAGCTAAAGTTTCAGTTTGTCCCTGGCAGGTCTATGGAGTCATTGGAGCTAAATTAATCAGGAACTAGCACACGAGACTCAGAAAGAACACAAACTGATTTTTCTGATATTGATCACAGACCACAAGGTAGAAAACACGTTGGGGGAACTGACATGGGAGGTCAGGCTGGCACTGGAAGAGGAAAGATATTATTAGAATGTCCTCTCAATAAATTATGATGTGCAATCACAGGCAAGTGATGTAATATTGTACAGTCAAACATTCAAGAAGAGAACATGATTGGCTTTGAGAAAAGTGGTTAGAAAGAACTCTGGTTTTTTTCAGGTCACCTTGTTAAGTCTTTATCTAAGCACAGCATGTTTTGTTCTTAATGGAAGATTTAGGTTATAGTACCAGGAATGCTAGAAACTTTCATAGTGAGTATATAGCCACACATCATTGGGTTATTTTACCCAAGAAATTTACATTTACAAGTATTTAACAAAGTTCCTAAAACCTGGAATATTAAATACAATCTCTAATCCAATATATAAACAGAAAGATTACTTCTAAGATGACAAGGCTCAAACTATCAGAAGATTCCCTTGGAGGGAATTCATTTCTAAAGGCAATTACAGAGATACCCAGTCTACCCTTGGGTTGCCAGGACGAGAGCATTAGGATGGCATTCAGAAATCTACAGTTTTTCGGAGGTACTCTCAGGTAAGTGTTGGTGCAGCAAGGGTGAGAACTACCAGAAAAATGTTCACATACAATTATGAGGGACGGAAGGAGAAAACCTTAAAAAACACAAGTTCTAGCTCTGTTAGTGAAGTACTAGCTTGACAAGAATAAAGACTTGAGTGCCCTCACATAAATGCTACGTGTGGTAGTCCAAGCTTGTGACTCGAGCACTGAGGGTGACAGGGTGAAGACAAATGAGTCACAGGGGCTTGCTAGCCAAAACAGTGAGCTCCATGTTCAAAGACAGACTATATCAAAACAGTAAGAAGGTGGAGGAACAGATGGAAGACATCTCATTGTCACTGCCTGGTCTCCTCCCATACCTGTGTCAGTGAAGCTAGTACACAGGGACAGAAAAATGGCATACAAACACACAATGTTCTAGTAGATGGCTACTGGGATTTTGCCTGGCAGGTATACAGCCTCAAAACCCCACTGGTTAAATAACAGTAATTACGTAACTACAGCTCTAAATGGTAACGGTATCTATTATGTGCTTTAAAAGTTTTAAATAGAAAAGAACTGATACGAAGGCAAAGTGGCTAACAACAGTGACAGAAGTTTAAGTGATGAGAGGGATCCAGGTATAGCAGAAGATAGGGTGAAGGAAGGGTAACTTACATTAAGAATGTATAAAGGGCCTATTTAGAAACCCATTTTCTAAGCTTGTTAAATGTATGTATATAAATTATAGTTAACCTACCAAAGGATACTCTTCCTCCAAGAAGCCATACAATGCCAAATAAAAAGCTCAAGGCAATCGTGGAACAGCTCCTCTTCAATTGTTGGTCAGGGGTATCCTGAAAAACCCATGATCAACACAAACTCAAACCCTTGCCATTGATCATTATTTCTCACCAGAACTTGATAAAACCCTATAGCTGGAGATAAACACAGTTCAGTCATAGGACATAGAGAAATCAAGCTAGTACTGACCAGGAAACTTACTCTATGATGGCAAGCTTTCATAGTACCAAAGGGTGTTATGTAGTCTTCTGGAATAGGACCCAGTCATAAACACTGTGAACTACAATAATAACCAGAATGGTAAGATAGGTCTCATTGTACAATAGTGTAATTGATGTTGTTAGAGTAACCAACAGTTTTCTGGTTTTATTTAATTATATTTAAGTCCCGCTCCATAGAAAATAAACCATACCAGGAATGATAAATTTGATCAAGTACCATTGGTTGCAGAAATCATAGTCCCCAGGGGTGAACTTAGAACAATTATTTTGCTAAATGGACATAGCATCAAAATGCCTTCTAAATTCTATACCCATATATCAGTGAAGCTCTCAGAGCTCATCAAAGACAGGTGTTTTGTGGAAAACAATTAATACATAAATTCACACTTCTATAAAGTACAGAGAATTAATGTCTGTAGGGTACTCAGTCATAAGTAGGAAAATTTTATCATCCCCTCCCCTGTCAGCTCAGAGACCATAATGGAGTAAGAAAGAAGCTAAAGGATAGCAAAAGTCAGAGGACACGAGGACCAAGAAAAAGCAGTGTCTTCTGGACATGACAAGATCACTGTAGCTGTAGATGCCTTCACAAGATGATAAAAGTGTCTGAAAAAGATCAAACCAGCCAACATTCCAACATGAAATAGCAAGAGGATCATGAGCCTGGTGGCTATTGGGGAGATTCACTTTTCTTCAAGGATGTAGCCCTTGGTACATCAACCATGTCCCAGTGGATTGCCTCACACACATAAGAATATGAATAACACAAATTAGATTTGGTGGGTTAGAAAATGAAGCAGAGGATATGAAGTTGGAAGGAGGCAGGGGAGCCAAAGAGAGATCTGAAAGGAGTTGAGAAAGGAATATTATCAAAATACATTGAATGTATTTATAAAACCCTCAAAGAATAAAATTATTATATTTAAAAATAAGTATCTATACAACACAAAAAAAACAAAGAAAAGTGCCTTAATGTGTGTGAATTCTGATGAGACAAAGCTCTGGAACACTGTCAAAACAATTTTCAGCAGTTTTATTCTATATAACTACCTACAAACTCACTACTCACTTTTTCATTCTCTCTCTCTCTCTCTCTCTCTCTCTCTCTCTCTCTCTCTCTCTCTCTCTCTCTCTGTGTGTGTGTGTGTGTGTGTGTGTAAGAGAGGGTGGGATGAAGGGAGAGATGGAGAAAGAGGGAGAGAGAGAAACTGCATGTATGGAGGTTACAGGACAACTTTTGAGAGTCAGTTTTCATGTGTCGAGATTATAATACAACTTCTGAGAGTCAGTTCTCTCTTTCCACTTTTGAGTTCTAGGTCCTGAACTCAGGTTATCAGGACTGTATGGAAACTTCTTTTTTTACTCACTGAACCATCTTGCTGGTCTATCAGACTTCTAAGACCTTAAAACGCTGTTCTTTTCTTCCAAATCTGATTAATATTTTAATACCTCTAAGTCCAGTCAGTATCATTTTTACAAAATCCAAAGTCCATCACCGTGTCTGTCATTTGTAAAACCCTACCTGTATTTCACAAGACTACTGAAGTTATCTTACACAGTCACAGCTCAAGTAGACTGATTGACTTAAGCTGTATACTCATCAATGTCAAGAGAAAGTTCATGTATTTAAATTGTTCTTGAAGAGCAATTTCTGATTTCTCATTTCTTGAAAATTTACAGAAGATTCCATCTTTAAATATGAAACTCGTTTTCTTAAAGACACCCAGATAGTCACTAAAAGAAGGAAAATTGACTTTGTTGTTGTTGTTGTTGTATAGCTTACTACAACAAAAAAGCACACACCTTCAAATACTAGTAAATTAAAAGCCAAACAAAAAAGGCAACCATTCAGGAGTTTTTACTTTAGGTCTCATCTTTAAAAATGCAGTTGGGACATAGGGCCAATTCCTGCTTCAAACACTCACACTTATCCAATCTTACTAATCTCTCAAATTTCTAAATTTAGTTTTTGCCTTTTTTGATACTTGAAGCAGTCAGTACATAATTCCTCACATTTTCACTACACATTACATGACTTCAAAAGTGACAGTGCATGATTTTATTTGCTGAAATTTTTTATTTTGATAATTCTTCAAACTTTTTTTGCCTTTATTCTCAATGCCACTGTCCTCTCCATTTCCAAAGATGACCCTGACATTTAAACCTATGTATTCCATGCAACAAAAACAATGAGTTAAACTAGTAGAATACAATAATTTTTCTTATCTCAATACTATAGCTTAAAATAAGGGAGTATCTGAACATATCACTACATACAAAAACAAAAAGATATTCTAATGATCTATAAAATATACAAATGTTGTTTCTTCTGTAATCAGCTATTCTTCATATATAAAGAGTCTCCAAGTCAGTGGGGATGGCTCTACTCTCGTATTTCAATGCAGTGGAATGCAGCATGGGCAGACTATCAGAAGGAATTGAACTCTAATACTCTGAATGGTGTTATTTACCATACACATGGGAGCACATGCATGCACAGCAGACACTGATATCTTCATTTATTTGGGATTGGCTTCCTAATGAAATTATATTGAATGTTCAATTTTTATATTTTAATACATAGCCACAAATTACTTGAAAATAATAAGACTTCAAAATTCTATTTAGAAAGCAATCATCATGACCAAATTACTTTTCCTATAACTGTCATGAATATAAGCATCCTTGGACAAATTTACAGATTATTGGTGCCTATGATTCACTAAGACCAATAATGAACACTTTGTAAACAACATTCAGTCACTTTTTGTTTCATCACAAGTTGTCACATTTCTATTTGATTTTTCTGGGTTTATATTCTTTTCTACCTTAAATACATCTGACACCATTCATTTATTCAGCATAGACACTGACTCTTTTTTTCTCATCTACTCTGCAAAGTGTATTTAATATACTTCTGCTGATATTATTTATGATAATAGTTTCTATACTACAGGGCTTAAATTTTACTTAGTAAATACTTTTATATTTTCTCAGTGGCTATCTTAAGAATGTGTTGTCTCAGGAGTAAAGATACTGTTCGGTGGTTAAGAGCACTTACTGCTCTTCTATAGGACCCAAGTTTAAGTTCCCAGCATCCATACTGGGTAATTTACAGGCTCCTGTAACCCACA
Source organism: Peromyscus maniculatus bairdii (assembly GCF_049852395.1). Classification (NCBI taxonomy): domain Eukaryota; kingdom Metazoa; phylum Chordata; class Mammalia; order Rodentia; family Cricetidae; genus Peromyscus; species Peromyscus maniculatus. The sequence continues at coordinate 124,907,051 of NC_134854.1, forward strand.
ATCATGAAAGATCCACCTTTATCTTCTGGGCTCTTTGGGTACCTGCATATGTATAACATACCCACAGATGATCATATCCATGCACATAAAAACACATAAATTTCTTTGAAAAGTAATGTTTCATCCACCACTAAATTAAATATGTCATCTGCCAATGGCCGTCTTTAGGTTTTGTTTCATTCATTTAAATCCTTATAGCTATACAGAATTCATTATGTGTTATAAAATAAGGGAGCCACCAACTTTTATTCCAAATGGATAGCTATTTATACCAATAACACGTGTTAATGTTACAATGAACATTACTATCTGCAACTGAATTGAAGTACTATCATTGAAATTATTTACATACCTCAAGTTCTACCTCTGAACTTTACAACACAGTCTATCACTATTTTTGTCCATTCTTATGTCAAACATAAAGATTTTTTTCCGAGTATACCTTGGAAAATGTCCCCTGGTCTCTTTCTTGATCCTAACCTTAAAAGTTAATAACTTCAATAAATTCATGTGAGATTTCTAATTTTTCATTAGTATTTTTGGTTATCTAAGTACTTTTTGTTTAAAAGATGTAATTATTTTTATTGTATGGACATGGACATGACTGCTTGGCCTGTGTGTATGAATGTACACCACTTGCATGCTTGCAGCCTGCCAAGGCCCAAAGAGGGCATTGTATGCCATGAAATTGGAGGTGACAATGGTTTTGAGCTGTCATGTAGGTGCTAGGAACTGAATACTGGTCCTCTGCAAAAGCAGCAAAAGCTCTTAACCATTGGGTCAGCCTTCCAGCACTCCAAATACTTTCTATTCGTACTTTATCAACATACTAAAGGAAGATTGATAAGTGAACTTTTTCAGATATTTTGCCAATAAATATTATTACAAAGCTTTTAGAACTTAATTTATTGATTCTGATGACACAAAAAAATATTCTGATGCTGTTGTTAAACATCATAATAAAGAAATCATGGAAATACTCATGTTCACAATAATCTCAAAAAATGTCTAGAAATAACATAACTAAAAATATGAACGGCCTCTACAAAACAAGAAGAAAAGGAAAGACACCAGTTCTATCTATCAAAGTTACAGTTCTAAAGGTTTTGAGCTATAGTCTAGAGTGATAAGTAATAAAACCAACACAGAATCAGCATAAATCAGAAATTCAGGTCAATGGAATAAAACAGAAGATCCATCATGAATGCACAAAAACTACAGCCATCTTATTTGACATAGACACTAAAAATATACATTGGAAAAAGCATCTTTAATGAACGGCTCAAGGAAAACTGGATGTGTACATGTAAAAGAGTTAAATTAATCCATATCTGTTACCATATATAAAAATCAACTCCAAATAGATCAAATGCCTCAAAATGAAACCAGAAATGCTTAAATTGTTAGAGGAAAATATAGTCAGTACCATAAAAGACACATGAAAGGACTTTCTGAATAAGATTCCATGCACTCAAGAATTAGGGCCAACAATTGATAAGTGGGATGTCATAAAACTAAAATGCATTTTTTACAACAAAGAAAACATCAAATGAATGAAGAGTAAGTCTAGCAGAATCTTTGTTAGCTACTCACCCAATAGAAAATGAATATCTAGAATAACAAAGACCTCAAAAATTGAGAAATAATAGCAAAAGCCACACACACACACACACACACACACACACAAACACACACACACACACACACCTGTACCACTCAAAAGAGCAGGCCTTGTAACTGGCCTGGGCAGCAAAATAGAGCCAACCCCATTGTCAGAGGTGTGGTGAGCCAGCCTCAAAGTTGTAAGCATGGGAGAGCTGTCCCCATTACTCATCTCTCATGTGACAGCATATATGTTTAGCTCTTAAGTCTCATCAAGTGAGCCCTTTTGTACTAAAGACATCCACAAGTGGCTAGAGTTCAGAGAACAACCAACTGTCATGTGATCAAACCCACTTGATACATCTGTAACACAATCTCTACACACAAGGATTAGGGAAAATGACAGGAGAGACAGGGGAAGGATGGCAAAAGCCAGAGAACCAGGATGTCTTCTGCCAAACAGTGTTTTCTAGACATGATAGGGAAGTTTAACCATGCAATCTCAACAATTAGGTTGCCAAAACACCTTCATAATGACAATACCCGTTGTCATGCCAACACTGAAGGGGGAATTTCACAAGGCACACCCCTAGATAAAAGAGCTAGAGACAATTAATGACTGCTAAGAGACAGAGAATAAGTTTTCTCCAGGAAGTTCTTCCTGATAGATTATCCAATCCTAAGGGTCAATGCTAAACACATGCACATATGAGCAAAAGTAAATGGACTCAGTATGTTATATATAGATATTTTCATATAACTGTATATGTATGCACACACACACATACATACATACACACACACGCACACGTGCACACACACACAGATAATAGCTGAAGCAGAGTTAAGTAATTTGAGAGTAAGTAGAAGGGAGTACAAGAAAAGTTGGAGGGTGGGAGAGTTTGCAATTACATAAATAGAGAGCTTATGTATAAAATAAATTCTTAAAAAATTAGAAAAACCTAAGTTAAAGAAATATACATCTTCATTTCCACAGAACAATCTTTTCCATTAGGAAACACAGCTAGAGGTCCATTAAGCTTCATGCTATAGTTTCAATCTTGATGTTGCAGGATTTTTAGACCAGAAGTCCAACACACAAAGAAGGACAGACAGAGACTCTAGAATGGATACTCTCTTAGTTCCTATTCTTATTCTCATTGATGTTAAAAAAAAAAAAAGGTGAAAAAATCAACTTAGGAGAGAAGAGGTTGGTTTGCTGGCCAATTCAAAGTTATACTGCACCATTACAGTAAAGTAAAGGCTTTGGGAACTTTAAATAACTGATCATATCGTATCTACAGTCAAGCAGATAGCAATGAATTCATATACAAATGGTAATGGTCAGCTTTAGTCCCAATTTTCTCAGTCTAGTACATGAAATGATGCCACCCATATTCAGTGTGGGTCTTCCCATCTCAGTTAACCCAATTAAAAAACTCCCTGTAGGCATATCCACAGACCAACCTAATATAGATAATTCCTCATTGAAACTCCATTCCCAGGTAATTCTAGATATGTCAAGTTGACAAATGACCATATGACACCAAGAGAGAGAAGGTAATTATGCATTTCCATCCAGATCAGTCCAATGGTTTACAGTGGGAAACACTGTCTCATTTTTCTGTCACTTCATAAGTTTTTCTAATAAGAAAGACTAAGAAAAATGCAAAAAGCTTCCAAGCCCTATTGTGGTATACAAGTGGATGTGTGCTACACAGAAGACAGACTATAGCAATTCCTCTTCTGAATGAAATATTCATTGTTCCAACTGCTACAAATATAGATGGTTGATGACTTTCAGTTGGGTTTCTCTCTAGAAAATGTCTTCAGCCAAAAAGTTTCACTAAAAATATTCTTTCATCTTCTAATATAAATTGCATATGACTTCTAAAATTTTCATGGCATAGTAAGGTCCACTCCATTGCTCCAAGTTTAGAGAGCTGAGGTGGGTCCCTATATCTCAGACATCCTGACAGAAGAACCTGAAGCTTTGTCATAATGATTTCATCAACTGGTATGGCCTCCCAGGTTCACTTCCCACCTCCCACCTCCTCTTACAGGATACTTCTGAGAAACCTTCCTCTATGCTGTTTACTATTGAATGCATGCTAAAGAAGCTTCTGGTTTCTAGAAGTAAATATTGGCAACACTTTTCACAACGATAAGTAACAGAATACATACCTACCCAACTTATATGTATACATTAAAAATTATCTGAAGTATGCTAAGCACTTCTTAATAATTTTAAACTGCATTATTATTTTAAGAATGAAATGTGTAATAGAACAACAAGATATGATTCATATAGTATTGATGTAAGAATTCCTATTTCAGCCTGATATTTGCTATTTGCACACCATCTCTAGATAAATTAACATCTTAAATCCTATTTTTTAATATAATGCATGAACAATGATATCTATACTTGAAGGTCATTTCATATCTAAATAACATAAGGCATAGAAAATAGTAAACATCAGTAGGAAGCTCAATAAAGTTACCTATAGTCAATGTCATGATCAATATACCATCATTCGGAAAAGGCAGACACAACAGGGGTTAAGCCCCATGTCTAAGACTGTCTCAGCTTTGCAAAGTTTTCTGGTCTTCCTTTAGTAGTAAAATGAACAAAGCCCACAGAAAGTTGTTATCTTTCTGCTCCCAAAAGCTGTGATTCTTTAGATGCAGGAACTTGAATGATCTCCGTCGGTGGGTTTTGGGTACTAACAACCCCTGAGAGGTTGATAATTCCTCTGCAGTGAAGGGGAAACTATGGCCATACCAGCTCCTTTGGGGCCTCATTAGAGACCTGCTTGCAGGCAGCTCAGAAGATGCTTTCTTTCCAGGAAGCTTTGACATGTGGCAGTCACTGTGTAACCTTGTGTATGCTCAGCCTACCTCGACCAGCAGGGAGCTTTGTGCCTGAACGTCAGTCTTGACAGAATTGAAGAGAAAAAGAAAAAAAAGGAAAGGAAAGAAAAGAAGACATATATAACCACAACCACTCCCCACAACCCATCCACCCAAATTGGACAGCTGAGCGTAAGTTCATGGGTTGTGATTGCTCAAAGAGAAAATGAGAACAGGATGAAGTACAGCCCTCTGAGGAGAAAAGACGATGGAAGCTTCTTCTGATGTTTGATTTCCTCCTATACCTCCTCTGCCTTCCTGTTCATACAATGCAACTGCTTAGCATAGTGAAGTACAGATTTTTGGTTTATCAAAGCACATATCAGTAACACACACACATAAACCAATAAGAGGTAACCAGTAAAGTCATTAATATCTGAACAACGGGACACTGTTAACATTCTTAAACACAAAATATGTTTCCAAGTTTACAATATACTGATCCAAAGAAGTTAAGATCTTTTACTGCATACTCATGGTAGCAACTCAAGACTCACACTAAGTGTCCAATTGCCCCAAAAGAATAAATGCCCAATAGGGAGGGCAATGTAGCCAGAAGGTTTCTTCAGTCTCACCCGGCCCCCAAATCCCACAGCTGCTTATAAAATAATCATTCAGATGCTTAATATTAATTACCAATTGCATGGCCTATGGCAGACTTCTTGCTAGCTAGCTCTTATAACTGATCCATGTCCATTAATCTATAAGCTGCCCCATGGTCATGGCTTACCAGTATTTTTACATCTTGCTTCTCCTGGCAGTACTGGCTCTCCTCTCTTCCTTTCTTCTTCCTGTCTCTCTTCAATTTCCCACCTGACTTGCCATAGGCCAAAGGGCTTTATTTGTCAACCAGTCAGAGCAACAAATATTCACAGCATACAGAAAGACATCCCACAGCAATACAATGGCAGTGCTGCTCTGTCATTGAGACCAGAGAGCCCTGGAGACGATCACAGAGATGGTGCCCCTTGGCTGTGTACCAATAAGCATATAACTGTGGTCTCAGTTGAAGCAAGAAGAACTGTTATGTTCTCTCTGGTTATATAACTTCATACACATGTGTACTTAAGTGCTATACTCTAAACCAATGGCCTTGTATCTGGAGGCTCAACTGAGCTGATGCCTACAGAGCTCTGAAAGCTGGGCCAGGACCATGTTGACAGCCTGTTAGGATCATTCCATATGGCAGTTATTAGAATGGCTTGTAACCTCACAGAAATTAGAAAGTAATTTTATGTCCTTTAGCTGTCCTAATTATCTCTAAACACTTTCCAATTTTTCAATTTTACATACAAATTCAAATCAAAATATGATGAAATCTACATTCACATTTGTATAGAAATTAACAATACTTTACTACTACTGATAGCTTTTCATATCCAAGCTATTATCCCAGGCTAAACTAGTGGATATTGAAATTGTCATGTAGTTCAGTTACCTGCTTCCCGCTCTGGGGTTACAGTGACAATGTTTAAAACTATCATCAGACCTTTTCTTTTCTGATGGATCAGAAAATCTTATCAATGGCCTCCCATTGTTCAGAAACCAAAACACAGACTTACCACTTTGTGTGACAAAAGCTATTCTATGCCTCTCCCTTGGGCCATCCTACTCCTCCAGATGTCTTTACTCTATTCTAGCCACAGTTGCATGCTGTAGGTGAGTCCATTTTATACCCTCCTAAGCACATCTGCACTGGCTAGAGGTAGCTCCCCAACCCTTCTTCTCTCACACTCTGGGAGCTTGATTTTCCACTCAATCCTCCTGGTGTCTGCTCCATAAATCCTTCCCTTATAGAAGAGTCCTGCTTCTCCTCAACTTCTTATCAAAACCTTGCTATATTGTCCTTTGTTCAATTACCACTCCATGCCAAATGGAAACTTCATGAGATATGGTCCCACTATTCCATCCTGACTACTTTCTATAAAACTTTAAGAGCGTTAGAGTTTAGCAGCTACTGGCAAAGGCATAGATGATTGTAGCCCCTTTTCATGAGGAAATATCTTCTTATACACCCAAAACAACATACAGTTACATTTTTGTAAGATTTTATTTTCAGTTGTAATAATCACATATTTGGGGCAGGGGTAAGATGATCCAGAATGAGCACTCACAATCCAGACCAGCACAATCTTCAGAAAAAAAATGTTACAAAAGCTATGACAGGAAGTGAGCTTTTCCTCTCAAACCTGGTTCATCTGAGACAGTAATAATTCATCTAAGGCCCAGCACCTGCTTGGAACTCACTCTATAGTTGTAGTAGCTCCATCATTTTTTTTTAAATTCTTATTCCTAATAGAAGTGATTGACAACAAGCAAAACATGCTCATATTTGCAGGTGTCAATCCTAGTATTAGCTGCAAAAATAAATGCATGTAAAGTGTGGTGCAGTCACTTAAAAAGCTGTATGTGTTGCAGTGATGGTGTTTTCATTATGACTGAAAACACTTTACTCCCACATTTTTCATTTAGAGTTGTTGTATTCCTTTTTAAATTCTTAGTGACAGTTTCATACGTTCATATAATGAACTTTAGTTGTGTTCACCTCCATTTCCTTCTTGCATTTCCCTCCCTCTCCCACAAGATCCCTTATCAACAAGTCCCCCCTCCTATTTTCACATATTTGTGTGTGGCCCACTGAGTTTTAATTAGAGTTAAAACAGCACAAACATTATTGTTTTTTTTTTCTTTTTCTGCTGGATGCTATGGCAACAGCATGCTATGGCAACAGACCACGATGGTTGAAAATAATTAAAGGACTCAGGCATAGGCATGGATTGCATCCAGGTAAAACACCTAAGCAAGAGAAGGAGGGACTAAGGAGGAAAGCACATGCTTGTGCTGCATCGCCTGCACTTGTGTGAGGGCCTTTATAATCATGGAAACTGGGCTTCCGAGTCTTCTTCCACAGTTTGCTGTCTGTTACCACAGCTCAACATGTAACTCTGCCTTCTTGACAGAAGCACAACTCAAAAGTACCCTTTCCCCAATCAATGAAAGACCCTCATACCTCACCACTCCACCTAGACATCAAATTTTCTAATCCTTTCCTTCAAAACAGTTCTATCAAAAGAAAAACCATGCTGTATTTGACCTTAAATTGGGTCACCTGAATTTCAGGGCAATTGAAAGCAGTTGAAACATAAACCCCAGAGTCAGCTTCTATTAGAAAGGCTGAGAGATACTTAGCCATCCCTGGCATGCAAAGAGATAATGCCCATTTGAGAATAATGATAAAGCAGCAGCAGATGTTCACTCAATTAGATTGCCTGATTAGCTCAACATTCCAATGCATCATGCAACTCAGTAACGGATTGTCCCACGGTTCCTGTTCTGGGGGAATGGCTTTAAACAGCATACCCACTGCAGCTGCTGGGCGCACTCTATTTGTTTCTATACAATCCACAAGTCACCCCAAATACTCTCAATGTTTCTTTTGCTTGCCAAACCACAGATGTTTCTGCTTTCTCATCTCTCATCTTCAGGCTGCCTTTTTCATTTGAAACTCATTGGTGGGGGGGGGGGGGAGTTCATATTCACTGTTCAGATTGTGAGAACTAAAACAGACATATGCCTACTGGAAAGGTGACATCCACAAGTGCCAATTTTCACTGTGTTATTATGGAGTAATAATGGAATCCAATTTGCAGCTACCCTAACGCTATTACAGATAGAGTGGACTTTTGCCATTCTATTTGGACAGGCAGCATCCTCATTTTCTTTCTTTCGTTCTTTTTTTTTTTTTTTTAAGAGAAGAATGTTCTTCCACATCATGAGGTGGCATTCTCCACTTGTGAGGAACCTATCTTCCTTGGATACTTTACAGCTCTGTTGAAGAATATGAACTATGCTGGGACAAGTACATAAAGTCACTCAAGACTGCCTGTGAAGCTTATGGCACAAAGTTAGGGAATCTTTAAGAATGAAATACTTAAGTGGCTTCTGAGTCTTTGTGAGATGTTTGTCAAATAGTTGCAATCAATTCAGCATGTTCTGAGGTTCTACTGTGTGATATATAGCACCATAAGTACAACAGTGATGGCCAAATCTGCAAGAAGACTGCTTAGTTCTTAGGATGTAGAAGGCACCTACATATCATCCAAGAGAAGGGTCCATTTCAAATCTTAGGAAGATAAAGTGGAGAGTCTTTTTTATGTGGCCACTTTTCCCAATGATTCCCTAATGATGCTTCTGAGTACAAATATTTAATATGTTCAGAAAAGCACAGACAGACAGTTTAACAAAAACAACAGGAGTACAAAATAGGGAACAATAGCTGAGTTCAACACTCTGATGGTTATAATTTATAGCATTCCCACTCTGTAAAGAAAACCTAGTAATCTATAGACACTAAATATAGAAAAATCTGTGTTAGCAAGATTTTTAACAGTATCTAATCATTCTAAGATCCCTCAGCAATTCTCGGCAAACTAGGATTTACTAAACATGCTCCCAAATTTTAAGTGTACTCTCCATAGTTTCTAACTCAAAGCATAAGGGAATGTCTATTTCAAAAGTCAACATCAATTATTTTTATAAAGAATCACATATATTCCAAGTCTTTCTCATATGTCTTAAGTTGCTGAAGATTGCCTTGAACTCCTGATATCCCTGTCTTGTACTCAGATTATGACCAGTTTTATGTGGTTCTGAGAATCAAATCCAGGATTTCACAGATGTTAGACAAGTACTCTACTGACTCAGTTACTTCTTCACCCAAATTCTCATATTTTCTAAAAGGCAGATTTATGTAGTCCAATACAGAAACTCTTATTCCATCTCTAACTTTTTCAAAAATATACGTAGCATTTTAGTAGAAATTTCTAGCCACTTAGTAAAACCAAATGAGAATGCATTCAAGCTCGGGTCTTTATTTGGCCTTCATGTGCCCACAAGTAAAAAGAATCTATTCTGCCAGTAGAACGGTGATGGCTCCAATAGCCCCCTCTTTGCTTCTTTTCACATTTTCACACACACACACACACACACACACACACACACACACACACACACAATTATATCATATTTTGTAGAATGTTGTGGATATCGCTCTGCATGCTGTGAATGTGTTACTCTGATTGGTTAATAAATAAAGTGCTGATTGGCCAGTAGCCAGGCAGGAAGGATAGGCAGGACAAAGGAGAAGAGAATTCTGAGAACAGGAAGGCTGGGTCAGGAAATGCTACCAGATGCTGCCGCCATGAGAAGCATGATGTAAAGATACCAGTAAGCAATGAGCCACGTGGCAAAGTATAGATTTATAAAAATGGGTTGATTTAAGATGTAAGATCTAGCTAGCAAGAAGCCTGAGCCATTAGTTTAATCAATATAAGCCTCTGTGTGCTTACTTGGGTCCAATCAGCTGCAGGACTATTGGGTGAGAGAGATTTGTCCTGACCATGGGCCAGGTGGGACACAGGAAAACTCCAGCTACAGTACCATATATGTGTGGTAATGTATTGTGTTCCTCAATATACTGTGTCTCCCAATAAAATTTACCTGAGGATCAGAGGGAAAAACCAGCCATTATATAGAAGTCAGGCAATGGTAGCACACACCTTTAATCCTATCACTTGGCAGGCAGGGATCTGTCTAAAGTTCTGTGAGTTCAATGCCACACTGGGAACAGAGCCAGGCATGGTGGCACATGCCTTAAATTCCAACACTAGTTAGCTATGGAGGTCTGTAAAGACAGACAGGCAGTGATAGAGCTGGGCAGAAAGAGGAAGTGATGTAGTTGAACAGAGATAGCAAATCAGATGGCAGAACAGCAAGGCATATAGGCATGGGTAGACAGGAAGTAGCTCCTCTTTGGAAGCTGTGGAGTTTGTGAGGTGAGGTTAGCTGTGGCTTTCCCCATTTCCCTGATCTCTCAGGTTTTCACCCCTGTATCTGTGTTTTGTACTTAATAAGACCATTTAGCAATTCGTCTACACACACACACACACACACACACACACACACACACACACATATATATATATATATATGTATGTATACATACATTTATATATTCTCATTCTGTGTAATGTTGTTTATTCATAAGTTTTCTGGGTTGACCACTTGGTATTGAGCGACCAACTGGTGCACTTTTCCTGGGAAACACTGTTTCTTCCACTCTCAGCTTTCCTTAGTTGCCTGTAATTCTTTGTGTAGGGTTGGGGCCTTCTGATCTTCTCCCCCAGGCACTTTGGCATGTCTACTGTTGTTGTCCAGGGTGAGCCTGTGTTTAGGCTATCGTGTTAGTGAAACTTTCTGGGTATACCTTCAGACATTATTTGTAGTCGACATAACTTAAATTAACCCATTTCTATTCATCTACATTCTGCAACACAATGTCCATCCTGCTTCTTTCTTGTCTCCTGGTATCTCTTTGGAGCCTAGATTCTTCTATTCATCTACATTCTGCAACACACTGTCCAACCAGCTTCTCAGCTTCTTTCTTGTCTCCTGGTATCTCTTTGGAGCCTAGATTCTTCTATTCATCTACATTCTGCAACACACTGTCCATCCAGTTTCTTTCTTGTCTCCTGGTATCTCTTTGGAGCCTAGATTCATCTACTTTCTTTCTCTCTCTCTCTCTCTCTCTCTCTCTCTCTCTCTCTCTCTCTCTCTCTCTCTCTCTCTCTCTCTCTCCCCCATACCCATACCTCCTGCCTAGCTATTGGCCGTTCAGTGTTTTATTACACCAATCCCAGCAATACACCTTCACACAGTATACAAATATCCCACAACAATTACTAGAATGCATAGACTCAGCAAACTCTCTGATCCTCTGGCTTTTAGAATCTTTCAAACCTCTCTTCCACAGTGTTCCCTCAGCCTCGGATGCATAGATTTATTCACTGGGACTGGGATCCACAACTCCACATTTTTATTGGTTGTAGCTTTCTGTAATGATATATGTCTCTTGCAAAGGGAAGTTTCCTGAATGAGGCATTATCATTATGCTTACCTCTGGGTATAATGACAAATATTTAGAATGGAGTTAGATATTATGCTAGTTTAGTAAAGTGGTGGTTTGAGATTGTTCTCCCAGATCCACGATTTCATGAGCTCTGAAGTGTTGGCTAGCTTCCCAGTATCAGGCATGATTTCCCTGCTGTTAAGTAAGTCTTAAGTCCCCTTAGAGAACTGTTGGTTTCTACCATGGTATACATGCCACTGTTGCACCTTAACTTTTATACAATGTCTTGGTGTATTGTGACATATATGCCAAAGCATCCAAGATGGTGAAACATATGGTGCTCTAAGGACACCTTGGGTCCTGGGCTTTAGTGTGCAGATAAGGGAAAATGAGCATTTGTGCATACATCCGAAATGAGGCAAATTAATCAGTGGTGCCCTGGAAAAGAAGATGTAAGTCTCAGGATGCATAATGAATCTTGAACTTGGATAATGTAGGGATACCATTTTGATATGTTGTGATTCCTCTGACTGAGAGTATAGATAAGTGGTAGAAAATGTGGTTACTGGGAATAAGACCTGAGAGTTAAATCTGGGCACCCCAAATAAATTCATCTGAACCTTTCTTCTACAAGTTCCTGGTGCCTGGCTTGCAGTTTCTCCATGCTCCACTAATGCCCTCCTTTAAAGGATATGCCATTGTCTTATTGGAGTGCACCGCCTTTACAAGCATAGAACTGAAAACTCTGGGAATCACACCATTTTGGTTTGAATTTCTCAATGGAGTCCAGCCTCCTTAACACAAACTGAAATAAAACAGGGGACCCAGAGTTGAGCATCCATCAAGACGCTGTGAGGTTCCGACCTGTTGCATGGCCTCTTCCTTGCTCCAGTAATGTTTTCTGTTACCTTACCATTGTTCTCTAGAATTTTTCCTCAAATTGTCACTATCAAAATGTCCCCATCTACTCCCTAAGCCAGATAAAGCCTGGAACTTAGCATACCCCATCCCCAATGACTGAGTAAAATGACCTAGGCCACCATAAAAGCATGGGCACCTTGATCTTGATGGTGGTAGAAGGAAATACTAGATGCTGTCCAGAAAGGGAAGGTAGGCAGCTTCATTCTTCAGAATGGGTTGCAGCTGTTAACTAAGGAGAGTTGGCTAACCCTGGGAAAAAAATTGCTGCTAGAAGTTTATTATAACTATTTTTCTAGCTCATTTAGGTTTGATGAGCATGAAAAGACTGTTGGATGCTTTTAATGGCATTTTAGCAATGCTGCAGAGAACCATACTGGGCCTAGGTAACATTACAAGCTAGAGAAGCTACTATGTAGAAAGATAAGCCCTGAAGTTGTTTCGTCTGACCACAGAAAGCTCCCAAATGGTGACATGATGATTCACTGCAGGATTTATCAATAAGTGATTCAGTGATGTTTGAGCCCCCGGGGAACATGTCAGAGAGTCACACAGCTCAGAAGTCTAAGATAAAAATACTGATCTCTGCTTGTTCCCAAATAGAAGCTTTGTGAGCATCAACAGCAGCCTCAAGCACAGGACAGAAGGACAAGGAAAATGCCTAGGAAGGAGACAGATGGATTTGCTGACTCCTTAAAAAGAGGCAGCAAGGACTGAAGATGACTCAGTGGTTAAGAGCACCTCAGCTTGTGCTGAAAAAGCTGATTCAGTTCCCAGCACCTACACTGAGAAGCTCCCCACCCATTTTAACATCAGCTCCAAAGGTTTTAATCCACTCTTTACAGCCTCCACGGGGACCTGCATACACATGGTGCCTATACTGACAAATAAGTACATATAAGTATACATAAATTAAAAATATATTTTAAAATAGAAGATGTCTCAACATCTCTGACACATGAAGTAGAACTCTTCAATGAGAGGAGAAACACTATATCCAGAGAGAAAGTGAAAATAAAGATGTAATTCAAGAGAAAAGAAAAAGCTATCTTCGGTGAGATTTTGATTGCTGCATTACATATGACCATAGGCTTGGTGGTTTAAAACAACACACACTTACTTACCATCTCATATCACCATGGGTCAGGGGTCTTTGCAGTTTTTAGTTAGAACTTTTGCTCAGGATCGAAGTTCCAGAGCTTGCTCACCTGAGGCTTGGGGATCCTCAGACAAGTTGTCTCAGGTGTATGGAAACATTCCTATCTCCTGGCGGAAGGAAAGGGCTCATCTTTAGCTTAGCAGCTGTCAGCGCAGCTGACATGACATGTCGCTTCTCAGTGATACCTGCAAATCTTCCTCTGAGGCCCCCAGAGGCAATTAACAAAATAAGTATTTGCTTTCATATGGGCCAAAGAAAGTTCATTTTCCTAGCCTGTCCCTCTGGAAGATAGTGGAGAGAGGACATGCTCTGCCTTTAACAGGGCACACTGAGTCCAGATAAGACTTACCAGAACAGCCTTACTTTTGCTATGGAAGATAGCAACATCACAAGATGGAGTGCCAACCCTGTTAATATGTACACCAGAAAGCACAGATGCTCAACACCTGAGCATCCTGCACAAAACCAATAGCCCCACTATGTCCTTTCCTGGTCTAGGTAGTTCAATATGCAGAGGTGTAGTTTCAGGTATCAGCTTTAGTAAGTAAATACAGTTAATCTCTCAGTATCAGAGTTTTGTTCATGTAGAAAATCTTGTAGTAAAAACTGAAATCAACATCCTCCCTATCAACACCCCCCATGCTTTGAACACTCTGATATTGGATGTTAGACAGCTCTAGAGAAAAAAATTCTGGCTAATTTTATGTCATATTGAGGTCGAGTCTACGTGATAATCCTATGTATTATATTACCTCTTTGGCTCATAAAAGCAAAGGACATCAAAGCCTTGGCCTCAATTTCTGAGGTCTTATTCTCAGGAACTGCTGAAGAATCATGAGTTCTCTGAAGCATTGCTTAGAATACATTAGACAAGTTTTTGGATTTAGGTTCCTAGTTTTACTTAGAAATTTCAAATTGGTAACTGAAGACAAAAAAAAATTATAATAAGAGAAATCAGTTCATTTGATCTTGAATACATTTCCTGTTTAGCTTCTACAGGGATTATACTTGTAGAGGTCAATTTTTTTTCTTGAGATCATAATAATAATGGAAAGAAAACTCTGTTGTTGGTTGTTCTTGCTCTTATGGGGGGCCCAACACACAGCTCTCAAATAAGTCACACATAGAGGCTTATTCTTAATTATAAATGCCTGGCCTTAGCTTTGCTTGTTTCTAGCCAGCTTTTCTTAAATTATCCTATCTACCTTTTTCCTCTTTTTTTTTTTTTTTTTACTTTTCTCTTACATCTGTATATCTTACTATCACTCTTACTCCATGGCTGGCTGTGTGGCTGTGTGGCTGGCCCCTTACACTCCCCTCTCCTTGTTCTTGCTCCTTGATCTTTTCCTCCCAGATTTCTCCTATATTCTCTCTGCCTGCCAATCCTACCTTGCTATTGGCCACTCAGCTCTTTATTAGACCATCAGGTGTTTTAGACAAACAACTTCACAGAGTTAAACAAATGCAACATAAAAGAATGCAACACATCTTTGCATTATTAAACAAATGTTCCACAGCATAAATAAATGTAACATTTCTTAAAATGGCATTGTGGTGATATTTTATTTGTACTGAAATGTTATTTTAATTTTATGTTAATAAATAAAGTTGCCCTGGGGTCAGAGCTATTAGAGACATAGTAAGAGCGTGGTGGTTAGAAGAGCTAGGTAGATTTCTGTGTGTTCAGGGATACAGCCAGTATTGGAGACATACGCCTTTAAGACCTGGAGGGCGGTACTTACAGGCAGTGATGAGGCAGTCATGTGGTTGGGTTTACAACCAATGAGAAGGCAGAACAGAAAGATTATTTAAACAGGGACACAGGAAGTACCTCCCTCTCTCGGGGAAGCTAGGAGCACTGCAGGAGGTAAGATTTTATCTCTGAGCTCTGACCTCTCGGCTTTTCTCTTTTACCTTGGCTCTGTGTTTCTTATTTTAATAATACGATTGGTTACATCTACATCTGGCGCCCAACGTGGGGCTCGAACCCACGACCCTGAGATTAAGAGTCTCATGCTCTACCGACTGAGCTAGCCGGGCTTGATGAGCATGATACGTGGGTAGGAGAAGTAATTTCAAAAGGTTTGAGGAGTGTTAGATGTTTTGGGTGTGGACAGCAAGGACATTTTAAAAGGGACTGTAAACAGGTCATTCCTAGAAGCAATGTTTCTTCAAGGAACAATGGCAACAGAAGGCCCCTTCCTTCTGGAGTATGCAGAAGGTGTGGTAAGGGAAAACACTGGACCAACGAATGTAGATCAACAAAGGACAGACAGGGTAATCCTTTGCCTCAGTTTTCGGGAAACTCCCGGAGGGGCCTCATGCAGGCCCCCATAGCAAAACCAGTTCAAACCTTTCCTGCAGCTGTAGAGGAAATCCCTGCTCTGGAGAGCGATTAAATAACCAAATGACTATTGGAATAAATCATGCTGGTCAGGATGATGAAACAGAGAGAATAGAAAATTCAGGAGAAAACATAAAGAAAATTTTTTGGCAAACTTCTATTAATGAACAGAGACCAAAATTAACGATAAAAATAAATGGTGTTTTGTTGTCTGGTCTGGTAGACACAGGTGCGGATGTTACCATAATTGCACCAGAATTTTGGCATCCAGCTTGGCCTCTTCAAGAGGTAAACGTTCAACTGTTAGGAATTGGGACATTATCTGGAGTGAAACAGAGTGCAAGATGGCTGGAATGTATAGGTCCAGAAGGACAGAGAGGAAAATTAAAACCATATGTCGCTAACATAGCTATGAACCTGTGGGGTCGAGACTTGTTGCAACAATGGAATACTCAGATTAAAATCCCTCCAATCTCAGAAACAAATCATAAACTAGCACATGTTTCTGAGAGAAATATTAGAAGGCATTATTTTGAGTGGTCACCAGCCATCCATATTATACAGGAACAGGGCACAACAACTGATAATCCTCCAAAAATACCAACAGCTCTACCTTTAAAATGGTTAACAGACAAGCCTGTATGGGTTCAGCAATGGCCTTTAACAACAGAGAAACTCCAGGCTTTAGAAGAGCTGGTAGAAGAACAGTTAAATGCTCAGCATATTGAACAGTCAACCAGCCCTTGGAATTCTCCTGTATTTGTTATTAAAAAGAAATCTGGTAAATGGAGAATGGTAACAGACCTTAGAGCAATTAACAAAGTAATTCAGCCAATGGGCTCTCTACAATCTGGAATTCCTTTGCCTACTCTGTTACCAAAAGGATGGCCTCTCATAGTTATTGATTTAAAAGACTGTTTCTTTTCAATACCCTTACAAGAAAAAGACAAAGAAAGATTTGCTTTCACAGTGCCTACTTATAATAATTCTCAACCGGTTAAAAGATTTCAATGGAGGGTCCTCCCACAGGGAATGTTAAATAGCCCAACTCTGTGCCAATATTTTGTACAACAGCCATTGGAAGTGATACGTAAAAAATTTCCTAAATCTATAATTTATCATTATATGGATGATATTTTACTAGCTGACTCAAATGCAGATACTTTAGAAAGAATGTTTGAAGAAGTAAAGAAAATTTTGCCTTGCTGGGGATTACAAATTGCTCCTGAAAAAATACAAAGAGGAGATTCTATTAATTATTTAGGATATAAAATAGAGCTACAAAAAATTAGACCCCAAAAGGTGCAAATTAGGAGAGATAGACTACAGACTCTTAATGACTTTCAAAGATTATTTGGAGATATTTCTCATCTACGAACTATTGTTGGGGTAAAAAATGATGAACTGACTAATTTGTTCAAAACCTTAGAAGGTGACAAGGACTTAAATAGTCCAAGAGAATTATCACCTGAAGCTGAGAAAGAATTGGCCTTGGTAGAAAAGAAAGTACATGAAGGGCACGTGGATCGTATTGATCCAAAGCTGGATTGCATTTTGGTTATTTTACCTTCTAGGCATTCCCCTACTGGAATATTAATGCAGAGGGAAGATATTATATTGGAATGGATATTTTTACCAAATAAACCAAATAAAAAATTAAAAACTTATGGGGAAAAAATCTCTGACTTGATATGGAAAGGAAAATTGAGACTTCGTCAATTAGCAGGAATAGACCCAGCAGAAATTGTCGTACCTTTAACTAAGGAGGACATTGAAAAATTATGGACAGAAAGTGAACCTTGGCAAAGAGCTTGCAGTAATTTTTTGGGAGAAATTAACAGCAAATATCCCAAAAGCAACAGAATTGATTTTATAAAGAGAGCTGATTGGATCTTGCCTCGAATTGTACGGCAAAAACCCATATCTGGAGTTCGTACATTTTATACAGATGCCAACAAACAAGGAAAGGCAGGTTACAAATCAGAAAATTTAAGTAAAGTGGTACAAAGTCCTTATAATTCAGTGCAAAAATCAGAATTGTATGCTATTCTGTTGGTATTAATGGATTTTTCAGAACCTCTCAACATAGTAACTGACTCTCAGTATGCTGAAAGAGTGGTATTACATATTGAGACTGCAGAATTTATCCCTGATGCTTCAGAATTAACTTCACTATTTATTCAATTACAAGATACAATCAGGAAAAGGAGTCATCCTTTATATATAACTCACATCCGATCTCATACTGGTCTGCCAGGCCCTCTAGCACAAGGCAATGATGAGATTGATAAATTATTGATAGGAAATGTGCTGGAGGCCTCAGAATTTCATAAAAAACATCATGTCAATAGTAAAGGTTTAAAAAAAGATTTTCCCATAACCTGGCAACAAGCCAAAGAAATAGTAAAGAAATGTCCTACTTGTTCCTTCTATAATCAAACACCATTACCAGCAGGATGTAACCCAAAGGGTACTCAGAGGAATGAAATCTGGCAGATGGACGTGTTTCACTTTGCAGAATTTGGAAAACTGAAATATGTACACCACACTATCGATACTTATTCAGGATTTCAATGGGCAACTGCTCTGAGTTCTAAAAAAGCTGATTCTGTAATCACTCATTTGCTAGAAGTTATGGCCATCATGGGTATACCTGCACAAATTAAAACTGACAATGCTCCATCATATGTCTCTGTTAAAATGAAACAGTTTTTTGCTTATTACAATATAAAGCATATTACAGGCATACCACATAATCCTACAG
The DNA here is from genome assembly GCF_049852395.1 of Peromyscus maniculatus bairdii. Classification (NCBI taxonomy): domain Eukaryota; kingdom Metazoa; phylum Chordata; class Mammalia; order Rodentia; family Cricetidae; genus Peromyscus; species Peromyscus maniculatus. Next base: position 124,925,658 of record NC_134854.1, read on the forward strand.
GTCAAGCAGTTATAGAAAGGTCAAACAGAACTCTAAAGGATATGCTAAATAAACAGAAAGGAGTAACAAAAACCCCCAGAAATAGACTGCATAATGCTCTATTAACTTTGAATTTTCTGAATGCCAATGAGAAAGGAACAACAGCTGCAGAGAGACATTGGGTAATAGAAAAAACTACAGAATTAAATCAGCCTATATACTTTAAGGATGTGCTGACCTCAGAATGGAAACCAGGGTATGTATTACGTTGGGGACGAGGTTTTGCTTTTGTTTCTACAGGAGAAGATAAGCTGTGGATACCATCAAAATTGATAAAGGTTCGATTTGAACAAGAAAAACCTCTTAATTAGAGGAGGTGATAGTTCATCAACCAGCATGAACATCCAATTTAAACTAACTTGTACCTGTAACACATGTCTTTTCATTTAATCAGATAATAACTTGCCAAAAAGGAACATCCCCAAAATTAGTCTTGGGGGAAGGTTTTTGTTTTTGTCTTTTAGGAGAATGAAGGTTAAGGAATCTGAAGGACACAAGACAAATGAGACAACTGAAGAAAAGGGACAAATCATCTATCCCAGGAAACAGAGTATATGGGAGTATATGGCATATGGGTATATATTATCTAAAAAATTTTATGTCTTCTTAAATGTTTGTTTCTGCTTTTCTCTAAAGATTTAACACTATTGGTTTTCTAATAGTCCCAGTTCAATTAAAATTTAAAGCTGACTTTGGAGTTGGAGAATGGCTCTCTCCTTCTTTAAACTCAAGCATGTTGTTAAAATGAAAATACAAACTCCCTGTATCATGCCAGAATAAAAGAGCCATTTTCTGCTGTGGGACAGGACAAAAGCCAAATTAATTAAGGGACTATTCTATTACTAATCTCAACTCTTTGATTCTATTCTGATTCTTTAAACTTTTCTTAAAGTATAAATTTTATATCAAAATTTACAAGATTAATATATATATACATTTTAAACTTTGTTAAGATATGAATGGTCATATAGAGTACTAACTAATTCTAGAAAAAAGGCTTCAGTTAGCTGCATATATATGTCTTTGTGTTCGAGTCTCTTATCAGTTTTCTGCAGGAAATCACGGCCAGGCCTAACATCAACTGAAGTCTCCGGAAAGAAGATGGGGCCCCACAACAACAAACACAACAACAACAATTCCACGTGGACAATAATAATATCACTGAACTGACAAACATCATCTATAGACCAGCTTTGAACTACAAGGTGCTCAGAGCAATTTTGAGATGACTAGCTGAGATGATCCAGTCTCAAAGACTACTTGAATAAGGACTTGAGATAAACCCTGAACTTTGGCTTTATACATAGACTGGATAATAATGAAGGATATAGTTATCTTTCCTAGAATTTGACAATTAACCTAAAAAATTTTCTTTCAGGATAAAGATAACTTCGCCCATACCCAGCAGGAAGCAATTTTAAGAATATGACACCCACATTGCCAAAGAAGTGGTGTGGGGCGGGTGGTTTTTTGGTTCTTTTAATGGGTTTTGGGTCTGGGATAATTTTCATTATTTAGGGGGGTAGGTTACAAGTTGTCAAGGGTTAGGAAAAAGGCTAAGCAAAGGAGATTAGATTTAAGGTTCTTGTTTAAAAAAAAATGAAAGAAAAGAAAAAGACAATTACTAGTTTTAAATACTTTACATTATTACCAACTATTAGGATATAAAGAAATGAAAGTTAGTAGTTAGACATTACAATAGAAATTGTAGTCATATTAGATATGTTTTAAAAATTGAGCAGATGTATTTTAGACAGGTCATCTTCAAACCCTTCAGAGATCTACAGAATATGGCATTTAAAATGTTTTAATAACTTAGAAATTTTTCTTTTTTGAGACATGTCGGCTCCTGGCAGTACCAATCTACTTCAGAGAAAATATGGGCATTGAAGAAACTGCATATGGAGTTAATTTTCATTGTGGCAAAAGTTAGCCACTGGACAACAAAGTATCCTCAAATCAACAGAAAAAATGGACAGACAGAACACGAAACAAAGGACTACCAATTCCTGCCAAAACAAGTGTGGTTATGGCTTTATCAAAAGGCATCTTCTGAGGCCAGGACAATATGGCACCATCCCTGAAGTCGCCTTCACAATCTGGAAAAGGTACAGTACCCTTTTCTTAGAAGGCAGCTGAACAGGCAGTGGGCCGATGGCTTCTGTTGTGCAATGGAACAGCAACTGAAAGCTCACGCCTCTCAATAGTAGACTGGCATTTAATAGAGGGATGTGGAGAAGGGCATGCTTAGATGAAGCCATATATACACAGCCAAGAAGAATGGACAGCTGAATTCAAAAACCATCAACAATTTCCAGAATTTAAAATCCTGAATCATGACATGACACTAGTGGAATTCAGGTGTTTCTGGTACATGGACTGCTCTCACCCAAATGGAGGTTGAACTGTTGACCTTGTGTACAACCTACTTCACAAATGAGTCTGTCAGATACCATAAGCCTATAGGCTGAAGATGATGCCCCAACACTGTGGAGAAACCTCAGGTGACTGTCCAGGCAGCTGGCTGTTTCTGTCAACTCACAAAATTTTTGGAAGTTGCTTTTGTGCACTTCCTGTTTTTATTTTTGTTAGCTAATATTATTTCCTTCTTGGGTCTCTGAGGGAGTTGAAGATTAGTTAGTTATAGTTGAAGATTAATTAGGATAGAAAGTGAATTAGATACATTTTGGACTTACTAAAATAGGATAGATAAGGGAATTATTTTCTCTGATTTGTCAAATACAAATGGACTAGACATCGTTTAGGTATTTGTTACTTGTATATATTGTATATAGTTATTGTACTTTTGTATATAGTTTTTCTTTTGTTAGTTATAACCTTTTGCCTTTTTTCTTTTTATTAAAATAGAAAAGGGGAAATGTGGTGATATTTTATTTGTACTGAAATGTTATTTTAATTTTATGTTAATAAATAAAGTTGCCCTGGGGTCAGAGCTATTAGAGACATAGTAAGAGCGTGGTGGTTAGAAGAGCTAGGTAGATTTCTGTGTGTTCAGGGATACAGCCAGTATTGGAGACATACGCCTTTAAGACCTGGAGGGCGGTACTTACAGGCAGTGATGAGGCAGTCATGTGGTTGGGTTTACAACCAATGAGAAGGCAGAACAGAAAGATTATTTAAACAGGGACACAGGAAGTACCTCCCTCTCTCGGGGAAGCTAGGAGCACTGCAGGAGGTAAGATTTTATCTCTGAGCTCTGACCTCTCGGCTTTTCTCTTTTACCTTGGCTCTGTGTTTCTTATTTTAATAATACGATTGGTTACATCTACATGGCATTCCACAACAAAACTCATATTTGAATTAGAAGCATTTTTGAGATAATGAAAACACAACATACTATAGTCAAAACGCTGTCATATGTCCCCTTATTTCTGAATTACAGTGCTCTTTTGTACTTGTGCCTGGCAATGACATAAAGTCAAATTCTTGCTTCTAGTGGCACAAAGAATAGCTGGAAAATGATCCAATACATATAATATGTTTAACTATGTTTTTTGTGCATGTGCACAGGAGTATGAGGATGAATACACAAGTACATGCAGGTACATATAGAGGTCACAGATCAAAGTTGGTGTCTTTCTTGATCACTCCCTAGATTTTTGTTTTTGAGACAGAGTTTCTTATTGAACGGAGATCCAACCAATTCAGTTATATTGGCCAGCTGGCAAGGCCCAGAGATCTTATCTCTGTCCATGAGTGCTGGGGTTAGAGGTGTGCTCCATTTCTCAATCCATTATTATATGTGTCTGGGGGACTCAAACTTGGTTGTTGAGCTTATGCCTCAAGCAGCTTACCTACTTAGCAAGTATGCTAGCTCTACTACATATACAGACTGGATGATGCCTTCTTCACATACAGGATACTCACAAGATTGGTCCGAGGTGTGGTCTAGACACTGGGCTTTCATAAAAGAGGAAAGTTTATGGATAAAGACCCAAGACTTGGATTCTAATTCTACCTTTCACTGGTTATGCAACACTGGGTATGTTGCTTTTTGATGTTCCATCATCCAGAAAATGGCTACTGTCCCATTGCTTGCTTCTATCAGTTTATTTTAAAGATTAAATTATGTAAATTAAGCAATGCGGTTGGCAATGTGCCTGCAGTAACAGGCTCACTAAGTGCCAGCTGTTATTCAGGCATACTAAAAACTACAACAATGAGAAATGTGCAAGTCATATATTTACTGGTGCCTTTTGTCAAAACAACCCATAATTACTTAGATAACATACATCAGAAGCCTCTGTTGTGTAGTTAGAAACTTCGAAACAAAACCTACAGAGCATGGGTCTCATAACATCAATCAAGGACACCCTGTAAACAGTATTTGTCACTCTTTTCTTGCTTGACTTCCAATTTTGTGGTTTTTATTTGCTCTTTAACATTCACATTCCTTTGGAACTCATTCTCCGCTACCAGTCATCCTATAATATTGATTATCTCACCCTTGTCTTTGGGTCATATATTGCCCTCTATGTTAAACGACCTCTAACCTGCCCTCAGTCTGTTACTGGTCAAGGTTCTCTAACAATTCTCATCAACATATTTAGTGTTTCTGAGCTCTGTAAATAACAATTGAGTCTCCTCTGCCATTCACCCTTCTTACCTAAACATGCAGCATACAAGGGTGAGACAAAAGTTCACCAACCTATGTACATAATCCATTTCAGGCACCCAGCTCTTAAACCAGGAAAGAACAAACTATTTTTCATTCATCAGAATGGTAAAATGATTCTTCCCATATTGGAATATGGAGATATATTCCTTGGTAATCATTGCATGTCCACCAGCAGTATCCACATCTAATGTAACATGACATGCCTGTAGAAGATCAACAACTAATGAAACTATGGCAGTAGTGGCAATGCCATAAGGGAAACAGATGGTGGAATATGTCAGACCCCAAAACTAAATAACCACACCCAAGTTGATTGCGTTGGATGAGAATGTTACATTACTCACTCTCCTCACTGCTGAGACAGGAAATCTGACTAAAGAAAGGGTCTACTCTGAAGTACAGTTTGAGGACATAGTCCATCATGGCAAAGAAAGCATGGTAACAGGAGCATGAGGCAGATGGTCACACTGCATTTGCTGCTAACGAACTGACCAGTGCATGCCAACGTCCAGTGTGCTTTCTCCTGTGTATCTGATTGTAGAGCCAAGTCTATGGAATGGTTCTTTCCCCCTAGTTCATTGAATTCAATCTAACAACTTCCTCACAGCTACATCCAGGAATTTATATCTTATACAATTCCAGATTTTTTCAAGCTCTCAATCTATATTAACTAGTTCAGGAGTCAAGACAATGCAGATGTCAGGGGGCACACCCCTCTTGATCAAACAGTATGAGATAAGCACATTCAAATCAGCATCTTTAAATCTTTACCTCAAATAATCTACAAAAATCAATTCAAATGGAACAAAAGTCAAAATGTAAGAGCTGAACTAATAAAGCCTTCTGTAGAAAGCATTTGAGAAAACCATTATGTCCTTTATTGAGTTATGTTCTTCTTAGACACACTTCCTTAAAATAGGGACAACAAAAGAAAAAAAATGAAATACTGGACTTGATCAAAATTAATAACTTTTGTGGATATTATCAATAAACGAAGGAATAACCAGAAAACGAGATAAAATATTCACAAATCACATATCTGTTAAGGGTTCAATATACAGCCTACATAAATTTTTGATGCAAGAAAGACAAATGACCCAATTGAAAACTGAGCAAACAAACAAAATACTCCAAAGAATATACACAATTAGTCAAGAAGCTCACGTAAAGTTCAATACCATGACTTCTTTTATTCAGCTTTCCATAACAATAACAAAATATCTGAGAACATTAATGTATTTTTAAAAAGGTTTTTACTGACTCACAATTTTTGGGTATAGTCCAACCTCAGTTGTCCCCTTATTTTGGACCTAGAACCTTTAAGGACAATTCCGCAGTCACTCAAGAAGCTATCTCTAGTTCCCATCTCCTAAAAGATCTTCTATATCACAATAATCACAGACTGGAGATCAAGCTTTAAGACATGTGGCCTTCCAAGTACATTCAACATCCAAACCAGAGCACTGGGCGTTAAGGAAATTCACACAAGATTAACAGGAGAGATCACTTCATTACCGTGATATTAATAAAGAAGCACTACAAATTATAATCTAATCCTCTTATATTTCTGAGAAGGTTATGAACAGACCAGACTTTGGAGAGACAAATTCTGTTACTCTAAAATTAAAATTTAATTTTACATGTGACCTAGCAATTTCATTCTTATTCCCACTCAAGAAAATGAAAAATAAAGGTTCATACAAAAAGCTGTATAAAATTTTGGAAGTTGAAAGCAATGATGCTTATAAAAGACAAGAAAGGAAGAGATCAGTTTTCATCATCTGATAAACATTAAACAAAAGGTGGAATATCAATTCAGTGGAATATTACTCATCTATAAAAAGAGGTAAATGTTGACACATGCTATAAGTAGATAGTATTAAGTTAAGAAAGACATTCTAGCATTCATATTAAATAATTCTGTTTATATGAAATTAACTTACAAGGACATCAATACAAAGTACATTGGGTGTTAGTAAGCTGGAGGGGAGAATGGGAAGTGGCTGCTAATTCATTTCTTTTAGGATGATAAAAATGTTCTGGGATCAAAGAGTGGGCAGAGTTGTACAACCATTTGAATATGTTACATTCCATTTAGTAAAGGAATTGTATCTCAAAAGAAAACCTGCTTATCACATTTTTGGGTTTGGTTTTGGTTATTCAAAACAGGGTTTCTCTGTGTAACAGCTCTGGCTGTCCTGGCACTCGCTCTACAGACCAGGATGACCTTAAACTCACAGAGATCTTCCTTCTGCCTCCCAGGTGCTGGGATCAAAGGCATGTGCCACCATCACCCGGACACATCACATTTTTAATAACTGAAATGTAACTTCTAAATCTCTTGCTTCACATGTTTTTGTGACCAAATCAACGGTATTTAAATTCCACCTCAAACATTTGCCATTTGCTAGTGGAGTTCATGCTTCTCCCAAAATATATTTCACACACACACACACACACACACACACACACACACACACACACACACACACAGTGGTATAATTCTGACTGACAGAAGCCATCATTAAACTAGATATAACCAAGCTGGCCGAACCTCAAGCTCCAATTTGGAAAATTATTGGGAAAACATCTAGGGTTTCTAGTTCCTACCAAGCCTCTGCTGAAGAATCTGCATCACCTCCAATGACCTTGGTCACCTAGAACAATACCAGTAAGCAAGTGAACTTGAGCCTGTAGAGGAGAAATGGCTCCTGGCAAAGGAGTGGAAAGCATGCTTTCCTCCAAAGCATTTTCTGTCTGCTAAAGACAAAGCAATCAATGCTTTGAGAAATTTAATTATAATTTATTATTCCCCAATCTATCCCTAACACACACACACACACACACACACACACACACACACACACACACACACACACACAAGCACACACCTTCAAATTGCATAATATCATCTTTCCATTGAGGGGAAGGAAAAGTTCACTAACCACTTTGACCGCCACCACTCACCCACCTCCATTTTTCACAGTCATGTCTAATATCAACACTTTCTAGGTGACCTCTCTGCCCACCACTACTATAAAACTACCCACCATCCCAGCTCAAAGGCATCCTTGGATATCAGCATCTTTTCTTTTTCCAGGTGTAGGCCTGGGCAGGTGGAATCCTGGGAGCTTGGCTACCCAGGTTCCCCCATATGCAACTTACCTACATGGTACATGGCCTTCCCACCCAGCCACGTGCCTCCCACTCTGTGATTCTCTGTGAGCTTTCCCCACACCATTCTTTCCTTTTCATAATGTCAACAGCCCTTCTTGTGATTCTTCTTGGTGCTAATGTCCTGCTAAAACTGAGAAACCAAAACATGTTTCCCACACAACTTCCTAAGCAGTGAAAAAAATATTCTTAACACAGCCACAAGCAATAAAAACCTTTCATAAATCAGTAAGAAGTGAAATTACATTAATCATTTACATGCATACCCAAACAGAAGAACACTTTTCATATGGCTCAGATAAAAGTCAGAAAGATTAAACACTATTCTCTTAAGAATTCCCTTAAATGATATCCATTCTTCAGAAAGGTTTCTGTGTTTTTCAAATTTTAATTATAAGCTTACACTATGTTAAAGAAAAAGAAAAGAGAAAATTCTCTAAGGTATAACTGTGGGCTCTTTTACTATAGAGAATATGTTTAAAGTATTCTACATACCTTTTCCCATAATTGTACCTGCTTCTACAGAATAAACCTACTGCAGACAGTGTTTAAATTCACACTTAAAATATTACTTTTTCTCCTGATATTTGCCACCAATGCCTGTATCAGCTGATAGATCAATACCAGCCTTCCAAAGAGGGCATGACATGAATTCCCAAACACTCTTCCTTTTGATTTGATTAATTCTTTGGGAATTTCATATGCATTTAGAACATTTTAACCTTCCCTCCACCCACCATTCCCAGATCCATCACCACTTCCCTTTCCACGCAACTTTGTCTCTTTTTATTTTTCTCCCCATCAAAGCCAATTTGTGCTGCCCCAAATCTTCTTTGATGTATAGCCTTCCCCTGGAGCACAGCTGACTTATGGGGGCTACAGTCTTAGAGTAAACTGATCTAAGGATGGTGTCAATAAAAATCTCCCCAGAGTTTACAGAGCTTGAGTTTCCTTCAAGAAAGAAAAGGGCATCCCTCCCTCCCTAGGGAGCAATGTAGCGATGACACTGAGAACACAACAACCAAGTCATGAGGACCTAGGGAAAATGCCATTCAGGGAGTGATGCCAACAGTGCTTTAGATGAATGGATAACTATTATCACACAGTATCAAATGCTTCCATGCACTATAAAAATGAAGAGATGGTACCCTAAAACAGGTTGTTAGCCCGAATGAAATCAGCAGTGCCTTTTGATTTCTGACTGCTCAAACTTCTCAAGTGATTATGTTAAAATATGTCTGGCTTCATTCTTCAATTGGCTATGCAGCATTGCTTATTCTATTATACACTGTAAGAATAGTGAGGGGGAAAAAAGAATTATAGTACATGTGTGGTACAGAAATGACCTCAAACCCAAATAGCACAGTGCTTTCTCTCATTTAATCAATGCATATTTCATCTTTTCTACCATACAAGGTCTCAAGTTACTCTAAATTATTCATGATCACTCCTTCTCTGTAATACCCATATGTTCTCACTCATCCAAAAGAATAAAAGGGGGGCATTTCCATTCTTGATTGGGAACACTTATGTCTTCTCTCTTCTTTTTCAAAGAAAAGAATGTTGAATTCTGCAAAAACTAATCACCACAATATGGGCAACAGCTAAAGTGTGGCTCACATTAATTTTAGCCAAATGTCCCATCCTGATCTAATGATGCGTGTTACTAGCAGAAAGCCATGCACAGGTATTTCCATATTAATTACACTGCCGAAATGTGAGCAGTGTGCAGCATCTTGAAGCATGCCTGGTATAAGCCAGGCATGCCATATATATTTATTAAATGAACAAATAAATGTCTAACAGATGGCAATTTCATTTTAAATTTTGAAGAGATATATACTTAGTTTTCAATATCCCATATTTTCATCTGATTAGATTTTGGTCAACCTTTGCCAATTTTCAAATCAAACACTGAAGACAGCGATTTCCTTTCAATGTGAAATTAGTTGTTATTTCTCAACTCATTAAAGAAAACCTAAATGGCTGTACACTTACATGTCACATTTTTATTAAGCAAGTTATTAACAGATAGGAACTATCAATATACAGGGTCTGGGTATAAAATGTAAAAGAACAAGTTAAGGTGATGAAAACACCATAGAGTAGAAAAAATTCAGCAGCATAATACCAAATGCAATATTCCAAGACTTCTCACTGTGTGATTTTAGTGCCAAAAGAATTCAAATTCCAAGCACTGAAGGGGAGTCTCATGCATGTGTATGTCAAGTTTTGTGAGATTCTGATAGTTCAGCTCCTGTTAAGTGAGAAAGAAGGATTTTTCCCACTCAGATGTATATGGACTTCTGGTCTCTATTAGTCCACTCTGCAAATTTATTCATTACTACCCTCCACACATGCACACACACAACATACATACATACATACATACATACATACATACATACATACATACATAAACACACACGCACACACAGAGAGAGAAAGAGAGAGAGAGAGAGAGAGAGAGAGAGAGAGAGAGAGAGAGAGAGATCATACAGATAGGAACCATTAACTACATATAGTTGGATAAAGTTGCATGTTCCTGAAAGTCTGTGTATCATCAACATCACATGACACAGTACAGATTCGAAGTGTTCTGGCAATGGCTTAGAAAACAGGGCAAATTCTTGGTTTTTCAAACACTATCTGTAAACACATAAACCATGCCCCTTAATAAACAGGAATCAAATGATGTAATACATAACTTTTATTAGTAACTTAACTTGAAATCAGGCATCAAAAATACAGACAGATAAACTAATTTTTAAGAGCTATTTGAACTATGTATGAATACTTGATGCATAACATATATTCAAGCATATTAATACCTACACAGAAAAAAAAAACAGAAAACAAAATACCCACTACAGTAAATACAAGGACATTATTAGAATGAATAAAAGGAAGCAAGTTTGTGACTTTAATGATAAACATACTTCAAATATGGGTAAAGATAAGTTGACAAAATTCAGGTAAAACAATTACCCATGCAAATTCCAAGAGTAAAGTTAGTGTTATGAACTACTATCAGACAAAGTGAACTCTGAAGTAAGAACCATAAAACATTAAAAGGACATTCCATAATTATGAAAAGGCCATGTCTCTAGAGAGACAAAAAAATCCTAAATCTATAGGCACCTGGCAACAGAGCTTCAAAATATAGGAAGCACAAACTCACAGATCTGAAGGTTTACAGTTGTTGCCCAGTGAGGTCCCCTAAACTAGCATATGTATACATGATATACATATAGCTATCCTAGGTACATTTTTTTCTGATGAAAGATGTAATTGCTGTGCATATTTTTAATTTCATGAAATCCTATTTATTATTTTTTGCTATTATCCCTTACTATTAGAGTTCTATTTGTAAAAGCATTATGACTAGATCCTCAAGTGTTTTCCCCTCATTTTAAAGATCCAGATTTTACTCTAAACCAGTGGTTCTCAGCCTTCTTAATGTTGCGACCTTTTAATACAACTCCTCTTGTTGTGACCCCCAACAATAAAATTATTTTCATTGTTACTTCATACATGTAATTTTGCTACTATTATGAATCATAATGTAAATATCTGTGTTTTCCAATGCTCTTAGTTGACCCCTGTGAAAGGGTCATTTGACTCCCAAAGCGTTGTGATCCACGGGTTGAGGACCACTGCTTTAAGGCATATACTACTGGGTGTAGATCCATAAAGAACAATGTCAGCACATAACTGAAATGTCCATAGACTCTTCACAACTATCAAATTATGAAATTAAACAAAATTCCCTTCGTTACGGGAACAGATAAAGAATATATGCTATACATACACAATGACAATCTGTTTGCCAAACAGAAGAAATTATACTCTTGGTTTGTAAAGGGATGGAATTAGGGATCATATTAGGAGAAATTAAACAGTTGCACACTGTCAAGCAGTGAGTGTTTCTTCTTACACGCTAAGGGGGTAGAGAACACAAAAGGCAAAGGAGGCCTAATTGGTATGCAAAAGGGGGAACAGGAGACAGAGAAGAAAAAGGGTAACAGTGGGAATAAATGTGACCTAAGTCAAGTCGTCATATACATATGTGCAAATATCATAAACCCATTACTTCATGCAACTAACACATACTAATGAAAAATAGAATAAGTTGTAAAGAAGAAAACAATCAAGACCATGTCTTCTGACAATAAATATAATGAATTGGAAATTAATAACTTCTATGTCTGAGGCAAGAGAATCAAAGGCTCAACCTGGGCACATGAGGTTCTGTCTTAAAAAAAAATCTTTAAAACATTTTGGCAAATGATACATTAGCTTTCTAGTATTTGGAAGTTTATCATGTCTAGTAGAAAAAAACACTGTGCTGCTAAATAATTCAAAACATGTAATCGGAATAAAATGTTAAAATATTTTGAAAAAAAATGAAAATCTGACATGTAAGTTGCATGCTGCATAAAAACTAATTTTCAGATTTGATTTTTGATGCATTAATTTCACATGTATGATTGTCTTGCCTGAATGTACGCTTATGTACTACATACCAATAGACATTTGTAGAAAAAGCAGAATTCCCTAGAGTTGGAGTGACAAATGATGGTGAGCCATCAAGTAAGTGCCAGGAACTGAACCCAGGTCCTCTGTAAGACTGACAAGTGCTCTAAATACCGAGCAATGTCTCCATGCCTGGGAAGCAAATTTTAAAGTCTATGGATTTAACTCAACATAAGAAGAAAAATGTTTAAAACCAACAGTTTAAGCATTCAAATTTAAAGAAATTACACTCAAATATGGAAAACCGTAGTTTCAAAAATGTATATGCATGAATTCTTTATTTTTATTTTTTAGTGACATGTCTATGTGCCTGTGTGGGGTCATAGGGATGTGTGTGTGTGTGTGTGTGTGTGTGTGTGTGTGTGTGTGTGTGTGTCTACCTGTACAGGGTACATTACCTGTAGAAGCCAGAAGAAGTCATCAGATCCCCTAGAACCAGAGTTCCATGTAGTTGCAAGCTGTCTGATGGAGTTGCAGGGAACCAAACTCAGGCCCTCTGCAAGAGCAGGAAGTGCTATTCAACACTGAGGCATCAACTCCATGACTTTTTGAAGTAACAAACAAGAAAATCGAGAGCGAATAAATTATTGTTCCTTTAACATGGTTGTAAGGCTAACAGGCCACAGGCAATACTTTGGTTCATACATTGTGAACCCCAATAAACTTATATGGAGGTCAGAGAACAGAACAGCCACTATATAAAACATAGGTTTAGGCAGTGGTAGCACAGGCCTTTAATTCTAGCATTTGGGAGGCAGAGATCCATCTGGATCTTTGTGTGTTCAAGGCCACACTGGAAACAGCCAGGCATGGTGACATACACCTTTAATCCCAGCACTTCAGATTTCATGTCTTTGCTTGAGAAAGACACATGCCTTTAATCCCAGGAAGTGATGGCAGGAAGCAGAAAGGCATGAGGACCAGGAAATTTAGCCTTTTAAGCTTTTAGGCTTTTAGCAGCAGTTCAGTGAAGATAAATTCCGATGAGGACACAGAGGCTTCCAGTTTGAGGAAACAAGATCAGCTGAGGAATTGGTGAGGTGAGATTGGATGTGGCTTGTTCTATTTCTCTGATCATTCAGCGTTCACCCCAATACCTGGCTCTGGGTTTGTTTTTATTAATAAGACCATTTAAGATTTGTGTTACACAATACCTCTCACTCAATAGCAGGAATTAAAAGGTCAACATCACAAAAGATCAGACCAACATTAAGATGAAAAGATAAAAAGAGAAAATATTATACCAAGAGCTTCAGTAAATTTGATGTAAATGACAAGCCACTTCAAAAACGCAGATCACCACACTTACTGCTGAGCAGAGTGGGAAAAAAAAACAGACCAGGTACAGAAATTGAATTTCAAATCAAAACTGTTTCATCTTCAGGCTAGATGAGTTTATAAGTGACTGAACATTAGGAAGTAACAGGAAAACTCCATCAGACCATAGAGGGAGGAGACAGCTTTGCAGCTCACTTTAAGATACCAGTGTTAGCACAATGCAAAATCATCTAACAAACACTATGAAAAGAAAGAATTCCTAAGACAATGATTTCTGGCAAAACAATTTTCATGTTTCTAAAGATCCCACAAAGTACCAGAAAAGTAAAAATGAAATCAGCAAATCAATCATTTATTGTTTACTATGAAGTGTGGCTCAGAATACAAGACTGATTAAACATTAAAAGTACTGATGAAGAGCATTGTGTGGCACAGGGACAAAAATCAAGAGAAAACACATAGCTATCTTTAACACATGAAAAAATAACAAAAACATCACCTTCATGATAAAAAACTATCAGCAAAGTGCTAGAGATTTAAAGTACTTGGGACAGAAAGTTCTTCCAAGAAAACTCCACAACTAACACCATCTTTAGTGTTCAAAATCAAACCATTTAAACCACCATCATGAAGATGAGACTGTTTACTCTCTTCTCTTTGCTGTACTTCTGTAACTCAAGACTAGGACTTGGTTGATAAAGCAGGCTAAGAAAGCACAAGGCACTCCAAGAAGAGAAGAACAAAAAAACTAACCTGTAATTTTTCACAGACAAAATTATTGAAGGCCTGAAAAATCTCATAAAATCTACAAAAGAAAAATGCTACTTAAGTGGTAAGTGAATGTTATAACAGTGATGCTGAAGAGTACAAGGATACTAACATAAAAAAATCACTTGAGATTTTGGACATAGTAAAGAAAAAATAGAAAATAAGAGTTTTAAACTAAATGATGGAATGCAAAAACATCAAATATGTAAGGGTAAGCCAAAGGGGGAAAAAATACCTGCAAAGCAGGTCTGTAATCTGGGCAATTCCTCAGTTAAGGTTCCTCCTTCCCATGTGATCCTAAGTTATACCAACCTAAGCAGCCCATCCTACACCAGACGTCAATGGCATTACCAAGAACACAGTTTAGGACAGTGGCAGATGCACCAACAGGAGACTGAAAGACTCAATGTTGTAAAGATGTTTTTTCATACAGATTTGCTTACAGATTTTTTCCCAAAAATTTTAGCAGGCCCTTTGGAGGAAACAGATGAGATGCTTCCACACTTCACAAACAATTATGAAGGGTTTAAAAGACACAAAAACAACTTTAAAGAACAAATTTAGAAATCTTTAAAAGAACAGATTTCAATCTGTAACAACCAAGATGATATGGAATTGCATAAAGATAATAAAGACATTGATACAAGAAAATGCCATAAAGAGTTCAGGTATAGTCCCATTAATATGGATCTTTTATTTTTAATCAAGTAATAAATAAAGTGGTATGAAGATGAAAAGTCTTTTTCATTATAGTTGCTAAAAAATAAGAATATTCTATAATAATTATCCTCAACCCCTGTGATACTCCATACACAAATATTTCTCTGACATAGATCATAGACATGAACATAAAATATTAAACTGTACAACCTTCAGAAGAATCCACTGGAGAGTATTTCCAAGACCATAAAATGCAAAGCAAAATGGCATTTCAAAACTTAAAAGAATGATAAATTAATATTTACCCAAATTTAAAAGCTGTGTTCATAACAATATCATGAAGAAAATTGACAGACAAGTAAAAGCACCACTGGAATAATATTCTCACTGTCCTTTCAATGCTGGATATAAAAGTAAATGATGGAAAGAGAACAAGCAAAATGGGCAACAGACTTGAACAAACTCTTCCCCAAAGAAGATAGATAAATGATAGTTTAGCATGGGAAAAGATGCTTAACATCATTAGTCATGCAAATTAAAAAGAAAAATGCACTTTCTTACTTGGAATGGCTAAAATAGAAAAGATTGATAAGTGCTGGTGACAGTCCTGAATCCAAACATTGCTCATGGAAACAGAAAACTATACAACCACTGTGGATATCTATGGATGCTATATATAGATATGGGAATGTGAGAAGAGGTATATATCCACAAACAAGAAGAGATCCACCTGCCTCTGCCTCCCAAGTACTTGGATTAAAAGCATGTGCCACCACTGCCCAGCTACAATGCACAAACCTTATACATAGGCATTTAGTCAAGAGAAATACAAGTAAGTCAACCAAACATTTGCTGTAAAGATATTTACAAAATGTTCATTTCTAAAAATGCATTTATGCTAGTGAATTCTAAGATTACAGAGGTAACTGAAGACGGGAGAATGCTAATATACTTAAAGATTTGCTGTTTCCCATGAACCCTAGATAACACCCACAGCAATATGGGAAGTGCCAGAGCTGGTCTGAAGGTGGAAGATACAGTCTACAAAGGAGTTTCCTTGCAAACAGGCAAGGTAGGCCCTGGAAAGCAGCTGAAACATGACACCTCAACACCTCTGGACAAGATCTTGGGCTCTAGGGCTCAGGAACTGTCCCTGATTGACTGGTAAAGCCTTTCAAAGATCTGCTCCAGTAGAAGGCTGGTGTGGTGTCTGAGAGTTAAATAAAGGCAGTGATTAGAAGAACTGCCTCTAGATCACAGGTTAGTGCACACAACTAAAACCCACTCTTCAAATTGCTTGCCCAAAAGACAGCTACAGAATCCAAGAAAGCTTAGAGCAATAGAAACCCAATTCTGAAACAAAACAAATGGGCATCAGAAGAGAAGGTATAATCAATCAGCTTTGTGTCTTCCTGAAAGTGGAATGGAACTTAGCCTACAGAAACTTTAGAAAAAAGTAAGAGATGAAAAAGTCAACTGTTGCATCAGTAACACCTTGATTAATCTAAACTGTCATCTTTAACGTAGTGAATGTTTCCTATGTGCCTAACAGTTCTCTCCATCTATGTAGATGATCTCCATCTTAGCAATATTCATGATGTCTGGTGGAAGGGTATTACACATTCTCATAAGTTGTATTAAATAAAAACAGTCAATTTCCAAAAGATAGAGAATTGCATTTCTGTTCATATGAGGGCTGAAAATATACAAAATCTGTAAAACTAAAAATTTGAAGTTTTAATTTCATGGGGGATGGGAGTAGCATTAACTAGATGAAGAGAGACATTTCTGAGTGGATAGAACTCTTCTGCAACCCTTGTCAGAATCTGTCTGTGACTATCTGAGTGTAATCAATTATCAAAATAGCCACATACGTAAAGAACAGTGTCATTCTGTTGCATACTAACTACATTTCAATACCTAAAAAGTGAAACAGGAAAAAACTATACTTGAAGTACAAAATAACTCTGACTAGTTTTATATCTTATGTTTCATTTTAATCTTTTAACTGCAGTCCCTTCAAGGGCAGGATTTGTAGACAGACAGACTGAGATTGTAGCCATTGTGTTACTAGTCCTAAAATCTGCAGGGTATTTTATCAAAGATGGTGGTCTTTCAAAGCATTAGCTTTTTCACATGAAAACAGAGCCAACCATCTCCCCACATAAACACTGCAGCACTACACTCTCATGAGGAGCCATATGTAAGGTACAGTAGCAAAGCCACTATGAGTGAAAATATTGTAAAAACCTATATCACATAGAACATCACATTAAATTAAATTCTCTATGCCTTTGTACCACAATGCATTTGTATTTCATGTTTTTAAAACCAGATCACACCTTATATAGCTTCATCATTGACACCTGTCACAGGTGCTGCTGCCCAAATTAGAGAGCATTCAGGAAAATGTCATGACTTTTAATAAAGTTGTCTGTCGCTTAACAATGAGGATACATTATTGGCAACTTTATCACTATGCAAAGACCATAGATATGATGTCAGCAGGTGCTATTATATGTGGGATTACTGCTTCAAACATACTCTATACAAACAGGACTATGATCTTGCCTCACAAAAGCCATGAACTCCTGCACAACACTTGAATGCTTAGACACACATCAAAATATGTGATCCCTACAGTCTGCCTACCCTACAGACCTTATTACTCCCATTTGGGGGGCTGCAGAACTGATATAAAAGTGTCAGCCTCCAAGATATCAAGGTAGACATCTGGAGCCAGAATTTCAACACTGTCACTATAAATGCTGTTTCTTTCTGCTTATTGTTTCCAGGGAGTCAGGGAGATTTGGTAAAATCCCCATGAATGCAAAATGTTTGTACTAGATTCAACATCTCATCTTCAGAGTAGTTCAAAGTCCAGAAGTAGCCTCTTTTGTCTCATTTTAATCTAACCAATCATGTAATAAGTGTCCCTCCATCTCTTTCTCTTTCTCCTCTTCTTTCTCCTTCATCTGTTTGTTTTGTTTGATTGGAAAAAGAAGTGAGAAGTGGTTCATCTAGCTTCAATACCACATCGTAGCTAAGATCCATATATGCAAGGGCCATGATTAGATTTAAGCATATTGATGGGTCAGTCCCCATGAGTCACAGTGTTTGAATATACAAATGAAGCCAAGCTAGAGTTAATGAGAGAATCCAAAATTAAGTTGTAAAGTCTGTATCAGTATTTTGGATTATTGGACCAAAAGCTGGGGTAACTAATTCCTTATTACTTTATGTGCCAAAGAATAACCAAACAGAAGTCCAAACTATGGACTTTCTATCTATGTAAGGTCTGTGTGACTAAGATGTTTGGAAACTAAAGAATTAATCATTAATTACATTGTGGGCTTCAATTACATTCAAGTTCTCAATCTGAAATCAAATTTTAGGTGAGAAAAACAACCTTTTTATCCTTTAGAATAAAATGAAGTGAATCAAATTTTATATTTCTAATTTGAACCAAAATCTTACAGATTAACATTTTTTCCAGAGAGAGAAAAATAGACCAAATATCAGAATACTACATGGTAATTTGATAATTAAATATTAAGACTATGTACATTTTAAGGCATACTATAAAATTAAAATGCAACTCACTTCACAAAATCTGTTTATCTATCATCTTAAAATAATAATAGCTGTTTTTTCTTAAAAAATTAAAAATTTTACCAGTTATTTTTCTTTCATTGAAAATATACTCTCTTCTCATATGATATATCATGATTATAGTTTCCCCTCCATCTACTCCTCCCAGTTCTCCTGACCTCCCTCCACCTCTGAATCCACTCTATGGCTTTCTCCTATTAGAAAAGGACAGATTTCAGATAATCAAAAGACAAAATAAAATATAATCAGATGAAGCAAAAACTGTCATATATAAGTTGGACATGGCAACCCAACCGGAGGAAATGAGTCCCAACAGCAGGATCAGGTATCAGAGACTCACTCATTCTTACACTCAGGAGTCACATAAAAATACTAAGCTAATAGTTATATGCATAGAGCACCTGGTGTAGACCCATATAGGCCCTGTGTTTACTGTTTCAAGTCTCTGTGAGCATATATGGCCTTGCTTTGTGGATTCAGAAGGCCTTGTTCCCCTGGTGTCTTCCTTCCCTTCTGGCTCATCCAATCTATCTGCCTCCCCTTCTTAGGGATTCCATGAGCTCTGAGTGGGGAGATTTTGATGAAGACCTCCAATTTAGACACTCCATGTAATGTCTGGCTTAGGTCTCTGCATCTATCCGCTTAAGAAGGAAGTTTCTCTGATGATGCCTGATAAGGCACTAATCTATGAGTATAACAGAATATCATTAATAGTCATTTTATTGATAGTTTTTAATTTAATTTTTTAGAACAATTTTAATTGGTTTTTACTCTAGGTCTCTGGGATATGTAGTGTCTGGTTCTTGGTTACCCAAGCAGCATTGAGTACTGGTTCCTTTTAGTGAAGTAACCATGTCAATTCCCCAATAAATAGACACAGACTAACAGAATGGACATGAAAACAGGATCCATCCTGCTGCATCTAAGAAACACCTCAGTATCAAGGATTGGTATTACCTGAGAGTAAAGTGTTGATATAAGATATTCCAAGTAAAGGGACCTAAGAAGCAAGCTGATGTGGCTACTTTAATAAGTAACAAAATAGACTTCAAATCAAAACTAATCAAGAGATAGTGAAGAACACTAGATCCATATCAAAGGAAATTTCTACCAAGATGGTATTTCAATTCTTAATACTATGACCCAAAGATAATAGCACCCAATTTTGTAAAAAGAAACACTGCTATAGCTTTAACCATATATTGATCCTCACACACTGATAGTGGGAGACTTCCATACCCTACTCTAACCAACAGGCAGGACATCTAGGCAAAAGCTAAACAGAAAAATACTTGGGCAACAGACACTATAAACCTAATGGACCTAACAGATATTTTCAGAACATTTCACCTAAACATAAAAGAATATGTCTTCTTCTCTGTACCTCATAGATCTTTCTTCAAAACTGACCACATACTCAGACACAAAGCAAGTCTCAACAGAAACAAAAAAACTGAAATAACCCCCTGCATCCTATCAGAACACCATGGATTAAAGTTAGATATACAACAACAACAGAAACAACAGAAAGCTTACCAACTCACAGGAACTGACCAACTCTCTACTGAATGAAAAATGGGTCAAGACAGGAATAAAGCAAGAAATTAAAGGCTTTCTTTGATTCAATGTAATTAATACCCAGCATACCCAAACTTATGGGACACAATGAAAGCAGTTCTAAGAGGAAAGTTTATATCACTAAATGCCTACATAAAATAATTGGAAAGATTTCATACTAGCAATTTAACAGCACACCTGAAATCTACACAACAAAAAGAAGTAAGCACACTCAAAAGGAGTAGATGGCAAGAATTAATCAAACTGAAGGCTGAAATGAATAAAATAGAAACAAAGAGAACAATACAAAAAATCAGTGAAACAAAGAGTTGTTTGAGAAAATCAACAAGGTAAGCAAACCTTTATCCATGTTAACTAAAAAGCAGAGAGAGAATATCCAAATAAACAAAATTAGGAGAAAGGGGACACATAATATTAGACATTGAGGAAATCCAGAGAATCATGAAGACAAACTTTAAAAATCCATAAAATTAGGAAATTAATCCACAAAATTGGAAAATTTAAAAGAAATGAATAATTTTCTCAATAAGTAGCACTTACCAAAGTTAAATCAACATGAGATAAACAATTTAAACAGCCTTGTCACTCCTAGTGAAATGGAATCAGTCATTGAAAGTCTCCCAATCAAAAAAAAAAGAAGAAAAGAAAGAAAGAGAGGGAGGGAGGGAGGAAGGAAGGGAAGGAGGGAGGGAAGAAGGAAGGAAGGAAGGAAGGAAGGAAGGAAGGAAGGAAGGAAGGAGGGAGGGAGGGAGGGAGGGAGGGAGGGAGGGAGGGAAGGAAGGAAGGAAGGAAGGAAGGAAGGAAGAAAGGAAGGAAGGAAGGAAGGAAGGAAGGAAGGAAGGAAGGAAGGAAGGAAGGAAAGGAAGAAGCCAGATGGTTTAAGCCAAGCACTCTATCAGACTTTCAAATTGGAGTTAACAATACCCTCAAATTACTCAATGAAATAGAAACAAAAGAAAAAGTGCCCTGCTCATTTTATCAGGCCACAAGTTACCCTGATAAACAAACTGCATAAAAATTTCAACAAACAAAGAGAATTACAGACCAATTTCCCATATGAACATAGGGAAATTACAAGTACTTTGCAGAAAGTACTTGCAAACAGAATCCAAGAATATATCAAAAAGAACATCCACCATGATCAAGTATGCTTCATCTCACAGATGCAGGAATGGTTCAATACATAAAAATCAATAAATGCAATCCACCATATAAGCAACAACAACAAAATGATCATCTCATTAGATGCAGAAAAGGCCTCTGACAAAAGCTAAGACCCCTTAATGATAAAAGTCTTGGAGAGTTAAGGGATACCAGGGACATACCTAAACATAATAAAGACAATTTAAAGCAAGCCCATAGCCAACATTAAATTAAATGAAGAGAAACTCAGAGCAGTTTCACTAAAATCAGGAACAAGACAAGGTTGTCCACTCTCTCCATATGTAATCCAGGAGATCAAGTGGATACAAACTGGAAAGGAATAAGTCAAAGGACAGTTATTTGTAGATGATATAAATCTATGCATCTACGTAAGTATACATAATGACCCTAAAAATTCCACCAGAGAACTCCTCCAGCTGATAAATACCTTCAACAAAGTATTTGGATACAAGATTACCCCTCCCCCCCAAAAAATACCTAGACCCCCTACATACAAATGACAAAGAAAAAAAAAACTCAGAAAGAAAGGGAAGCAATCCCTTTCACAATAGCTTTGAATAATATAAAATACTGTCTTAATTGGGGTTTCTATTTCTGTGGTGAAACACTATGACCAAAAAGCAAGTTGGGGAGGAAAGGATTTATTTGGCTTAAACTTCCACATTGCTGCTCATTATTGAAGGAAGTCAAGACAGGAACTCAAACAAGGACAGGAACTTGGAGGCAGCAGCTGATACAGAGGCCACTGAGGAGTGTTGCTTACTAGCTTGCTGTCTATGGCTTGCTCAGCCTGCTTTCTTATAGAACCTGGGACCAACAGCCCACAATGGGCTGAGCCATCCCTCATGAATCACTAAGGATATGTCTGGACAGGTGGTGGTGGCACACACCTTTAATCCCAGCACTTGGGAGGCAGAGCCAGGCGATTATCTTTGAGTTCAAGGCCAGCATGGTCTACAGAGCGAGATCCAGCACAGGCACCAAAACTACACAGAGAAACCCTGTCTCAGAAAAAAAAAAAGAAAGAAAGAAAGAAAGAAAGAAAGAAAGGAAGGAAGGAAGGAAGGAAGGAAGGAAGGAAGGAAGGAAGGAAGGAAGGAAGGAAGGGGGAGAGAGAGAAAAGAAAGAAAGAAAAAAAGAAAGGAAGGAAGGAAGAAAGGAAGGAAGGAAGGAAGGAAGGAAGGAAGGAAGGAAGGAAGGAAGGAAGGAAGGAAGGAAAGGAAAAGAGAAGAAAGAAAGGAAAAAGAAAAAAAGAAGATGTCTTACAGCTGGATATTTTGGAGGCATTTTCTCAATTGATGTTCTCTCATTTCAAATACCTCTAGTTTGTGTCTCAAGCTGACAGAAGTCTAGCCAGTACAAATATCCTGGAGTATCTCTAACCAAGAAAGTCTTTGAAGTAAGAAATTGAAGAAGATACAGAAAATGGAAAGATTTCCCATGCTGATAGATCATTAGGATTAACGTAGTAAAAATGGCCATCCAACCAGAGCAATCTACAATTCAGAGCAATCCCTATCAAAATTCTAACACAATTCTTTACAGACCTTGAAAGGACAATTCTCAATTTCGTATGGAAAAAACAAAAAAGTCAGGATAGCTAAAACAATCCTGAACAATGAAAGAAATGCTGGAGGTCAAACAATTCCTAATTTCAAATTGTACTACTGAATTATGTTAATAAAAATCATATGGTATTGGCATAAGAAGACAACATTGATCAATGGATTAGATTTGAATAATTAGACATAAATATACTCTTATATGAACACCTGATTTTTGATAAAGAAGCCAGAAATACTCACTGGGAAAAAAAGAAAGCATCCTCAAAAAATGGTGCTGATCAAATTGGATGTATACATGTAGGAGAATACAAGTAGATCCATATTTAATCACCCTGCCCCAAATTCAAGTCCAAGTAGGTCAAAAACCACAACATAAAACCAGATATACTGAAGCTAATACAAGAAAGTGGGTAATAACCTTGAACTCATTGGCCCAGGAGAAGATTTTCTAAACAGAAAATAAATAGCAAAGGCACTAATATCAACAATTAATAAATAGGGCCTCATGAAATTGAAAAGCTACTGTAAGGCAAAGGACACCATCAATTAGACAAAGAAGTAGCATACAGAATGAAAAAAGTTTTTTACCAACTCCATATCCAGTAGAAGACTAATATCCAAAACATATCAAGAACACAGGAAACTAGATATCAATAAACTAAATAATCCAATTTAAAAGTGAGGAATCTCAATAGAGGAAACTAAAATAGATGAGAAACACTTAAATGTTCAACATCTGTAGCCATCAGGGAAATGCAAATCAAAAGTGCTTTGAGATTCCATCTTACACCTGTCAGAGTGGTTAGTATTTATAACACAAGTGAGAGCTCATGCTGGCAAGGAAGTGGAGCAAGGAGAACACTCCTCCATTGCTGATGGAAGCCCAAACTTATACATCCACTATGAAAGTCAATATGGTGATTCCTCAGAAAAATTGGGAATCAATCTACCCCAAGACCCAGCTATACCACTCTAGAGAGTATTTTCAAAGGACTCTCCATCCTACCAAAAGGAAATTTGCTCAATTATGTTCATTGTGGCTTTATTCACAATAGGCAGAAACTGGAAACAACCTTGTGGTGATATTGTGTTACCTAAAATATTGTGCCCCCTAATAAAGTTATCTGGGTTCAGAGAACAAAACAGCCACTAGATATAGAGGCCAGAAAATGGTGGCACACACATGTTTAATCCTAGCATTCCAAAGGCAGAGATCTGTCTGGATTTCTGTGAGTTCAAAGCCACACTGGAAACAACGAGGCATGCTGACAAATGCCTTTAATCTCAGGAAGTAATGGCAGGAAGCAGAAAGGTATATAAGTTGTGAAGACCAGGAACTAGCCTGGTTAAGCTTTTAGGCTTCTAGCAGCATTGCAGCTAAGATCTATTTGGATGAGGACTTAGAGGCTTCCAGTCTGAGCAAATGAGATCAGCTGAGGAATTAATGAGGTGAGGTGGCTGTGGCCTGTTCTGCTTCTCTGATCTTTCAGCGTTCACCCCAATACCTGGCTCTGGGCTTGTTTTTACTAATAAGACTTTTTAAGATTCATGCTACACAACCCAGATGTCCCTCAAGAGAAGAATGGATAAAGAAAATGTGGTACATTCACAAAATGGATTATTACTCAGATGTTAAAATATGAAATCATGAAATTTGTAGAGAATGGATGAAACTAGAAAAGAATCATTCTGAATGAGGTAACCCAGACCCAGAAAGATAAATATAGTATGTATTCACTTATAAGTATATATTAGCCTTTAAGTAAGTGATAATCAAGCTACAATCCATAGACCAGAGAGGTTGGGTAAAGAGGAGAGTTCTATGGGGTACTCATGGATCTCCCTGGGAGGAGAAATAAAATAAATATTTTTGAGCAGACTAGAAGCAGATAGGAACAGGAGCAGGGGGCTGGGCAATCAGGTGTGGGACAGGAGGGAAAGAATACAGAAAGATACAACTGGAATTGGTGGGGTGGGGGGGGCAGGTTGGTGTGGAAACCTAGTGCAATGGAAACTTCCTGGAATGTATGAAGGTGATCCTAATGAGCACTCCTAGTAATGGGGTATATGGAGTCTCAACTCATCCCTTGAAGCCAGGCAAGGCTTCCAGTACCAGGACTGGATTGCATTCCACTGAGTGTTTGGCCAAGTTGTTTCCCATGGAAATCCCCAAACAACACAGGTGGTTGCTAAGACACAAGGATGCTCTCTACAAACTGACATTGGGGCCCCACTGCTGAGGGCAACACCCACACAATTCATTGAACACAGAAAAGTTGAGCTGGTGCCTACTTGGGTTCATCCCTAAGTTGTTGAAGGAAGATACTCTGCAGACTACAAAAAGAAATGTGGACACCAACCCAGCTACAAAACCTTTGATCTACAATCTGTCCTCCCAGCAAAATATGCTATTGCAATAGTGGAACAGAACTTGTGGGAGTAGCCAACCAATATGTGGTTTGACTTAGTATTTTACCATTTGAAATAAGCCACATATATATTTAAATGTCAGGTAAATACAGATAAATGAGGATCTCTTCCTGCCCATCTAAGACAGCTTTCTTAGCTGTCAAAATGAGCTATGGCAGAACAAATGAGAACTGTATTCTATTTTATTTCCCCTTTCCACAGAGGCACAGGATGAAATTCTTTTCTTGTAACTTCCTTGTTAAAATTACAATGTATCAAGTAGAATACAAGCCAGTGGGATAATGGTGAGATGACTGTCTTGGCATTCAGACTTCATTTCCTCAAAGATTTCCCAAGTTATGACAAGTTGCTAGATGTCTTCTAACTAGAAAAGGAAACAAAATATCCTTATCTTGCCAGACCAGGAGGAGACAACAAGCAAAGTCGGGTGTGTAGCCTTGGGCAATATTTTTTCTCTATAGAAGCCAGATCTGAGACAAGCATTTATCAAACTTCTGTTCTGTAGTGACAGGGAAAGTTTCCAACTGAACATGGAAGAGTAATTTAGTGAAGAATACACAAAAACAAAAAGGAATAATAAAATGAAAGTAGATGGGGAATGTTAATTTATATACATACACATGTACATAACTAATAGTCGCCTCAATATATGGACACATATGCATACCCAGATAATGTCTTACCTGGACAGACTGCCAAAAACAGCTCCTTAGACTTGCAGGACTAATATGCCTTCTGTCTTCTAACTTGCTTTAGGCATGGGCAACTTATTAAGCAGCGTGAAGCCAGACTTGTTAAGAAAACGTGTCAAGTAACAGTTACTAAATAATTCCAGTGACAGCAAGTTATTAGACTCACCGGGTTACATCCCTGCTACAGAACTGTCTAGTTTTCAGATATTAGTTCAGTCTTCATCTCTCTAAGCCTGACTTCCCTCTGACCAGAGTAAGTAGGAATCCTTATCCCCTGGGGTGCCTGTGGGATTCAATGAATTCATTCGAAAAAGTGCCTGTTACACATTGCCTTTACCAAATACTTTACCTAATATTATCTTATACATGAATGTAGGAACAAAAATTATACTTGTATCGAATATTATCCTAGGCAAACCAAACATAAACAGTGGGAGTGGGGTGTTATCTTTCTTTCCTTAAGTAATTTTAAATGTAAGTACTGGGATCAAAGGTATATGCCTCTGCTGCCTGGCTCTGTTTCTCTTTCAGACTGGATCAATCTTGTGTAGCCCAGTGTGGCTTGAACTCACAGATATCCACCTACCTCTGCCTCCCGAGTGCTGGGATTAAAAGCGTGTACCACTACCGCCTGACTGAGGCATGGTTCTTGAAGCTTCCTGCCTTTGGAAGCATACAAGAGCATTCCAAATAAGGGTAGGCATATTCAGGGTGATATTGCCATAGACAACAGGCACAATTTAGTTAAACAATTCATTAGCCTGCTTCAGTCTTTTTACAGAGTGCAGGTTGTGGAGGCTAGGTGTCTCAAAACACAATTTTCTTGTGGCCTTCAAGTGAGATGTTCAATAGGGTGATGAATCTATCATTTTCGGAGCACACAGATATTTACACAGAATTAATATATAAGGATGCAACTCCCATGTCAATCAAAGGAAGACTGAAGTAGCAATGTTCGGATGCCATTAAGAGTTTCCCAGTATTTCACAAACTATTTCACTCATGGTAAATTGACCTGCAACAAGAATCTGATCAGCAGCTTGACTCTATTGTTAGATGGCATCCTTAGCTATCATAGTCACAGTGGTACTATGGATATATACAGATATACAAACTTAACTATCCTTTTAAAATGTCAAATGTGAGGGAAAAGTCTTATTTCTTTTGACTATAATCTTACTCTCTCAAATCCAAGCTAAATTACAACGGATATGCAAAGCCCTGGTAATCCAATAAATTGCTTCTGGGAAAGTTGTAGCCAACCACTCAGAGATCAAAACAGTAGACTATATTTCAAATTAATTTTCTTATATTTCTATCTGTATGATGTCTAGTGCTTCACTTTGGCTGTTTTAAAACAACAAAGCATTAATTCTTTTATTTATTTCAAGTAGTACTCTGTCCGTGTGTGTGTGTGTGTGTGTGTGTGTGTGTGTGTGTGTGCATATACATTTATGTGTGTTACAGTAATGGAATAAGTGCATGGAGTTTGAAGACCCCTGAATCTAAGAGCAATACAAAGTATAATACTTTCATTGAGATGTGGAAATCCTTGAATGCCATGTTAACAGCTTTTTACCCCTTCTTCACATTTCTCTATAAAGAGCAGGAAGCTATTACAGTTTAGCAATGGGAAAATGGTGTGAAGACAGCTGTGTTCTATGATAATTCATACAGGACCACCTAGGGTGATATGAGGAAAATAGAAGCATGGTTGGCACCTGCTATGGTCATTGTAATGTATTGGGGAAGGGGAGTGATGATAGGTGACAGGCTATGTCTCAGGATCAATGCAAAGATTTCATTGTGATAAGTGACTGGGATTGGAGGGTAATACAAATCAGTGGTAACTCCAAAGGTTCTGGTTTCTCTGATGGAGAACATATATGGTCCTGAGACAGAAATTAAAAAAAATATATGAGATAAGCCTTGTTTGGAAAGAAAGATGAAAGACTGGAATTGAACTCCATAGGGACACATTCATCAACAATAGGGAATATGGTTGTCAATGTAGGACTCCACCCAAGAGTGCTGAGGATGTGTCATAGGAGGCAAAAGTACTGGATCTACAGAGAACATCCCCTCTAAGGGAAAAGAGAGAGAAAAGAAAAGGCAGCCAAGACTGAGGCTAATAAGCCCTTCATGAAAGGAAGTGAGAGGTGAAGGATAAAACACAGCCAGACAGGGGCAGCCACGGACACAGAATAGAAATCCAAAGTCCAAGAGGATGAAAGTCAAAGGGGGAAAGTAGGGACAGAGGGTACCAGTGAGTGTTCTTGAGGCTCAGGAAGAACCAGGAAAAGAACAGACTCGGAACTTGACATCAAAAAGCTAATGGTGCCCCTCAGGAATGC
The DNA here is from genome assembly GCF_049852395.1 of Peromyscus maniculatus bairdii. Classification (NCBI taxonomy): domain Eukaryota; kingdom Metazoa; phylum Chordata; class Mammalia; order Rodentia; family Cricetidae; genus Peromyscus; species Peromyscus maniculatus. The sequence continues at coordinate 124,954,147 of NC_134854.1, forward strand.
CACTTCTCTAGTGGGCAGATGAGAAGGCAGTAAGCATGGGCAGAGGGAAAGGCAGGCACGGGCCACCTGTCCAGCTCAGTGGAATGAGGACAGCTAAAGAGAGTGCAGGTCACTGCTTACTCGTCTCATAGAGTTGATGAGAAATGCTAACTCGATGAGACAAGGAGCTCAGATGAGTCTCAGGAAAAAGGTATCTCTTCTAAATATCATTTTGCAAAAAGGAAATCAAGACTCACTGTGCAGCCAATCATTTTTACTTAAAGAAACCAAACAAAACAACACAAGCACTCTCTCTATCTACTCCCTTGGATGTCAAGGGGTGGCTTATTCTTTCAAATGTTAAACAAACTTAGAGTTTATGTGTCTCCTTGATCATACATTCTCCCTAGCAAATTCATTTTGGGTAAGCTTACACAATACAGATTGTGGAATTTACTAAGTCAACAATTGCTACCTTGCATTACTTCACAAAACCAGCAGTTAATACATTCCTAGGATGCTCCAAACATAAATACATCCTTAAAATAAGCTTAACTTGTAAAATAAAATGTAAATGACTATGCAAATAGAGTCAATACCCTAATTTATGCATTATTGGATGTCAAGTTTTTCTATTGTTTCTGGAAGATGTCACCCAAATTCTGACTAGCAAATTAACTGAGAATTTTATAGCTTAGCAAATTTGTTTTGACTTTAGAACAATTTATGAACAGGAGTCTATAATGCACTGTGGCTAATTAATGACTTTTTTGTGGTTTGACATACATAATACATGAGCTTGTGATGGCTCCATCTCAGAGTCTGCTGAATCATCTCTCTAGCATTTCAAGTCCTGTCAGGGGATGAGAGAAAAGAAACTCTATATTTTTTCCTGAATTGCTTCTGGGGCAAAGGTGATTTGCTTATAAACAATAGAGAACAATGGTTAGACCTGTCACATGCAACTTTACATTTCCAAAATCATACTATTCTTCAATTCCAAGTGACAACAGAACTTCTGCATTTGCATGGACATGGTCACTATTTTCATTAATCCAGCAAAGGTACTATTTTATTTGCATAGACTAGTTACAGCTGCCAATGAGCAGCTTACCCTTGTGCAAGGAAGAGTCTTAAGCTTTCATTTCATCAGAGGCATGAGAAGTAGATTCTAAAAATGAGTAAAGGAGCTCACTAAGTTTAACTTTCTAAGACTATAGAATTAAGGGTGCAGAACTGAGTAAAAAAGAAACTCTTCAGACTTCTTTTTGGGTTGAGACTGTTCAAAAAATTGTATTAATACTAGTTTATTGCTTCTACTACTATAGACGCTGCTACTATAGAGAATAAGCTCATCTTGCCAATGAGAGACTTCTCACTAACTTCAATACTATAGTAAAGGAAATATCACATTCATAGAAACATATATATATATGTATATATATATACATACATATATACATATTCTCTCCAAACACCCCTGTCCTGTTCACACAATATAAAGCAACTGATAACATGGTAAATTAAAGTTTGAAGTTTGATTTGGAAGTAGGAAAAGAGTGGTCTGTAGAATGAAAGATGTTGACAATGTGAAAGACTGTACTACAAAGGGAGCATTTTGTTCCCCTAGTCATGCCCAGGGAGAAAAGGAATGTACAGGCACACTCTATGAGATCAGCTGGCCATGTCCCAGTGGAGGCCATATGGGACGGCCAGATGATAGGGTTATTGCTATAATTCTACCCATCTCTTGCACTATTAAATACATAGCATTTTGGTTTAGTATTCAAAACTGCATTTTGTATTTCAGAAAATAGTATTAAACAATTTATACCAAAACTGTCCACAATGAATGACCAAATTTAATTAGTAAAACTCTTACCCAAGTCCACAAGTACAATAATGAATATAAAATCAAAGGATGCAATAGACCTGAGCATCAAATGTCCTTCCATTTGGAAATGGTATACATCTGCCATTAGAGAATATTACAGTCTGAGAGGCAGACATGCAACTCCTTCAACATGGCATCCACAGATATGTAAGGGACTGCAGGAATCCCTGTATATTTGAGAAATAAAAACAGTGCTCTGAAATGTGATCGCATTCTGCCCATATTCCTAATTACCATGGCAGTTCAGAGGAAGCAGTCCATCTATTCCATAGATAAAGGATTCTAAGTGTACAGCTTAGCGAATGATTGATCCGGTAGCAGCTGGGAATGCAGCTTAGTAAGTAGCTCAATCAGAACATTTGCTGAGCATACACAAAGCCCTGCGTTCTACCCTCTGCACTAGACACACACTGGGCATGTGGTACACATCTGTAATAACAGCGCTTGAGAGGTGAGGGAGTAAGACGATCAGAAGAGCAAGGACATCTTTGGCTACTTAGTTCATTTGAGACCAGCCAATGCTCTATCAGACCTTCATTCATGGGTCTGACATCAGGAATCTATTAATAAAAAGTTGATATTGATCATATAATCAGGCTTAATACTAGCTTTGTCCCTAAACCAGAAAACCATATTTTACGACTATTTTAAGACATTTATCACTATCCTTACAATAATGAGTGTATTAGACAGATATACCTTTACATGATTTAATACAGATGAAAAAAATCACACTCTAAGCAAGAATCTCCCCTGAGCAGTGATCTTTCTAGAGCTTCATTTATTAGGCATATATATATATATATATATATATATATATATATATATATATATAAAGAGTAACTCAGACTTCGCTCCTCCTAGCTACTGTGCTGTGGCTTTGTGAAATAGAATTTACAATTACTAAAAAGAAAACAGCCCCAAATCCCACAACTCCTTTCACTTAATTATTCATGATATCGATCAGAGCATTTATTTTTAAAAACAGATGAAGTTAGAGCATGCTCACAAAGAAGAAGACTTCCTGCTGGTTTGCATCAAGGCAGTCAGGGGAGTTTCTTTCTTGGGGATTCATACTTAGCATATGCAAATTTCAAAACCAATCAAACATCATCAGGACATGTTGGAAACAAGCTGGCACTATTAAAAGCCATCTTTGCAGGTGACACTTTTTATCCTAATTCTCTCATCTAGATTAATTTCTGTTTATTGTTCTTGATCATAAAAATTAAATAACTTCTGCAATACTAAAAATAAATGCAGCGGTGCTGAGGAAAATCTGATGGATAAGAATTTAAGAAATTAGAATTTCCTTCAAGTTTACAAGCCATATTCACTTGCAGTAAATCACAAGACAGAAGTGTTAGCAGGAAATGCATTCTAATACTCAGTTAGGTATCTTGAAGCCCTCCAGAAAACATGTAAAGATTCAAGCAGTTTCCTGAGAGTAGGAAGATGGTAGAGGTAAAAGCCAACCATTCCTTTAGCCCCACTAGCCTCCAGCAGGATCTGAACCCTGTCTCTATATTCTGGAATGCCCTGGTGACATGAGTAAATTAGCAGACTGTGTTAGAGAGGAAAACCCAGGCTTCTGCCATAAAAAGGTTTTAGAGAGCCTCCACTATTGGGAATTCAAGAGAAAGGAGAGCAAACATGAATTACTGGATGATAGAGGAGGGGAGGAAGCAATCCAGAAAGGTCTCAGCTATTCTGTTTCCCAAACTGATTCCCAAAATTATTTCCCCTCTAGAGGCTTGCTGTGTGAATTGGGTCTTTCCTTGTCACTGGCTCTGCTTTCTCACTGCCTGTCCCCTCTAGGAATTTTATATGAGCTGCTACTGAAGTAACTATTCAAATCCCCAACCCAAACACAAACACAAATGATAAATAAATGCTGTAAACCATTAAGTTGGGGCACAGTTTGATACAGATATTGTGTATCTGTATCTGCAATAGATAATGGATACATTTATAAATTAATTCTACATAGTGCAATTTGCATATTACATTGCATCTCTCAATATAATAAGCAACTGCTTCACATGGGGAATGATCCATGAGAGCTATGCTACTGGTTTTGAATGAATGGGTTTATTAAGCATGTAGCAGAAAAAAAAAAGTATAAGAACAAATGGCAAGTAGCAGATAAAGACCAAAAGTAACATCATCAAATTGAATACTTATAGCATTCAGCACATTATAACAACAGACTGACTGGGGAAGCCCTATTGAGTTATGCCAGAGTTCCTGAGGGAGAAATCCTAGGAAGAGTAGAGCATTCTCTCTATAGACAAGTGTCCAGCTTCTTGCTCCCACTGCAATCATTTCTACACACTGTGGGCTAAACAATAGTAACCTGTGGGGAATGGCTTACCTCCTGTCTCTTTTAGTCTTTCCCAAGGACACAATGCTTTTAATATGATTAACCGTTTTCTGTTTTCCTTTCTCCCTGTCACAAAGGCAAGGGGTGGGAGCAGACAGTGTGTTCAGAAAAGGGTTCTGGGAGCATATGAGACAAACATACTTGAATCTGAGATCTAAGGGGCTTATCTTCCTCTTGGGGTCAGTGTGAGATAAGAAGCATGTGACAATTTGCCAATATAACATACATAACATACATACATTGCTTATTCATCCATAAAGCACTTCTTAATGGAAATGTCATGCATTAGCCAATAAGATAAAATAATTATAATGATATCAACCACTTAATACTTGATTATTTGTGCATGAAATATGCATGGAGGGCCTACTAAGACCATGGCAGTGTGTCAAACACAGCTAACCAGTACTCAAGGAAATTTTATGGTTTAGAATTGGCACATGGGCAAGTAGAAGGAAAAGATAATATAACCACTATCATAACCAATTTAAAAAACCCAGGAAAGTATCTCTGAAATCCAGAAATATATTGAAGCAATGCAACAAGCATCATAAGAAAGCTGGTGATGTGACTCACTTGCTGTGAGGTGTCAATGGAGGAGCTAGCACTGGATTTAGTACAGAATTGGTCCTCATGGAAATGGTGCTAACTACTCCCTGAGCTCAGACCCCAGACCAGAAAATACTGGGAATAATTGATGAGTTATTTGTTCATCTTATATCATTTGTTCAATATTTTTATTTTTTGTCTTATTTATTATTATCATTATGTGTGTGAGTATATACCTAGGTGTGTACTTCCTAGTGCAAACACGTGGAGGTCAAATTGCAACCCTGGACTCAGGGATCAAACTCAAGTGTCATTAGGCTTGTGTGGCAAGTGACTTTTAACTGCTGACCCATCTTGCTAGCTTTTGTTCAGTATTTCTTGTAGCCTTCCCTGCACTTAGGCACTAGGGAAAGCTAAGCTTCCTCTTCACATCCCGCTCACATGAGAAACAGACATGCAGTAAGAGTAATGAGTAATAAAGAGAGGAAGAGCATTTGCTTAATGATCTGTCGTCTAATTTGAATTTGTAAGATCGGTCAGAGGATGAAAGCAATGGCTGATGGGCAAGCGTGAAAGTAAGAATCAGGGATATGTAGAACTATGCTCCAGTGAGTGGCTGTATACAGGAGCCTGTTCAGGAAAGGTTAGTGAATTTCTGACAGTATGGGTAACAATTCCCCAGACTAAATCCAGAGATGGTGGGATTTATATCATAGAAGCATGACCAGCCACATCAAGTAATCTGGACTTTTCCTAAAGATCAACTTAAATGTCCTGATGTTTTATAAGGATTTAATATTTAAAAGACAAGCAATAACCGTGTTATAGAAAGACCACGAATATAATAAAGAATGAGGAGCAGGGCTGTGGCTCAGTGGTGGAGCAATTGCTTCCTACATGCAGTGTCCACAGGTCACTCCCTCGTACTGCTGGAAAACAAACAAACAAACAAAAAACAAACAAGCAAACAAACAAACAAAAACCCAGAATGTAGCACAAAGCAGGAGAAACAAGAATGGAAGCTTCTGTAACAGCTGAGACAGATGATGAGGATGGCATAGATGAAGATCCTCAAACAAAAGCTGCAGAAAAAGTTTTGTTTTTTTTTTTTCTGGGAGTTATTTCTTCTGTAGGGAAAAAATATCTGCATGCTAATTCTACATGCTTTTAAATAAAGAAATATTTTTAAAAAATCACAAGCCCTGCTGCCTTGGTTCCATGCTGATGCTGTCTTTTGGAGAGAGTAGAGGAAACAATGATTTAAAGAATGTAACTTTGGCAAGGATGTTGATGAGGTCTCTTGTCTATACATTAAAGCTGAAGGGTTATGAAACACTCAGGAAACAGTGGCACACTGCAGCAGGAGTGCCTATTGTTTTAACATTTTATGTTCTGCTGTCATCTCTAAATCTGTTGTGCATGCATGGCTATCCTGGGATGTAAGTGACCAGTGGGCCACAGGTTGGATATGTGTGTCAGGGCAGAGCATAAATCACTCAATGTTGAGGGAACTAGGAGCCTAAAGAATCTCTTTGATGAGAGAAAATGATATTCATGTCTTGCTTATTTTCAATGTCCACAGGAAGTTGATGGAGGCTTCTGCTTCTTGCAGCCACTCAGGACCAAGGCTCACAGACACTTTGTGTCAAACTTGGCTTCAACAGCTTGAGCACTGTAGAAAAACAAGCAGAAACCCACAACAGGAAGACATTCTGTATGGAAAGCCCACATGTATTAGCCAAAGCAAATCACCCAAACAACCCTTCCATGAGTAGGGCAGTACAGAGTCATATTCTCCCAGCACTCCAGAACAGTAACCATGCCAACAAAGGAATAAACAGATCCAGACCACTAGGCAAGTAAATTAATGTCTAAAGAGAATCTCGAGAGACAGCCGGGTGTTTTAAAAGATGGGTACAAATGTGACAGAACCTATTTAAAAAGATTCTACATATAAATGAAAATGGGACAAAGAAAATGAGAGACTGAGGATATGGCTTGATGGGTAAAGTGCTCCCTGTGCAAGCATGAGGACTTGAGTTCAGATCCCCAGCACCCACATAAAAAGCTAGACATGTATACTATTTAGTGATAGACACAGTTCGCCTGTATGCACATTACTGCAAAGCAAAACATAATTAGATACAAAAAAGAAAGAAAAAAAAAGACAGTTCTAATTGGACCCAGTATTTTCCTTATTGTAGATGTCTCCTTTACTTAGGAAGCAATTAAAAAGTAACAACACATTCATGGGCAACAAAGTGACATTTTGCATTTCCTGTCTAATTTGAAGGGCAACTAAAATCTAGGGGTCATTTATAATGCTTAATGGACATGAGGTTTAGTGGCATGGCAGATTGCATTATTGGCCTAAATTTTTCATTCCTCCCTATATTTATGTCCTTAGCCACATGTTTTATAGTTCTTCCCACTAAAAAAGAGGATGGTTCTCCACTCCTGACTTAGAATTTGGTCCTGTTACTTTTCTTGGTCAACAGAATATGTCAGAAGTGGTTAAATTCCAACGGCAAGCAAGATAAGAAGATCTGTACCATTTGCACTTTTGTCTGTGCAAATGGTATGAAAAAGATTTTCATCAGAGGACTTCCCCATCCACAGACCCAAGCCAGGTGAAAACAGCTGAGCCAGGCACATCTGCGGCTTGAACGAAGAAAACCAGTCCAGTTGAAACCTCCGCTGACTCATGAAAATATAATCAAACCCAACTAAGTTTTGCAGTGCCACCCCAGTCAACAGCAAGAGAGGTGCACACATTTCTCAGGTGAAGCTGCCAACATGTGTGGATTCCTTTTCTGTGCAGAATTATAGTGGTAATAATGAATTCACATAAGTAGTTTGTGATCTGGTCATTCTACAATCCTTGCAGTTTCGCAGTGTGTGAGACATATTCAAGAATGAGGCAGAAGCTTTAATTCCTAGAAGGTAGGTATGGTGGCATGTGTCTATATTGTCAGCTATGTAGGAGGTAGAACCTGGAGGCTACTGAATCTAAGTTAGCCCAAGCAACACAGTGAGGCTTGGTGCTTTTTTAGTATATTTTAATTGAAATAGAGTTGCATCACTTTCCTCCCTCTTTTTCCTCCCTCCAGCCCCTCTGGCTCCTCTCCCTTGAACCACTCTCATGGTCCTCTCCATTCTTTTAAATTAGAGTGAAACTTTGATGCATTAGCAATGGTTTATATTAGTGTCATCCAGAAAAAAAATCTGCCATTCGATGTAGAATATGTAACAGAAGCATAAGACTTGTAGCCTCTTGATATGAGAATTTAGCAGTCCAGAAATAGCAGGCAGGATCTGATGCCTCAAAATAAGTTTTGTTCTCCAAATAAAATTCAGTACATTGGTCCTGGGAGGGGGGCCCTGGTATATTATGGGGGCACAGTATTGCAGATGGAAAAGTGTCTTGAATCCTGAGTTAATTCCTACTTTTCAGGCCATTGAGTCCTTACCACAAGAGCAGGTGTTTATAAAGAGGGCAAGCCTGCCTCTAGGATTTTGGCTGGTTCACACTGACTCTTTGTCCATTTCCTGTCATGAATCAAAGCAGCAGAACCTCTTATAAGATGTAGATTCTTTAACTTCTCATTCTCTACAATTATTACTAATCACCCAGTACTGTATATTCTGCATATAGCAGCATCCAACAGACTGAGATGGAGTGGGCAAGTGTATTGTTTGCATATATGACTAAGAGTGTACTTTGTATGTCTGACACTCAGGGGTAGACTTTACAAGACTATATTAATTGTTAGAAATGTTTGCTTAGCTGGGTGGTGGTGGCACACACCTTTAATCCCAGCCAGGCGGATCTCTGTGAGTTCGAGGCCAGCCTGGTCTATAGAGTGAGATCTAGGACAGGCACCAAAACTACACAGAGAAACCCTGTCTCAAAAAAAGAAAGGAAGAAAGAAAGAAAGAAAGAAAGAAAGAAAGAAAGAAAGAAAGAAGGAAGGAAAGAAGAGAAAAAGAAAAATTCGCTTACCCTCCCTGCTTTTACAGTCTCTGTGTGAAAATGTGCCTGGTAAACAACATTCCTAATTCAAGATTCTAATGCAATTGCATTACTTAACTAAGCTTCTTGGGTTTCTGCCCTTTGCAAGGAGAACAGCACATCCCAGATCAGGGTCTTTCCTAACATGGGTTTTGCAGAGACCAACCCTGAAATGAAGAAAGTTAAGGAAAGGAAAGGTTGAGACGGAGAAGCATTTGTTTTTAAGAAACATCTGTAAGAAGTATAAGGAACTAAACACATGAAAGGGCACAGGGAGATGCTGAGATTTAATGCAATTTGAGCAGAGCATCCAAACACTGACATGACCATTTAGAGCTGTCTGAATTGAGGCAACACTGGTACTATATATATCCACAAAAAAAGAAGAGATATGACATCAAGTAATTTAATACTTACACCCACCAAAAACATCATTTATATCATAATTTGCTTGAAATTGAAGAAAGAAAGAAAGCAAGAAAGAAAGAGAGAGAGAGAGAGAGAAAGAAAGAGGGAGGGAGGGAGGGAGGGAGGGAGGGAGGGAGGGAGGAAGGGAGGGAGGGAGGGAGAGAAAAGTATTAAATTCCATGGATTGGAAAAGTATTATTAAGTATGAAGAATAATAATACTAAAAAGTAACCTATGCAAAATAGTCCACAGATTCAACACAATGTTCATCATCATTGCATAATGACATTTTTCATAAAAATTTAGACCATAAAATTTATGGAAAACTACAAAAGACCCCCAAATAGTCAAGGCAATCTTAATCACAAAGAAGAAATCTGCAAGTATCAAACTACTTGACTTTAAAGACATACTACAAAACTACAAAAATAAACACACGGTACTGTGTTTTATAAAAACCAACATGCAGAAACACTACATAGATAAGAAAGCATGGAACTGATTCAAGCAGTTTGAACACTCAGTTTCCCACAAAGAATCAAATGATATGTAGCCATAAAATGGCTTGAGATACCTGTATATCTACCCACGTGATAACGAAATTAGGCCCAATGGTATCAGACAACAATCAACTCAAAATGAGTCAAGGACTTAATCATAAGATCCAAAACCCAAAACTACTACAGGATACCTAGGAGAAAACTTCAGTCATAGTGGGCTGCGCAATGGCTTACTTTTCTACATGACTCCAAAATAGTAAAATGGGACCACATCAGTTAAAAAAAATTCTGTACAGCCAAAAACAATTTCAAGACAGTGAAATGATAATGCACAAAATGAATATAAGATCTGTAAACTTTAAAAGTGTTGGCTTAGTATATCAAGCATAGGAAAGTTAAGAACTGAATAACAAGAAAACATTTTATGATTTAAAATTAACAACAAAAAACTCTGAATAAACATTTCACAGAAAAACAGAAGGTAATGACCAAGATGCACGCAAGAAAGTGCTTTGATAAACAAGTCACATCCCCATAAGTTAAGCCCATCCTCTTACCTGTCATGATGGCTGTATGAGATATTGAAAGAAAACTAGAGCTAATGAGGAGATGGAGAAGGGGGATGCTTTGTTCACTATTAGTGGGAACAAAAATTAATTCTACTATTGTGGAAAACCGTATGAATGTTCCTCAAAAATACGATTATCACCATTACTGTGTATGTGCTATGTGTTTACTTACATATATGTGAAATATGTAAGTGTGTGAAAGGAGATTAGTATATTGAAGAGATACCTATACACTCATATTCACTGTGGTGTTATTCACAATAGGCAAAGCATGGAATCAATATCAGTGTCCATTAGTTAATGAATGGACAAAGAAAATATCACAAGTAAGCACACACACACACACACACACACACACACACACACACACACACGGACACGGACACGGACACGGACACTATTCAGCCTTTAAATGAAGGAGATTGTGTCATTGCAAGGGAATATACGAAATTGGAGGATATTTATGTTAGTTGAGAAGGGCCTGGCACAGGAAGTAAAATACCACATGATCTCACCTCTATACAGTACTAAATAATGTAAAACTCACTGAAGTGAGTGTGGTTAGCAGGCTCTGAGTAGAGGTGGGGAAGACATTTTGGTTAAAAAAAACAAAAAACAAAGAATTCCAGTCAGACAGGAAGAATTACTTTAAGAAATCTATCATAGGATAGAGCAACTTTTAAAAATCCAATGTATACTTAAAAATTACTAAGAATAAATTTTAAGTTTCCTTATCACAAAATTATGTTTAACATGCAGTACATGCTAGTGATGGGTGTTGTCGCTCTGTATGCTGTGAATGTGTTGCTCTGATTGGTTGATAAATAAAATGCTGATTGGCCAGTAGCCAGGCAAGAAGTATAGGTGGGATAATCAGACAATGAGATGGCTGGGAAGAGGAAGGCTGAGTCAAGAGACACCAGCCCATCATCCAGGGAGCAGCATGTAATGGCACACACGTAAAGCTACAGAAAATGTGGCAACATATAGATTAACAGAAATGGCGTGAGTTTAAGTGTAAGAGCTAGTCAATAGTAAGCCTGAGCTAATGGCTGAGCAGTTATAATTAACATTAAGCCTCTGTGTGATTATTTTGTAAGCAGGCCACAGGACTGCAGGGCCCAGGCAGGCCTGGAGAAAGCTTCTAGCTACATGCCAGTTACTTTAATTTATCTAGTACTACATGTACATTTTCAGAACTACATGCTGTTGATAAATATACACAATATGGTTTTCATAAAATTTAAAGGTATAAAATAAAACTTTTAAGTAAGGTGTTTACGTGTGTTGCTGCTGCCTAAAACACCTCCCAAACTTAGCAGTTTAAGCAAACACACTTTCTCATGATTCTAGATATAACCTGTGCTCAGCAAAGCAGTCTGATTGGTGGCTGTGCCTTTACTGAAGCTACGCATCACCTGAGAGCTTAGCTGGGGTGGATGGCCTCATTCTAATGTCTAACAGTTTGCTAGGTATTGGCAGACTACACTAGGATTATCAAGGCTACGTACAAGGTGACTCAGAGTGGGCTGTTTCTGTCAACAGAAACTACCAGGTCTCTTAGGACCTGAAGATGAGGAATTCACAAGTGGCCAGGGAGACAAGGAAGAAGAGACACTCCATCATGCAAAGAGGAAAGGAAGTTATCCCTGCCCTGTCTTTACAAGTGGCCTGCACCAAGCCGGTATGTGTTTCATTGTTTACTGTGTGTATGCTTCTCTGAAGAATGAACTTAAAAACTTCCCTCCCATTTTTCCCCACCATAATAGCCATACAAACTGATACATGCAATATATTCAATAAGAGAAAACCACAATAAGGGACCTTCTAGGGGTTAGTACAGAAGGAGTGATTTAAAATTTGACCCTAAAGTAAGAAAAAACTAAAAAATGGAAAGGAAGGGGAGAGTCAGCTCAAGGGGAGGCAAAAGAATCAGAAGAATTAGAAACTGACTCACTTTAAACATCCCGGGGATGTTTGATTCCTGAAAGCATCCAAAATGTCACCTCATCATTTGTTTTGAATCTCTTCCATCTGAACCCTTTAGAATGTCTGTGTATCTTACCTTAGAAATGCTATGATTTGGAGTTAACACCATTTCATTCTTATCCCTAGGCTGTGCATTATGTTTGTGTACACATGTACATGGATAAGTATGAGTGGGTGAAATGGAGAGGCAGGCATCAGAAGATCAGCATGGGGCAGAAAGGAAAAAAATAAACAATCATGATATAAGATTTGAGGTATAAATTCAAGACTCAGGAGATAAACCTCAAGAGTAATTTCTGCAAAATTAAGAAGAGCCATTTTCCAATGACCATAAAACTACTTATAGCAACAATCATGATGCTGTTCAATTAAAAGGAGACAAGCCTTATATTCTAGAAATCTCCATCAGATGGAAATATGCACTTTCCTTGTAAGCATCCTCACACCATATGTGATTGGTTTTTATGGTACAACAAAACTCACATATTGAGAGTTCTGTTATTTTCAAAACCAATAATGCCATTTAATACCATCCAAATGACTGAACAGAAGAAAACACTGTTAAATACTGGTATAATAATCTAATAGATCAATACTGAATATGAACACGCTCATCTTTACATGGCACAGGAGAACATTTTTATTTAATGGAATAAGAAGTAGAGTCTTGGTGTTTAAGCTTCAAAATCATGCAGCGATGCATGAAATTTTCAGTCAGCTGTACTTAAAATAAAAAGGAACCTTAGCAAGTAAGTATTCACTGAGAGGAGCAGAGAAAAATGACTTAAATTGTCTAATACATACAAATGTAAGCGTTTCTATAGGCAGAGGGGCTAAGAAGGGAAGAGGCAAGAAAATGTTGTCATGCACACCTCACTCTGGAACAAATATTCCTTATCTGTATTCCACAGCTCTCCAATATTCACCAGAATTAGGGGCGATGCCTGGTAATCAGCCACTCTCTGCTGCTTTACATTCAGGGACAGGGACAGGCCAAGTGAGTAACATACATCAGATTAGATCACTAGCTATATTGTTCGGGTTGATTTTAATTGCCTGAAAAGTGTCATTACCATCTTCTGCAATGTGCTAAGTTATTTTAGAGAGTGCCTATTTCCATGTAAGAAATAAAAATGGACTGCAATCCTGTAAGAACATGTAGAGAAATATTCAGTTTGACTTCCAGCTTTGGTGACTTGAAAAATCTACCCAAGTCTGATTGTATAAACAAATGTTTGTTACCTGTAGAACTTCGCAAATGTAGCTTGGGAAATCAACTCAGAGTCACACTCTGATGACCCCAGAGAACCACCCAAATGCCATGTCCTGGTTGATAAAATTCTTGCAATTTTCATTTCCACGGTGACTCTTACATCCAGCAGCTTCAAGGTGAAAGAATTCATGAAATGTAAGAACTAGAATCATTTCCATGGAAAGGATATATGGAAATAGATTATTCCACACCTAGAAGACATTTGCAAGAATATATAACAGCAACTGCTCACATGGAAATGTTATCTCTTGAGAAATTTGTTCTTTAAATCAAAATCTTAGATATAAGAATTTGTACAGGAGTCAGAATGCTGTGCACACACTCAGGAGCCTTAGGCTTTAAAAATGGTGAAAACTGAGTCGTGCCTATAGACTGGTTAACAGCATCCATGTGAGGAAGCCAACTGAAAAATAGACAGAACTCATGTTTTGACATATGCTACTTTTCTCTTGGAATGATATAAAAATTTTAAGTTAAAATACAGATTAAGGAGCCTGGCCCCAGAGATGATTCAGATGGTGTTATAAGAACTGAGGAATCTGTTAGCTCAGCAGAACAGGAATATGCTTCTGGAGGGAGAAAACAAGAGCTGGAGCGACAACTCAGCAGGCAAAGTGCTTGATTCTCAGCAGTCACATAAAAGCCAACCAGAAGGCATGTGTGTCTAAGCCCAGCACTGGGCTAGGCAAACATATGAAGATCCTGAAGCTTGCTGGCCAGCCAGTCTACCTGCATCTGTGAGCTTCAGGCTCAGTGAGACACTGCATGTCAAAAAAAGGTCTTTCATAGCCGGCCGGTGGTGTTGCACACCTTTAATCCCAGCACTCGGGAGGCAGAGACAGGCTGATCTCTGTGAGTTCGAGGCCAGCCTGGGCTACAGAGTGAGTTCCTGGAAAGGCACCAAAACAACACGAAGAAACCCTGTCTCAGAAAAAAAAAAAAAAAAAAAAAAAAAAAAAAGTCTTTCATGTGGGAGCTGCATGCATGGGGAGCAGTTGAGGAAGATATCTGGCACTGACCTTTGGCTTCTACATGCACGTGTATACATGTGTACTTGCACGCACAATCATGTAGGAGGGGGTGAGAAGAGGCATGTAGCTTTTCTGCAGGATGCAGAGCTACCCTTGAATGGGTGACTGATGAAGCAACTGATATCCAGGAAGCCTCCACTCATTCCTAAATAATTGTTTACAGTTTAGCAAGACATGCTTTTGATTTGTTATGATGTAGTCATTTACTTGCTTATTGCAGATGTTCATGTTTTACTAAAATAAAATGATGAATTTGGGGACTCTTGAATTACTTCAATCCACTAAAATCAGATTATTATATTAATACCAACACCCAGGACTTAGAACCTATAGCTTATTCTTCCTTTAAAGAAAGTTCTATTTGCCATAGAATTTTCTAAAATCTAATCATATCATTTACTGTCAATACATGATCTATCACTAAAAAACTGCATAAATAAAAATCTGACAAATACATAAGTAAGTGACTTCAAGCAGCTCCCAGATAACTACAACAGAACTTCATGTCAATGAAAGAGATTGGACTTAGATTATATGGATATTTAACCAATTCCTATTATGGTTATATTGCTCCATAGTATTAGAAAAGGCAGATATCAATCTATCTTTCTTAAAACTAAATCCTTAAAAAAAAAATGCCTGAAAGCAGAAGTCTCAGTAGTTTTACACAGGAGCAGATTAACTAGGGGACTGGGTGGTTCAGCATCATCTGGCAAATCGCAGGACTGGAGGCAAAGGCTTTCCTGCAGAAGGTACACTTACCTAAGTTGAGATGGGAGATAAGTGCAGCGGGCTGGAAGTCATACATGGTCTAGACACACAAAAGGAACAAGAAGCAAAAAACCTTTTAAGTTCTGAGGAAAGTTTAAGAAGCCCCTTGCAGCCAGAAGGCTAAGTAGAGGGTGGAATTAGCACAATGAAGTTATAAGTCAGGAGGCTACATCAACAGCACTTTCCTTTTTCACCTCAGCTGTATTCAGTGACTCAAGTGCTTGCATTCATGGCTTAACACAGCTCCATGGATCAGAAAGACCACGAGCAGTACACAGTGTGGAGGAAGTTTATAGAATATTATTTTAAGATGTGTTATATTTGTTTATGCTGTGGAAAATTTGTTCAATGATGCATTCTTTTATGTTGCATTTGTTTAACTTTGTGAAGCTATGTTACTTGGCCTGTCTAAAACACCTGATGGTCTAATAAAGAATTGAAAGGCCAATTAGCAAGTCAGGAGAAAAGATAGGCAGGGTTGGCAGGCAGAGAGAATAAATAAAAGAAGAAAGCTGTGAGGAAAAGAAGAAAGAGCAAGAGAACAAGGAGCAAGAAAAGAAGGGGCCATCCATCTAGCCACACAGCCAACCACGGAGTAAGAGTGAAATCAAGAAAATACAGAAATAAGAAAAAGGTAAAAAATCCAGAGGCAAAAGGTAGACAAGATAACTTAAGAAAAGCTGGCTAGAAATAAACCAAGCTAATATCAGGCATTTATAATTAGGAATATGCCTCCATGTGTGATCTGTTTGGAAGCTGGGTATGTCAGGCTCCCCAAAAGAGAAAAGAGCAAAAACAACCAATGAAAGTAGTTACTTCTTCATCAAGTTCATTTTGGTGCCAGGTATAAAATAGAACTTGACCTAATACAAAGTAACACAGAAACACAGAGTGCTGTGTTTGCAGTCTATTGATGGTTACAAGAACAAAAAAAAGCAGACAGTTCAGCAGAATACTGAGAACACCTGGGTAGATAACTATGGCAAACAAAGAGAGAAGAGATCACTGAAGCTGAGCTGAAAATAATAAACTGTACTTGATACATAATAATAAACATGGTGAGTTTGAAAATAGCAGATATCCAAGAGACATAAGATATTCTATCAATGAGACAGGAAGAACACTGCAATGATCAACACCAGAATTCGGCTGAATGTAGAATACCCTGTAAAGACCTTTGGCCAGAAGGATGCGTAGGCTGCAAACTCACCATCTCAAAGTGTTAATACTCATGGGTTTGTCAAACACCAATGTGAGTTAGAAGTTAGCTATTGTAAGAAGAAGTATATAGGACAGAAACAATACCTACTTGCAAGATGCTCACTGGGAGTCAAAGAAATGGACAGTCCCATGTGATGAGAAATTCTATGGGAGAAGCAAGCATACAATATCTAGAGAGGATTCCTAACATACATTAGAAGCATAACCAGAGAGCCATCTGTGAGTCCATGGTATCGAAACTGTGACCTAACTGCTGATCAGCAATCAAAACCCCATAGGTCTAAGTGTGTGCATACACAAACGTTTACAAATAAGGACTTACATAAAAAAAAAAAAAGTACACAATTCCAGAGTTGGAAAAGTGGTAAAGAAAAGTGAACAACTAAAAGTGACTCAGGATGTTTTTGCTCCCAAAGCATGATATGTGTTTAAATCTGCACAGAACTGCAGATGATGTTTAGTAGACTTTATTTTATTTTGAGCACAAACATTAATCATTTAAACATTATGTATAGGAGAGTACTAATTTAACATATGTATGTATGTACATGTGTATGTATGTGTGTTCCAGCTGGGTAGAATGATATGGAGAACCAAGTTTGAAAAGAGAAAAGAGAAGCTGATTCAATGGTCCCCGGAGGGGATAAGATGAAGATCTAGAGAAGAATGATACAGGTGGAGATGGGTGAAGGCAAACAGATTTGAAAAATAGTTCAGAGTCCAAATCAAAGGATTTGAAGAAAACTACTGTTCCAGTTTCTCCAGGCAGGAATATCTGAAGTAAAGTAGCAGTCGTATGAATTCTTTACTCTATTAAAATAATACATCACCAGGCTCATTTATCAGTAATGTAATCAAACTGGGTTTATTGCACAGATCTCATGCCTTAACAGATGAAAGGTAATCAAAGTCAAGTGACTTAGAAAATAAACTGGAGAAAATTGTTCTCCTGCTTTAGAACATAGAAAATTTACAGTCTGAGATGTAACGGCACCTAAGAGAATGCAGAGGAATTGCTGTAACTGACATAATCTGTTCTTCCAAATGCCAATATGTCTGCAATGAGGAATATACATACCTTCTGAATTATCTTATCCTACTTAGTAAATCAGTGGAGTTTCTTTCTCATTCTGTGCAAGGCAGCTTCTTGGACAGTAAAGATTCTGCAAACATTTACATTCCAAATAGCAGAGCTGTTTGGAGTGCTGTAAAGTTCTGCCAGCATTTCTATTACCAACCCTTATTTCTTGTTTATAACATGTACATAAAAGAAGGAAAATAAAAATGTACTACAGATTGAAACTTGGCATACTAAGCTTCAGCTGTCGAGTGCATTTCTATGGGAACAAATTTCCCAAGACATGTTCCCACTGAGTATAGAAACAGGGGAGCTGGGGGTAGGGCACATTATTAACCAGAAGCCACTTAGTACCATTGCTCTTTCAAGATCTGAAACTGAGAATCAAAGAAATTCCCAGTTTCAAAGAAATTCTTAAACTACCTGACAGTCCATATTCTTATTACTTTTCAAAATTGATGTTATCCAAGGCATGATTTCCAAGCATAAGAAATCATCCATCAAGGCTAGCAACTGTACTATATAAGCATCTTAAGATCATGTTTATATACACAGCATATATTGAAGTACCTTAGGGTTGTTCATTTTCAATGACAAAAAGAAACGGTGAAGATAAAACCACTTAGGCATAGACTACTGGAGTTGACCAAAACAGAAACCACAAACAAATAAACACAGAAAGTCCCCCTTTCATCTCCCCATCTCCTACAACATACAAGTAACCTTTCACTGCTATGAACACTAAATGGTGACTGGGAAACAAGAAAATGTGGATCCATCAGACTATCACCTTTCTGGGCTTCTGCTATGATACAGTAATATACAGATCTGGCAGTCTGAATGGGCCAATTATATCTATATACTCTTTCAGCACAAAACGTATTAGAAGTTAATGAGAACTTCAAGTTGGACACTTAAATTATGCAGTAAAACAAAACTAGAAGATGTACACTGAATGAATGTGAAGGAGCTAGGCATTTATAAATGGGAAAGGTGCATATTTTGCTAGCAGACTGAAGAGGCTATTAGTTTGTAATAACTAGGCATACATGAAATGTGACAGAGAAAAAATTGAAGATAAATCAGCAGCTGAAAGGCTACAGCTTGTTGTCTGTAGCTAATCTTTGCTCTACTTGAAATTGCTTGGCACTTTGGTCCTATTAAATATTTTGCTGCTATTTTAAGAAACACTTGGGCTGTCCACTTGTGTTGTGGAGGATATTTAAAGTTAGAATTCTTCTGCAGAAATGGACAGAATGCCTTCACATCTTCAGGCAGACAGTTGTGATACCTGGACAGTAGGGAGGACAGGAACTGAGTGCCATTGTCAGAGATGGCCACTGCCTGAATCTATTAGCCTGAAAATCAATTATCTGCTCTATGTCTCCTGCCTGCCACCTTTACACAGGAGGAGCACCGGCTTACATGCAACTTCACCATTTATCTGATAAAAGTGTTTAGCAGTTTGCTAGAAAATAGTGCCCCCCTTTAAACCACATGTTGTTGACTCTCAATTGAGGTCAAGCAGGCATTCAGAGATCCCAACTCTACAGTTTATGTGCATACAAAGATCTTTACATTCCCCCATGGGCTCAATCCCATCAAATATCTTTTTATGAACATTTACAAGAACCTATCCAGTGGTGACATGTAAATATTAGACATTCTACAAATATTACACTAAATCATGTGGATTTTAACCTTAAGACTTCTTCCTTAGTAACAGGAATCAAACACAAAGGGTTAAAACCTCCCACCAGGATGCAAAGTCAGGTTAGTGTGGGTAAACACAGCTAGTGCTGCAAAACCAAGTAACAGGTTTGACTTTTTATTGAAATATAATAGCTCTTTGAAAGGCAATTACTCCCCCTTTCAATTTCTGAAAGGCTCTGACTCAGTGTTCTTTTTAATTCCCGTTTTTAATCTATTTACAGACCAGGATTTTTTTTTTTTTTTCCTCTCAGCGAGTGTGATATTCATCTCTGTGGGGGTAGACAGAAACCATGGCACATATCCTCCGGTATTGTGTGTGTGCATTTAGTTATTCTTGCTTAATCGTTTTTAAATTATTTTGGGGTTGACCTACTCTCCAAATGAGCTGCGGTTTCTGGCCAACTTCCCACACCACACACAGGACAGATTGACTGTTTCTGTGGCACCATTTCTGTACATATCGGGTTGGGGTTAGGAAACTGTCTACCCCTTTGCTTTCTGAGGGCTATCTGCTCCCATCCCTTTCTGAATGCAGGTTTTCTGTCCTCATCAGAGCCGGCACCATTGGTTTTTGAGTCATTCCTCTGCACACCCCTCCTTGTAAATCAATAAGGGAACGCAATCCTGGGAAGGACTTAGGGATTGGTGAGCTCTTGTGGAGAGGAACTCTACACAAGGAAAGCCCATAAGCCTGGTATTTCATGCAATCGGAAGTGGGGAACACTCCTAGAAGGTGCTAAGACTCGGACCTGGGGCGCAGGGCTGGCACTTCCTGGTTTTCTGCTTCTGGTAGTCTGGCGAGAGGTTTTCAGGGCTCCTGAGAACATAAAATCAGCCAGATCTCAGCCAGCTCTTAAGTCAAGGCACCAGAACTACATACAATCCGCCAGAACAAACCTACGAAATAATCGCAACAAGAGATTCCACTCAAGGCTGCTGATTTCTGAGTGGAAAGAAAATGCAGCCCGCAAAACTTGGGGACTAAATCCTCTATCTGGCTTGTTCAGATCTGGGAGTCGGGATCACAGCTTCAGGTAGAAAACGCATTTCGTTCTTAACCCTGTCACCATGCCCTGGAATTCTCCCTCAGCATCCTTAGGGTTCCCAACTTTTTTCTCCCAACTTTCACTGCCTAAACTGTCTGCTCCCAAGACATACCAGAGACATTGGTTGCATTTTTCGAGCGCTTCAGCCAGAGAAGGTGTCCCATCCCCAAATCGATCCTAGACCCAACGTGGGGAAATAATGTCCCCTGGCAAACCAGCCCCTAGAAGCATCGTTTACTCTCCACCCATCAGATGCATCTCCCAGGCTAACAAACTTTCTCCGTCGGTCAAGGACCCCTAAAGCCAGTGGGTAAAGTTTTCAAAGGCAAGAGGTTCATCCCAGCGCCGCTGCTGCAGTAAGCAAGCGGACAACCCCGACACCTACCTAGCTGCACCAGTTTGCAAGGCGCCCGCCCCGCCGGCCCGCCCGTCGGCGCCGCCACCGCCGCTGGCTGGCCCGGGGGGCTGATGTGCGCGCTGGTTCAAGCCGCCGCCTTCGCCGCAGCGCCCCCGTCCGCACTGTTCTGCAAGGTTCCGCGCAGTTCCTCGCCGGACCGCGGCGCCCGCCCGCCCGCCGCCGGCGCCACCGCGCGCCAGGCTGCTGTGGCTGCTGCAGGCGCCGAACGAGCGCTGCCTGCGCCTGTGCCGCTCAAGCTGGGGCTCTTGCTCCCGCGCGAGCCCTGAAGGGAGGGAGGAAGGGAGGGGACACAGGGTGGGAGAAAGGGGCGGGGAGAGCGGCGGCGCAGCCAACAGGGTCCTGCGCCTCACGCTGCTCGCACCACCACCCACCTCCTGAGCCTCCGTGCCCCACCGCCACTGGAGGCTGCCAGAGTCCCAGCTGCCTTCGCCCACGTGTGTCCGGCCTCAGCACGGCCCCAGTGGAGCAGGATGGGCGGCCATCAGCGAGCCACCACTGGGTGGCCTCCTGCTTCGCAGCTGGCGTCTGGGTAGCACCAGTTTAAGAGCAGGGATTGCATTCCTAAGGAATCCTCCTGCAGCTGAGCTCACTCACACGTGCGCAAAATTGCCAGTTTTATCATTAAAACGTAATTATTAAGGGCTCGCTATAGATAGATAATGGATGGGTGAACTGATGGGTGTGAAGGTAGGAATCACGGATAGACAATCCAGGTAGTGGACTGCGGTATTTACAAGACTCCAACACCCAGACTAACCCTAACTTTATTCTTGTTCTGTGACTGTGCTATAAGAACTTACTTTAATTTTCTATGATATCAATGGGTCAGTCATGAAACTAATTCCAATTTTATTTTTATAAGGAACCCATGAAATCAACCTGATCATTTTTATTTGTATAAGACATAGAATTGGATTGGATAATCTAGATGTAAACATAAACTTCTTGAAATCCCAAGCCTTTGAGTTCAACCCCTAGTTCAACCCAGAACCTGTGCAAATAGTACAACATTTTTTTTTGTCAGTGAAAACAACTGAATCGTATACCTGTCAGTCATCTGGTAAATCACTTACAAAAAAGAGTAGAGACATCTAACAGTATATAGTCTAGCAGCTACAGAGCAGAGTCATTCAGTATCACTGGCATCTATAAGTTCAAGAGAAAATCCTAGGCTCCACATGGTGGCATGAGATAGGGACAAGAAGATCAGGACTAGTGAGTTCAACAGTTTAACGCAAACCTATACTAAAGAATAACACCCTGTCTTAAAATGGGGGCGGGGCGATACTCTGGCTTCTCTAGACACATAGACACAGACACAGACACACACACACACACACACACACACACACACACACACACACGTTGCATGTATTCACCATGATGAGATGCAAGTATATGCTGTGTAGTGATAATTCCTGTGAGTGAGATTTACCGTTTGATATTCATGTACATTGTTTTTAATTTGTATTAACAGGCTGTTTTCCCTTTATATTAAAAAAGAAGAAGAAGAAGAAAGAAAGAAAGAAAGAAAGAAAGAAAGAAAGAAAGAAAGAAAGAAAGAAAGAAAGAAAGAAAGAAAGAAAGAAAGAAAGTACTCCTCTTGGTTAAATTTGATTGGAGCATGTAAAGCCCTGATTCCTACTCCCCACCCACTTCTGTTCTGCTCCTGCAGAGGGAACTAAGCAGAAGTGCATCCAGCACAGCTCTCTTGGCAAATCAGACTTGAAAGAGGGCTTCCTGGGGAGGAGTTTTCATTCTTCTCCACTTTCTCCCAAGAGACAGTCACTGGCTACCTGCATTTCAGAAAGAAATTTGAACTTCTGGGGAGATTTGAGGGGCTTTAAAAGACAATAGAACCCATTCTGTCACCTGTGGTGCAAGGTAGGTATTGCTTCCCCCTAGCTTCCTGGCCCCTTCCCAAATCAAAAACCAACTGCTGCACTCTCAGACGCAGGTGAGTTCTCCTATCCCTGAAGTGCTTCAATAGCACTTCAACAGACAGCAGCCTCCTGCACAGACACTCCAACTTCCCCACATGTTGGTTACTTTTGCCATGTCTCTTACTACCAGGAAACTGCTCGTCCCCATAAGAGCAATGGCTGGATTTAAAAAATAATAGTAATAAAATGTGGAGTTATTTATGTTTTAAAGGAGTGGGGGAGGCGACGATAAATAGAGACAGTGCCATAAATAAAAGTTATGTGCTTTCTCCCATCAGAATTAAATTGCAGTAAATTTGCACTCCTTAGGGTCTCTCTACTTAGCAAATGAAAAAAAAAATAGTGCAGGTAAAGAAGGGAGGTTTATGGTCATAGCAGTTGTTATAGGTTACTGTAAATAATCTCTTTGCTTGCAATCTGAGAACATGTTGACAAACCCCCGGAGTGTGACAAAATGTTTTATTGGGCAGAACTGGTATGTTCTGGAAGGATCAGAGAAAAAACTTTACATGCAAATTATGCTCACGCCTTGCACCTAGCAGGTGCAATTACTGTCATACCTACATCTATCACAGACATGCCTCTTTTTTTAATGCAATTTCATAATGCATTTTGCTTCTAATACATCTATATGTCCTATCTATTCGGAATAAGAAGGGCACTTAACAATGGGGAGGGGGCTGGCCCTAGGCACCAAAACAACAGTGAGAAAGACAGCAGAGAAGCCTCTTTAAATTAGACCAAGAGAAATCTACACTCTAATCCTGTGTGGTCCTCTCCAAATAATTTGTCATTTCCATTCTCAGATTGCTTTGCCTGTGCTGGTGAAAGCTGATTAGTACTGGCAAGGCAGTGTATGGAATCTTGAATCTTATGATTACAGCAGAAGAAGGTAGGGGCATGCTAAAATTTGCAAGAGCCATGACAGACATTAAGCATGAACCCCAGTTTCTGGTTGCATAAGTAAAACGTATATACAATGTATATAAAGTACATATAAAGATGCACTCATCATTTCAAATCCTTCCTTTGCTCAGAATGTAAAGCATAAAGTGAGTCAACTGAAAACCTGATATTTACCAGAAGTTGATACACAAGAGCAGGTTTAAATAAAATTTCCATTCAATTTCTGGGCCGGAAGCCCAGGAAATTAAAAAAGAAAAAAAGAATTAAAGGCACATGTGGATCTTCTCAGTGTGAATGCCGGATGGAGTTTTTATTGAATTTGGCCTCAACTGATTGTAGCATTATAAGCAATTCTGCAGTTAAGTTTCAGCAGGCATTTAGATGGCAAATCCTCTTTTTAGGGCATTATAACTAAGAATAATAACTT
Source organism: Peromyscus maniculatus bairdii (assembly GCF_049852395.1). Taxonomy (NCBI): domain Eukaryota; kingdom Metazoa; phylum Chordata; class Mammalia; order Rodentia; family Cricetidae; genus Peromyscus; species Peromyscus maniculatus. The sequence continues at coordinate 124,978,257 of NC_134854.1, forward strand.
CCCTTTCCTATGGTACCTTTTATATCAAAGCTCTTTAGCTGTGAGATCATCTTCCCATTGTTAAGATGTGCCATCTGTGTGGAAAGATAGAAACTATTTCATGCTACTGATAGCACATATTACTTGTTTGTTTCCTTGTTTACTGTGTAACAAAAGAAAATGAAGAAAAATATCTACAAAACCCACAGACGGGAATTCTCAGGCAAGAAGACAAACTGGAACACAGCCAGCTACTGACAAACACATCTGTTCTTTTGAAGGTGGGGTGGAGTTTTTCCTGAGTTGCAAAGACAAGACCTAGTAGACTTGCTGCGTTACTTTCTCAATGGTGTTGTTTCTGTTTGGATGCCAATTGGAGGATATTCATACTGTCTGTGCTGCTGGGTTGAGTGTCTCTGAGGGCTGTGTTTGTTTGTTTTTGTCTTTTTATTTGAATCAGACAATAAGTTGCAATAACTTTTCAGCAACCAAGTTGAAGTAAGGAAATCAGTTTGTTAAAACAGCAGCAATCAAAACCTGGCAATGACGTTTTTTTTGGCCTTGAATGACTAAAGGGCCACTGATTATCTTTATTGGAGTAAGTCCTTTGTATTTCTGGTAAAACGAGAGGATTCTGAAAAAGATATATAAAAGTTGAGGTTACATACCCTATTCAGGCTGGAACTTAGCTGTGGATACTAACATAATTGAAAACTCAAACACTTGCTAATTTTGTTTACACTGAAGATGTTTGTTGAATTTTTGCCTCTTTGTTGTTCTCTTGGTGCCATCCTGTAGATCACTATGTAACAGGACTTCCTCGTGTTACTGTTCATATGTCTACTATTTTATTACCAATGTCCTTTGCTAGATTGTTAGCTTCACGAGGCAGGGGGTTTGCTCTGTTTACTGGCCCATGTCGAGTTCCAAGCAGTCTGTGGCATACACATAATGGGTTTGCAGTAAATGTTTGCTCAGTAATGGAGCAAGCTTCCAATGTGTCTGGTGCTGTAAAAAGTACTTACTGAGTACAGTTGACAATCCTCACAGCCACTGCAGGCAGTCACTGCTCTGGTAAGCTTTCTGAAGATAAATGCTAAGATACACAAAATGAACTCTAGAAACTCACTCTTCCAAGATGGTACAAGCTGTAGTCCTTGCCTGGATGCTAGGAACTCTCGTTAGTGTATACATCACCTCAAGTTTAAGGCACTTTTTGTCAACCATCTAATCAAATGATTATGGGAATCTAATGTACACAGAAATTGCAAATCTGCCTAAAACACCTCTTCTGATACTATTATGTCTAGGGTGTAGCCTGGGACTCTGCATTTCTACCAAGTTTCTGGATAATAATTCCAGTGTTGTTAGCTGACTGAACTTTGAGGAGGCAGACTACAATCCAAACACTCAGTGTTAATATACAAAGCACCTGTCATACACTAAGCCTCAGGGATTTGAGTTAATAGAAGTGAAATACACTATTTGTGATTACCTAAATCATCATAAAATTACATAATTCCATTCAACGTGATTTCTGTTATATTCAACAATGGCTAGTCCAGAGTGAATTCTCAAGAGATTTTAATTTTCTATGCAGATGCAAAAGGTAATAAGGTAATGGAATCTTCCCTAGCTTATAAGATTTGAGGTAGGAAGCAGCAAGTTTTAAATCCTGCTCTCTTCTATATTAGGCCAGAACACACTGGCTCGTCTTTATTAGATTGTTAAAGGTATATTTCAAGGAAATCTTAAATGGCAACAGGCTAAGATTAAGAGAGTTAGCAAACAAAATGTACATAATGTGGTTATTGCTTACAAATTGGTGAGGATGAATTTGTAGATCATGAAAGAAAGGAAGGAAGGAAGGAAGGAAGGAAGGAAGGAAGGAAGGAAGGAAGGAAGGAAGGAAGGAAGGAAGGAAGATAATCTTATGAAGTTCTTAGCTCCTCACTATAACTATCTTTCATATAATGCACTGAACAATACAACATCTAAAGTTCTTCTGTTCCAATGCATCTCATACCCAATACCAAGAAGCTGCTCTCTGTAGTGGGTGGTGATTAATGCAGCCTTGGTCACAGAGCTGAGGGTAAATGACAATTGAATGTTTAGCCCTACATATGCTGCTATTTATATGTCTACCTCAAAGGCTCAAGGAACATCACAGAAGAGAGGTAAGAAAGAATGTAAGAGCTAGAGGTTGGGGAAGAGCATTGTAAAACTGTGTATCCTATACATAACATGGCCTTTGCTCACACCAACTGTGTTTGCCTGCATTCAACCTTCTTGCATGAGAATGGCCCCTTCAACATTCTATCACAGAGAGGAGAGAGCTCATGAGGCCCAACCCATCCCTCAGTACCTATTTTCAGTTAATGACTGCCAAGGAAGGACAGTTATGAGATAACACTCATCCATGCTTATGAAAGGACCCCGAAGAACCCCTGTGGACTTCCACCCACAAAAGGCAAAAATAGGTAATAAACTTGGGAAGAAGAGGAGGTTCAGAGTGAATGGAATAAGAGAGAATATGAGAGTGGTATATATAATCAAAATATATTATATACATGTATGAAATTGTCAAAAGAATAAAATATAAAGAAAATGATGTGGTTGTGGGATTCAGTAAGTACTCATTTTATACATTTATTTAGAATGTTCTCCCCAAGAATGATGACCTTTCTATCATTAAATATGAAGGGTTTTTTTTCAAATTTTAGTATGTTAAAAAAAAATCCCTTCCATATGTTCTATTTTAACCTTCACACATTGTTATTGTGAGGATAATTCTTTGATTATACCAAATGTGTGGCTTTCTAGACCAGGCTTCTCTTCTTTGTGTAGCTTTAAATTTTTATGCAGCTAAATATATCTTGGTTAATATGTTGAGACAAAGGTTTTTTTTTTCTAATATTAAAGTTAAAAGAAAGTTCTTCTCAGGGTATTTTGAGGAAGAAAGAAAAATGAACCACTGGATCTTTATGTAAGGATGGCTAATATTAGCTTTAAAAGATCTTTAAAAAGTATATAGAATGAAAATCATGTGGCTTAGGATATATCTCAGTGGTGGATAGAGCACTTGGGAGGAAGGAAGATGGAGCTTTGTGAATGCCCTCTTTTCAATAGATTATTGTTTTAGTTCTATAGATTATTGTTTTATAATTGTATCCTTGTGGGTCAGGAAACAGAAATTAACAGAGCAACCTTGGTGATTCCTTTTTCAAAGGGCACTAATTCATGATGAAACCCCACTATGCAAGTCAGCATCCCAGGACTGTAACAAATGTCTGTGATAATCAGCTCATACAGAGAAAGGTTTATTTTCTTGCACAGTCTGTGTGGTCTATGAATAACTGAGTGGTTTCACAGCTTTTCAGTCTGGTGAAGCATGCCTGTGAGCATATTTTTGAAGCAAGTAGTTCAGTTTGCTGGCAGGATACAGAAGAGAGTTAAAGAGAGAGCAAGGCCCCATAATCCCTGTCAAGATCATGTCCATAATAACCTAAAACCTTCAGTAGACCTCAGATCTTAAAGGCACCACCACTTCCCAATGGCATCAAGCTAGTGGCTAATTTTTTAGTGGGCATTATTTGGTGGGCATTATAGAAAGCCCCATGGCCTTTTTTACCTTAAGTATCAGTCCCTAACACCATTATATTTATGGGCAGGAGTTCAGTATACCTGTTAAGGACATAGATGTTCAGTCCTCAGCAGTGACCCAAATCAAACTCAAGGTAAAATGCTATGCAACAGGAAAACAAAGTAGAGATTACAAAAGAATAAAGAGAATGTGCTGATGTTGAGTTAGTTTATCTCCTCACAGCTCCAGGGTCATGAAGTAGAATGTTTTTTGACATTAGTAGGGATCTGTAGCAAATGAATATTTTTTATTCTGAACAAGAGTCAAAAGGATGCCTTCTAATTTGGCCAGTTTACTGCTATGGACATGGTTTTCCATAATAACTTGAGGCAGCCTTAATATGAGTAGCCAGGGGTATAAAATATTGGAAGGAATCGTTTCTGTCATAGCTGTGTGAAGCCTCTGCAAGGCTTCAGAGATTGACCTAACTGGGTCTACAAGAGAATGAAAAAAGAATACAGGGATTCACAAAGAGAAAAACTGGGATCAGATTGCTTGTTCTTGGACTGATGGAGGGCACCTACTGTTGCAGGGAACCTCAGCATTCATTTTATCCATCTGAACTGAGGAGACGAGTTTATTATATACAGCTGAACAAGAAGACAGGCTTAGCTAGTCTAGGTAAAAAATTTCTATCTGTATGAAAGAAACCTCAGGTTAAAATGATCAGGAGGAAGCTGTGATTGATAGTTTCTACATAGACTGCCAGTATTTGCACTAGGACCAGATGAAGGCTTTGTCATTCCTCTGACCCTCACCCAGGTAAGGCTTTGCCACTCTCATGGGTCTGGAACATTGGGGTTCTTGACACAGCCATGCTCATGCCAACAACAATTCAACGACCCACATAGCTGTAGGAATTTCTCATTTTGGACACCTTTTATAAATAAATAATGTCCATGTCCACTATTTGCAAATAACTTTTGAGGACAGATACTCTATGCACCTAACTTCAACTCACCAAAGTAAAATGAGCATTTGCTTCCTCCTAAAGTTGACCAGAGGCATGATATCAATGGTTCTGCACAGCCTCCTTCAAAGCAAACACAAAGCTTGCCTGGATTTCAAAAATTCTTTTGGAATATATGCAATATATTTAGATTACTGGCTTTTGACATTTTTCTTTTCATATTGATCAAAATGATTAAAGGAGAAAAAATTCTCATTGGAAGAGATCCTTTTATGTTAAAATATCTTCTTGAGAAACAGCTAACTAGAATCTTTAGTGGCACTGAGATTTTACTATATATTCAAATCACTTGGGAAACAAGGAAACTCTTTGAAAGATTACCTGGCTTCAGCTAACACTGCTGATTTCAGCATCTTAGGCCACTCTCAGGCATGAAGAACTTTTGCTTTATTTCACATAGTCCCTGAGATATATGTGGACTTGCATAAGAAAAGCATTTGTGGTGTGGATAAATTGTTTCTTCCACAAAAGATATGTTAAAAGCTGAGCCCCACATGCCTTTGAATGTGACTTTATTATCAAACAAGATTTTTCCACACATACCTCATAAAGTTAAGTTGTAATCACACTAGATTACAGTAGACCTAAGTCTAATTACTGGCACCCCTTGAACTCATTTTTACATTTGAACAGAGATGGAAAGAAAGACTGCGCAACACTGAGATAGACCACAAGAGAAATGTGACCATGGAGGGTGAATGGAGCCTGAGGCTGGCTGGCATGGGGCACCTGCAAGCCAAGAACCTGAAAGAGTTTCTAGAATCTACCAGAACTTAGGAGAGAAGCATGGGATGCTTTCTTGTCTTAAGCAGAGACCTTGATTCTGGACTCTTGGGTTTCTTAACTGTGAGGATAAATGGCTGTAGTTTTAAGCAGTGTGGTTTATGTTAAATGGTTATGGCAGCCTTGGGAAATGAATGCAGCACTTCCTAGTTAATCCAAGGAGAAGGCACAATTTCAGTAAGTAAAGCCGCCTTCTCCACCTCCAGACACATTTGCCCATGGAGTTTAACTAGTGAGTGGTTCTAAATTAATAGCCATTTTCACTAACTAGGCCAAAATAAATATTTATCCTCCTCTTATCCTTTTTTCGTGCCTTGACACTCTCATTAAGATGGGAAAATTCAAAACACCTACTTTGATGCCACATTTATCTGGATCATTATAATTTCAGCAGTTAGATTTCACCATGTGCTATTCAAAGCCTTTATTTGCTCACACACTCCCCATCATGGTCTACAAAATAAAGTGTGGGTGGGTCACTTTACTACAACTATAGTATTTTAGGATAAAAGAGGTACAATCAAATCATTTTTAAGCAAATAACTAAAAATCATACTCTGTGTGTGTGTGTGTGTGTGTGTGTGTGTGTGTGTGTGTGTAAGATATGTATATGCTCACGTTTGTGGGTGTGCTCTCATGACTTATTACTCCCATCTTATTTCTTTGAGACAGGGTCTCTCACTGAACTTGAAGCTACATAAGAAGACAGCAAGCCTCAGCTATTGTTCTGTCTCTACACACACACACACACACACACACACACACACACACACACACACTCACAAAACCACCAGGGTTATAGGCATATATTACTGTACCATGAGTAGTGATAATTCTAACTTAGATCCTCATGCTTGGGAAGTAAGTATTCTTAGCCACTGAGGTCCCCAGCCCAGAAGTTGCTCTCTTTTGCTTGAATGCATTGTTCAAAATGATGGACAAGCAACCTAGTAATAAACTGCTGATGAAATGATCCTGCTTCCAGCCAACAAAATTGATGCCTACAGGAAGAACCATGGGAATGACTCCAATTAATAAAGTATATGGTTGATGTGAGGAAACCTAAATGAAGATCCATGTACGTGTAAACACATAAATTTTCTGAGAGACTGCAACTCCCATAAATAACCATTATTTGTTATTAGTATCATCCTACTGTGACCTCTAGGAAAATTTCTTGGGAGGCTATTTCTAGCTTTAAAATTATCAGAATCCTGAAGCAGGAAAAAATACACAACATAAGAAAAATGAGGATTAGGGTATTAGTCCTTAAGTAACTGAAATGGAAGTTTACCTCCCCTCTGAAAGCCAGAATACATAGGGCTATAGAATTTAAGGTGTCCAGTGCCAAATGGGAATGGGGAAACCTAAACGAGAAAACAAGACATCTTTTTTTGCACTACATCTCACTAGTCATTGCCTAGTGGTGCGTTCATGAACTCACTGCACCTACAGTTATCTGTACAAGGCCTAGACAAGATGGTGCACATCAACATTGCAATACGAATAGGGGAGGAGCCCACGAGTTCTCATCCCTCCCAGAGAGACTAGTGGCATTTCACAGCAACTGGGAACAGGATGTCATTTATTCAGTGGTGTAGCCACAGGTAAGTTGCTCTTGCTCATTAAATAACATCCCACCCACACATGGGCAGGTAGCTCTTATTAAACTCAGTGGACCATACACACAGAGAAAAAAACATAAAAAATGGGACAGACACTTGTTAAGAAAAAAAAAACTTGTCATGAAAGAAAGAGGGGCATGAAGGATAGAAATGGGGTCAATGAACATGACTAAAATTCATTATATAAATACATGAAACTATCAACCAAAACATAGTCCTTAAGCAAGATAAAAGTATATGCATGCCTTTTTCCTTTCTTCACATGTCTCTTGAATTGTGGTATTTTTATTTGTACTTTTGTCTTTCTAAGCACAATTAAAAATAATTATTATTAGCATGTACTTTCTCATTCATCTTTATGATATGCAGAGCCAGTGTAAATTGAACAATTCATTTTTAGCTTTCTATGTTGTATAAATTTTGTTCTGATGATAAACAATAGAAAGGGTGGACTGAGCTAACTCAGATATTGTTATATAACTTTGCATGCACATATTCCACCCACAATCTCTCTTTATCTTCATTTTACTGAAGAGCAAGCAATGTTTGACAGGAAAAGAACTATGTGTAGCTGGATCTGTCAATGTCCTTCTGTCTTTTCATTTTCAAATTAGTGGTGAAGGAATGCAAACAAGAGACACAAATCTTATTCTTTTTTTTTTTTTTTTTTTTTTTTTTTTGGTTTTTCAAGACAGGGTTTCTCTGTGTAGCTTTGCGCCTTTCCTGGAATTCACTTGGTAGACCAGGCTGGCCTCGAACTCACAGAGATCCGCCTGGCTCTGCCTCCCGAGTGCTGGGATTAAAGGCGTGCGCCACCACTGCCCGGCTACAAATCTTATTCTTACTAATAATAAGAAAAAAAAACAAAAACACCTCAGATCCAGATATTGGGGTAAAAGCGGAAAGATCAGAGAAACAGAACAAACCAGCCACATTCTTACCTCTATGAAAGCCTCAGCCTCAAGAGTGACCCTTCCTGTTTACTCATGCCTTATGTACCTTTCTGTGCCCTGCCATCTTACTTCTTTCCTGGGCTGGGATTAAAGGTGTGTGTGTTTTCTAAATATTTGGTCGTAAAGTCGTGAGATCTCAAGTGCTGGGATAAAAGGTTTGTGCCACCACGTTTGGCTCTGTTCCCAGTGTGGCCTTGAACTCACAGAGATCTGGATGGATCTCTGTTTCCTGAATGCTAGGATTAAAGGTGTGTGTCACCACTGCCTGACCTCTATTTCTAATTCAGCAGCTGGCTTTGTCCTCTGATCCTCAGACAAGCTTTATTGGGGTACACAATATATCACCACAGAAGATAAAAGAAGGCTTCCCAGTCATTTAATATTTCATGTAATACCATTCTTCTCTTTCTGCAAGTGAAGCAAAATTCCATGTCCAGTGGAAAGCATGGCTTCTCCGGATGTTTGTCTTGAGTTCTCACATATAGAACCAATGCATCAAAAATCTTAGGCAGGGGCCTTTGAGAAAATTACTTACAAGGAGCATCAGGCATATTGATGTGTGTACATGTAATTTCCACTCAAGCTCAACTCATGGTCCTCTTGAATTTCACTGATAAGACACAAGTTCAAAGGTACCCTTAGAAACAATCTCATGGCAGTGGCAGCAGAGGTTTAAAACGCACTTAGGGCTTTTCTGAACTACTTCTTTATAGAATTGGGAAGGCTCTGCCTTTTGGGAAATGCCAACATATAATCAGAGTTTCAAATTTAATTCTGTCTTTCCACTAATATTCAGGAGTTATGTTTAAAGTTTGAGTGATAGTTAAAGACATTCAAGTTAATAGGTATTTCAATTTTGTTTTAAAATTCTTTTCATTTACCTTTCAGGTACTCTATCTAAATTTGTATTTAATAAAGACCAATCTTTTATTTATATGAAGTAGACACATATATGCCAGCTGAGCATATAGTTACATTTCCATTTTCCTGTGTTCTTTCTTGGACTCATGCTGTAAATTTTCTGTTGGTAGCTATTCAGTGACTACATAGTAGATACTATCTAACAATTCACCCCTATGCATTCTTTATTTAACAAGTTGCAGGTAATTGCTAATAATTGGTAACAGTATAACTGTACAAATACTCAACATTTAACTGGATAATTTATTTTTAAAATTAATATCATCATTTATTTTAGAGCATATTTCTTGAAGAATAACTATTATAAGTTTCATAAATGATCAGTTTCTTAGGTATCCTTTGCTACTTGATGATAGGCCCTTTGAGAGCATAAACCTGCCTCTTTCTCAATATTGGTCTACTTTCCTCTCGACACTTTATTTTAAAAACTAGGGTTTTTGCATTAAAATTTAGATCATTAACTTTGAGCAAGGAATGGCAGAATCTCAAAACTGGCATACGTTACAAGAATGCAGCCTTGGGGGTATACAGACTTTTCCAGTTTTTAATACTCCCAGGTGCTTCTTTGTGGAAAACACTTCAACTCTACCCCATATTTGGTATGCTGCCCTTCTTACCAAGTGTGCAAATCTCCTGTAAACCTTATTCTTAATAAGGCTACCAGGATCAGAGCCAATCAAAAAGGAACAAGTCTTCATAAATATTCACACCTCACCAGAGGTTTAGCTGTAACAAGTAATGAATAGTCATAGGGACTCTCATCAGTGACTGAGACCCATCAATGCAAAAACAAAACCCACTTCTGAAAGCAAATTAATGTGTTTATAAAGTAAAGGCTAAGGGATAGAAAGAGAGTGTGTTTTCCACATAGAGATGTTTCTATTATATTTCATGTATCATTTATCCCTTGCCCCTAATTAAGTGCATATTTAAATATAAATATCATTTAAAGACCATTTTTTCCCTAGATTATGGGTGATACTTTTTTCTTTCTACTGGAAAACTGTGTGTTCAAATGCCACAGTTGGCCAGAAAATACAGACATTTCCTCAATGCACATCTGTTTACTGATGAGACCCATGGGGAAGTAATGGATGATTTTTGTAAATGGTTGGTGACTTTTAAGGGAGTCTTTCATCCTGAAACTAGAAACTCTCTTGCTTAGACTACCTTAGATTTTTGAATAAAATATTTGAGCTTGAACCATAAGAGTGTAGAGACATATGAGCTTCAATGAGTCAAGAAGTATTCTGGACATTAAAATCAGGAGAGAAGGAAAAATATGTCTCCTTATTTCTCCCTTTACTGCTTGCTAAAGAGAACTGTGAAAGCCTCCAACCTCCTGCATCTGTTGCAATGTTTGGTAGATTAGATATTTGGAAAGCACTGCTTTCTTTCTGAATCAGTGTTAAATGGGATCACATGCAATTAAAAATTATTTCAGGGATATGTACTACAATCTGTATACCTCTGTTCCCTCCTGCACATTCTTCACCTACCTATGTAATCAAGCTATAAAAAATGACTCAAAAGGCATCTATGTATTTTAATCAATACTCCATTTATGTCCAGAGAAAATTCTTTTATTTACTCATTTAACTTTCTTATTATCCACTCATATGTCACTCTGTCTTCCTCTTTTATTTTTTTAAAGTAAACTACAATTGACTTATAGCAAATTCATTTCACAGCCTGTCACCTCTTCCATACTCCACTCCACATCTTCAGTTCAGGAAACTTGCAGCTATGTTCTAAATTAAATACAAATCCAACTCTACACTCTGGTTCCTCTCATTAGTACTCAAGGCTGCCAAGCCTTTGATATCAAATAATAGATACCCAAACACAAAGGAAAACCTATTTGTCACAGACATGTAAAACCCAGAGTTGACATTCGTTTTAAACACTCTAGATGCAGAGCCTCAAATCCTCTTGTCAATACTAGAAAGCTTTCTTCTTTCTTTGTTCTAAATTCAGTATCAGCTATTTTTTCCCCACTGCTGACCCCCAGCTCTCCCAGGCTTACACACTCTAAGCTGCTGTTCTATTGGACAGAGACTGTCTCTCAACAGTTTCAACAGAGATTTGAACAAAAGATGTCCTAAGACTCCCCAGTCTACCCTAGAATTCTTGCTATACTTGCACCATTCTCTGCCGGCTCAGAGAGAGGAAGATGTGACCGACAACACTCTGCGTCAGTATTGCCTACCTCAAATAAGTCATGGAGTCAACTGTACCTACTGTACCTGATATCCTTAGGAAAAAGTATAAAGCTCCAAACCTGCTTCCTCCAGAAACCACAGCATTCATTTTTTTTTTCCTTTTTATTTTCTTCTTCTACACATCAGTGAGGTGGGGGTGGGGAGGAATAAACAAAAACCAAACAACTTTGTTTCCAAATCATTCATTCTTGTTTTGAGGTGGAAGAGACTGTGGTGGGGAATTTCCTGGGCCTGGGTGGAAGCCGAAGCTTTTGGGTCCAATGTGAGGATACTTAGTCCCTGTTTTGTCTAGTTTTACATCAGTGTGTCACAATCTAGAGTCATCAGGGGCCCTCAATTGAGAAAATGCCTCCATAAGATCCATCTGTAAGGCATTTTCTTAATTAGTGAACAACGGGATGCGGGTGGGAGGCCACCCATTGTGGGTGGTGCCATCCACAGGCTGGTGGTCCTGGGTTCTATAAGAAAGTGGGCTGAGCAAGCCATAGGGAACAAGCCAATAGCAGCAGCCCCCCATAGCCTCTGCATCAGCTCCTGCCTCCAGCTTGCTGCCCTGCTTGAGTTCCTGCCCTCGCTGCTTTTGATGGTGAACTGTCATATGGAACTCTGAGTGAAATAAACCCTTTCCTCCTCAAGTTGCTTTTGGTCCTGGTGTTTCATTGCAGCAACAGTAACCCTAACTATGACAGTTCCCTTCCTAAGATGGCAGCTGATCATTTAGGATATTGAGTGAATCTTTCTTTCAGTTGTTAGTAAAAAAAAAAAAAAAAAAAAAAAAAAAAAAAAAAAAAAAAAAAAAGCCTCCATCTTGAAATGAGGTCTCATTTCTCATTCCCCAGAATGGTTGACTTAGCAGAGACTTGACCTCTCTTATGGTGAGGCTAAAATTTGCCCCAGGTTTGCATTGGCTCTGGCCCCTCTGAAATGCTACATCATATGTTTAATATAAGTTCAGTGACATATTTAACATCCCAAAATACAGATGGTAATCTAGTGCTTCCAACCTCTGCAGCCTCCTGTTTTAATTAGTCTCTTCAAAGCTTCACAGGATGCAGTGGTCAAATACGAATCTCAGTATGATGTATGTTTGCCTCCCTCACTGATTTATGAAAAGACCATTTTTAAACACATGTAGTCTGTTAATCTGTAGATCCCCTCAAAATAAAATAGGATGCAATAAAACCTACTTGACTCAGAAGGATCCCTGGACTAAATCCCATTTCTCTTTCCCTCAGAGGTGAACTGAACAAACAGATATGGCGGACTTTCTTTAGATCTTTGCTCCTCAGATGCTGGTCTGAGGACAGATAAGATCATCATCACCGAGACATATATTATGAAGTACAGAACCCTCAGATACTCCCAATACTGGGAGAGTCTCTAACACCTCATGTTATGTGCCTGTGGCATTAGTCCATCACAGCCATTAACAGACAGTGGCTAGCACCGGAATCTCAATCATTAAATGCTTCAGGATTTTCTTTCCTTAGTATTGTACTGGTGATAACAGTGGTGACTATTCCCAACACTGTTATAAACATAATTTGGATAAAGGGGATAGTAGAATATTGGTGAACAGCAAGTAGAAAAGGGGCCTACTGGAGGCTGAAAAGTTCAAGCAGATATTAGAGTTATGCTAATGGGGAAATGAAAGTATAGGGGAAAGACAAAGCAAAACAAAGTGTGCATTAAGAAACTACAAGATAATTTATATTCCTGAAAATCATATTAAATATGATATGAAGATGGAGTAAAACACATACAATATGAAAATGCAGATATTTACATTAAGAAAAAAGTCTTTACATCAGAAAACAGTTTACATAAGAAAATACAAATATTTATATTAAGATTCATAACAGTAGCAAAATTACAGTTATAAAGTAGAAATGAAAATAATTTTTTGATTGGGGGTCACCATAACATGAGGAACTGTATTAAAGGTTTGAAGTATTAAGGAGATTGAGAACCACTGTCATAAGTAGATGGTAGGACCCTGTTGCTGTCAAGTAGTAAGTATACATAAAGATACACAAGCACCTTGGGGATTGTATTTATCACAGGCACCTTGGGAATCTATTTTCACGGGTTCCTTTAGGAAAATCACCAGGGAATATCTTGTCTTTCTGCAGTGAAGTGCTTCTATGGATTTTCCTCCTACCTTCCATGAATCAACCTGACAGGAGACCTCAGCCCTATAACCACATTCCTATGGATCACTACTGATGTCTGTCCTACACAACTGACAATCAGTGTCCCAGTTGAACAATAGTAAATTATTCAAAATAGATTCTAATGCAGGCTGGAGTTATCTTTAGTGTTATTTTCTTCATGATCAGCCCTTGTCAGCCCTTCATACAGTACCACCAGTGTGGAGGCTGACCTTAGGTTGCAAGCTTCTAAAAATCATTTCATGTTTCATTTCCAATGCAAATGAGGTCCTGTCCCATATTATCTCCCCTTTTTCCCCTGTCATATTCCAAACTATCATCCAGAAGGACACCTAAGACAGATGGATTAGAGGACCATTTAATTACTGTCTAACATTCATAAAATATCTCAAGTTAGTATTTTAACACAATTGCCTCAATTTAAACTTTTACAAATAGACATTGCTTTTCTGAATTATGTCATTCCCATTAGTTTGTTAAGGAATAATGCTTAAAATGCACTACGCTCTTTTCAACCTGAATTTGAACTTTTTTTTAACATCCTTGAATAAAAAAAAAAGGTGGGGGGAGCAATAACTTCTTCCTCTCCTAAGACCTTAACTTCACCCCTTTCCTTCTCTCTTCTTTTAAGAAGGGTTTTATATTTACTTATGTTTCTGTGTATATGTGCCTGTGTAAGTGTATGCACACACATGCATGTGAGTGGTTGCAAAAGCCAGAGGACTTGAGATCACAGGAAGCTGGGGTTTTGGATGGTTGTGAGAGACCATATGCTGGTGCTGGGAACAGAACTCCAGTCCTCAGAAAGGACAGCAAGTACTGTTATCTGCTAAGCCACCTCTCCACGCCAGCCTCTGTCTTTTTCTTAAATCTGTCAGAGTGTTTCCTTCCACTAATGCCTCAATAGCAGGAGCTTAGTAGGAGGACTCACTCCATTTGGCCATGAGTTCAAGTTTCTGTGTATGCTTTTGTTGTCATTGTGGACAAGAACTCTTGAGTTCATATATGACCTTTACAATCATATATGTGGAATATTTTTATTTTGTACTTGTTTAACCCTTCCAATACTGTCAAGGTCACTCAGAAGACAGATCTGTGTTTTATTGATCTTTAGATTATGCGAAATCCCCAGCACAGGCATCTGAGCCCTAAGGAGGTCCATTATTCTTTCTTGTTGAACTGACATGAACCTTTCCTTGTAGAGCTGTGTTGGAAATGTCTGTGTCAAAAATTTAATTTAAATTGAAAAAGAATTCAGCCTTCTCATCTGTGTATCTTAATATTTTAAACAGTGGTGTATTGGTGAAATTATTAAGGCTACCCCACGTAGTTAAAAGGGAGGTTCATTTTGTGGGGTAACTTACAAGTGAAGGGATAGGTTGCAGTGTCTGGGAAAGGTGTAGCACAGTCCGGCGGTGTTCTCTGGAGAACACTGCTCTGTCTACTTTCAGCGTCCAGGGTCCAGGAACCAAGAGAGCCAGCGCATCCACATGTCGGGTCTTCAGGGTCCTCTCTTGGTCCTGCCTTGTAGATGTGACAGTTATCGAAGCCTCAATGGGGGTTGGAACTTCCAGATGAAAGCTGGAATGGCTACCCACTACAGTGGTGAATGATGAAATTCACACTTTACTTTGACTCCCATAAACTTCCACAGAGTTCAACTTCTGAGAAATAGTTCTCCCCAGCACTCAGTGACTCTCCGTCAGATGGGACTGTCCACAATAGTGTCATTTCTTAGTTTATATATAACAGGAGTCCTTTCAAAGGCAAGAACTATAATGTCTTGCATTTTATATTCACTTCCTTGATCATAGATTTGGGGCTATCTTTTTTTTATTAAATCAATGGAAGATGTAGTATATTGAATATAAACTAACTATATTCAATTACATATCAATCTGATGCATGAGTGGATATCACAGAGGGATGGGTGGGTTCTATTGTATTTTTTTTTAACTATAACTATGCTATTAGTTTGTAAAAACTTGTCCCTAGACATTGTGGCTTAAAAAATCATTTATTTTTACTCACATATCTGTGGTTGAGTTGATCTAGCTGTGTTTAGTTAGAGAGCAATGCTTCCAGTGTGGTTCTGGCTGGGCTGGGCTCCTTACTGAATTTGGCTCAGTCTGTACTCCTCGTGTTGACTCTGAGAATCTGGCTGATGATACAGCAATTACTCAGGATAGCTTTTTCTCACAGTGATGGCAGAGGTCCCAAGGAGCAAACCTTCTTACATAAACACATCTGAAGCTTGTGCTTCTGCCATGATATTAACATCTAGCTGTGTGTAGGAAAGACAAAAGACAGAAAGGAAAGCAAAATGCCAAAGACTAAACTCAAGGGTATTGATAACATTAGACATTGGTTCTATGAAGAAAACAGAAAAATCTTCAGGCAAAAAAGCATAGATATAGGCAGGAGTGAATTGTGGTCAACATTTCAACCCATCATATCAGTATACTTTAATTTAGCTGTTACATATGGTAGGATACCTATGGTTTGTATCCAAAAGGGCTAATGAGGGTTTTATACTGAATCAAATTTGAAAATTTTCTGAATTGATGTCAGGTGAATTGTCTCTTTTCTGCACTGAAAACAAAATATTTATTTGTGTATGCCAAAGTGTTGTTGTGCTCTGTCCACTGAGTATAAGGTACTTATTTACACTTATTAATTACTAATTATTTATTGTATTGTATTATAATTACATTTATTTAATATATATTTAATATTTTTATTTTATTGTTAATTACTTCTTATCGCATGAGTAGGTTGCCTGTTTTTTCACATTTTCTTAGAAAAGTAAGCTTCTCATAATTTCTGATAATCATGACCATCTCTTCGGAGCACTTATCATTTTTCATCTTCATGATCAAATTCAATTCCCTGAGAAGTTAAGAAATATTTTTTGCCTCCATTTCTCATCAAGTTTATCTATTTCTTCGGTGCTTCCAAGGTTTAATATTTTGCACCCTCTGCTGGGGAAAAAAACAAAGAAAATTCCAGAAACTATAGACAAGGAAATAATTGGGAATATAATGAAAGGTCTAGATTTTGTTGTTGTTGTTTTTTGAGACGGGTTTCTCTGTGTAGCTTTGCGCCTTTCCTGGATCTCACTCTGTAGACCAGGCAAGCCTAGAATTTACAAAGATCCACCTGGCTCTGCCTCCCAAGTGCTGTGATTAAAGGCGTGCACCACCACCGCCCGGCAAAAGGTCTAGATTAAAAGAACATCAGGCTCATGAAAGTCATTCACCTTGCAGTTATTTGAAAATATGTTTCTGTAACTCTCTTTACATAAACAATATGTTATATTTAAATGAAGAATTGTTAATTTAAAAGTGCACAAAGTTATCACTTATGAATAATAGAGTTCTGAAAAACCAGTTTCAAGCCTGCTTCATGAGTGATTTTTAGGGTATATTTAATGTAAAACCTATTTCTAAGAATCAAAAACATCAAGAAAAGGAGGACTGAGTATCTGAACCAAGAAAGTCACAAACTGGTAATTTTCTGTTCTGCCTTATACAAAAGATGTTTTCATCTTCTGAAGTACCCATCTGTTTGGATTTTCATTTTTGTTTATGACTTTTTTCTTCAGAGAGAGAGAGAGAGAAAGAGCAGAAAGTTGGGTGGGTAAGGAGGTGGGAGGGATCTTGGAAGAGTTGGGAAAAGGGAAAGGATATCATTAAAATAAATTATATGAAAAAATTAAATGATGAATAAATAAATAAACTTAAGGTGTTAGCACTTGTGAGTTAAATTACCTGTGGCCAAGAAGCCTAATGACCTGAGTTCAATTCTCAAAAACATGTTAGGGGGAACTGACTCCTGCAAGTTGTCCTCTGACCTCCACAAGCATGCAGTGGCATATGTGTGTGCATAACACACATGTGCACACACACACATACACACACACACACACACACACTCAAACAGAGAGAGAGAAAATGAATGAGAGAGAGAGAGAGAGAGAGAGAGAGAGAGAGAGAAAGAGGAGAGTAAACAAATAAAAATATAAACTTAAAAAATCTTTATCTTCATTGGGCAGTGGTGGCACACACCTTTAATCCTAGCACTTGAGAGGCAGAGGCAGGCAGATCTCTGTGAATTTGAAGCTAGCCTGATCTACAGAGTGAGTTCCAGGATAGCCAAAGCTACATAGAGAAACCCTGTCTCAAAAAAACCAAAAAAAAAAAAGAAAAATTCTGTATCTTCTTACAACGCATTCTAGAGAATGCTAATGATAGTACATGGTGGCAAACAGTTTTACTTAAAGGTTTCCATGTGATACCAGAGACAGGCTGAAGTTGCTTCAAGTAGCTTTAAAACATAACATTAATCTAAGTTGTTCCATGAATGATATTTCTCATATAATGGAAGAATACAGCTGTCTCTATTTTTTTCTCGCACATTTAATAATAAGTGAACAATGTAATCAAGGCGAAATGATCACTTACAGTGATCAAGTATTACACAGAAACCCATTGGCTTCTGATAGAAATTACTTCCAAATCTTTGTACATGTAAGACTAGAGTAGCCTATATGGACGGTTGTGATACATTGTTG
The DNA here is from genome assembly GCF_049852395.1 of Peromyscus maniculatus bairdii. Classification (NCBI taxonomy): domain Eukaryota; kingdom Metazoa; phylum Chordata; class Mammalia; order Rodentia; family Cricetidae; genus Peromyscus; species Peromyscus maniculatus. Next base: position 124,996,097 of record NC_134854.1, read on the forward strand.
ACAGTGGTTGGAGTTATCCATTTCCCACATTGCTCTTTACAGGAAATATTCTGGGAAGACTGTTTCTGAGAATGCAGCTGTCCTGGGGGTCCATAGCACAACAGGAGCCTGTTATGTTCTAATCCAAGATCATGTTCCAGCCCAGCCATTCTACTTACATGCACCTGACAGGTCCTTGTGCTCTTAATGAGGCCAATGGCACATCTATGGATCATTAAACTTATGCCTTCAGTTTTCTCTTCAATTTGTACTAAGTGCAGATTTGAGCTTTCCCAGATCATGTCTGCTGCTGTGTGAATAACATTCACTCACACTTACCAAGCTAGTTTGACATCCTTTGATAAGTATAACATGAATCCTTAAATGCTGAATCAAATCCAGAAGAATTTTTCTCCCCGGAAGGTACCTATAAGGTGAAATGTCAATTCAGATAGCTTTCTTTTTCTTTCTTTTTTTGTCCCACACCCATTTGCTTATAAATATAATAAAAAATCTTAATAGTATGAAGTATGAATATGAATAAAATTACATTTCAACAACTTGTCACATGCTCTTAAGTAGTATAAATGCAAGGGAATACAACCATCTGGCCACAGCAAATGCAGCTCTTCTAAACAGGGCAAAGGAGGAAATGCAGATCAAGAGCCTCTGGAGTTCAATAGAGTACATTTCTATAACTTAATGGAGTGCAATGACTTCACATAATCTGGCCTGTATTTATCAGATTTCTCTTCTATTTTTTCATGATGCATATTGTTTCCATAGACCCAGTGCCTTTATTTTGTTTTGCCTACATGTACGTCAACACACGTGTGCATGCCTGGTGCCTAAGAAAGCCAGAGAGAGCAATGGATCCCCGGAACTGTAGTGTACAGATAGTTGGAAACTTCCAGGAGGGTGTTAGGACTTAGTCCCAGGACCTCTAGAAAAGCAGTCAGTGATTTTTAACTGCTCAGCTAGCTCTAGGTCCAAACTAATAGCTGTCTTTAAAATCTGTTTAGAACACCATCCTTGTCCAATTATGTTAATATCTGTCTAAAAGCCTTTGCTTTTTCCACTTCTTCATGTCCAGTTACTAACAGCTCATGTACAATAATTAAATGCAGAACTTTTTAGAAACTATCAGTAGAAAATACTCTTCTGTGTGGTTATGGCAAACCTAACCAATTATTCATTTTAATTAGTCCTTTAATTATGTTACATACTTGTTCTTTTAACATAGGTTTGTCTTGAGTGAATAAAACATCATATCACTACATCCCCCCTAACAATTGTTTCCTATAAAGAGAAGCAAAAAGCACTTCTTTTGTACCTATTCATTTTCTTATTCCATAAAGGTCTTAAATTGATTTTTTCCTAATCTTTAATCTTGCCATCGTGATTTTTTTTTCATGACCTTTTCCTCCTTCTATTGGTCAAGATTCTTGTCATCCCCTGAGAGGAGGACCCTTGCTGTGATTCATATACTCAACCCTTAGCCTAAAATCACTTGTCTGAGATGAATATTACTTGTCTGAACCATATGTAATTCCTGTGTTTTTCAATCACAGGTATATTAATAGCAACTGTCTCATATAGTTCCAATGGGTGAGGATCTGGCCTGTATCATATTACACTCTTGCAGTAAAGTAGACTTTTACTCTGACCTCTTTTCTGTAAACTTCTCACCGTTGATCTTTTGCTATGGCCTTGAGGAAGGAATGAGAAAACTGCCAGAAAGTTGAAAGTATGTACTATGGTTCTCATAAACATATTTTTAATATTTTAGGTTTGAAAATAAAGTCTTTGCTAAATGTGGACTTAGCCCAAGAAAATACCCCTGAAGTAATAATAAACATGATCTAGTCTAACCTGAGGCTATTTTGCAAGCCACTGATTTCATCTCTAAGCAACTTAAAAGCCTTATTAGTCTCGATTAGAAAATTAAGTGAAGATATAGATACAGTTAAGTGTGCTTTGCTTTAAATAATCATAGTTCACATCATAAACCTGTGTCATGTTGATGGCCTTGGCCTGTGCAGCTGCCTAGGGCTATGATGGGGTCTGTAGTGCATGATGCAGCCAAGGGCTATGTTGATGTTGATACGGGAGTCCATATTGAGGTCCATGGCACATGATGATGCTGGAGACCATGTGAATGTCCTTGGTCTGTGCTGTTGCCAGAAACCATGTAGAAGTCCATGATCTACATTCCCCCTGACTATAAAAGACAAGCAAGCTACTTTTGCAGTGGAATCGATGGCTGCGGACCCACAGATGAAAAAAAGGGACATGTAAGGATTCTGTGACAAACCCTATCCCCAGTTCCTCCCCCCCCAAAAGAAACAGCCTAGACGGAAAGTCATGGAAGATAATAGTTTCTAGGGGCAGGATGGGGTACAGGTGGAGAGAGATTGTTTTCTTTAAGGCACTGGTTGCTGGGAGTTTGACCATGCTCCAGTGAGTATATAGGCAACAATAAACTGGTCTTGTTCTTTTTCTTTTTTGCCCTCTTCCTATTTTGAGGGGGGGGCAGGGACAAGAGTTGAGGGTAGACCTGAAAGGCCTGGGAAGTGAGTGTGATTGGGGTACAAGATGTGGAATTCCAAAATAATCAATAAAATTATGTTGAAAAAATAAAAAATAAAACTGGCATATAATAATGCATCTCATTCCCAATTCTTAAGTGATGGACAGCTTCATCCTCAAATGATCCTTATTTCTCTTTGTATAGACCCCTTATACCACATAATCAGATAAATGATGTTTAATCATCATATGATAATGGGATATATTTCACAATTCTTTTAAATAACATAATGTAAAGGATACAGATATTCCTCTGGACTTTGTAAGTTTAGTAAGAAACATAGATGAATACTATATTATTTTACTTAAATAAATGCTTTAATGATTGAATCAGATGAAATAGTCAATCTTATTTTCAACTTCTTTATGTAATGATTTAGGTTTGTTGAAACTATTAAGTCACAAGAAATAGATGTCAAATCTTATTAACAGCCATTATCAGGGAGTGAATAAATGTAATCCTTGATCTACATCTCCTAAAAACTGTGTATTCTAGTAATGATGAGGTTAAAGTGATAATGTTAAAGTATGAATCTGAGCATCCATTGAAGGCCTGTTTACAAAAGTCTTAGTCGCCTATGTGTGGCAATGTTGCGAGGTGGTGGACCTTGTAGGAGGTGGGATTTCTTTTCTTTAGGCTAGCTCCACTCCTTGCCTACCTACAGCTCTCTTTTTTAGATGTCTCATTACTGACATGTTCAGTATCCTGGGATCTCCATCCCAACTCAGGCTTCATCTTCACACCTTTACAGTTTCTTCTTTGAGTTCTTTGAAACTCATTACAGAAAAATCCAACATTGTAATACATTATTTGTCCTCAACTGCTTTCTGGAACTTTCCTGAAAGTCTCTCTCACTACCTCCACTTTTGAATTTTGCATTGCAGATTGAGTACTAGGAAGAGGATGCTACGAAGTCAATGCTACCAGCTCAAAATGTAGTCTGACCCCTTTCTGGAGCATCTGTAACAGCTTCTGAGTTTCTTGACAGGTAAACAAACTTTCCATGTAGTTGTATTCAAGTGGCGGAACTCTCATGGGGTCATTCTCAGTTCAGTCCCCTGTTCAAATGAACTTTTATTTTGCGAGCTGGCACCATCACTGAGTGAAGTCATGTCCTGAAGATTCTTGTAAGATTATGCCAATGCAAAGTGAGGTTTCCCTTTAATTGTGCTGATTTCTCCAAAAATTATAGATGGCTTCTCTGAAACCTTCTTTTTTGCAACTTTAAACTTTTCCAGCTCTTTTTTTCTCACCAACTTGTACATTTTTCTTTCTTTCAGTTCTACTTGCTACTTGGCCTCAATGTACTATAGTTAAGTACCATAAACTCAAAATTTCCTCCATCAATCACATTAGACTATTACTTTGAAATTCATTTTTACTCAGCACATGGTGAGAATACAGTCAGTAGAATACAGCATCAATGGCCTCTAGTCCTATTCCCCAAACGGCCCACATTCTTTCCTGATTATTCATGACCCAGAACTTCTGCATTTCTGTTGGTATGTTGGCCTTCTACACACTTACAAAAATGGTCCTTTAATCTCTTTTTTATAATATTCTTCAACTTCTCTAAAAGAGCAGTCAAAACTCACTCAAATTCTTCCCACAAAAGGCCTAAGCAGGAGATGGTCAGGTAGTCACAGCAATGGTCCTACTTTCTGGTACCACTGTTCTGAATTAGTTACTTTTATTTTCATTATTATGACCAAATATCCAACAAAAAACAGTTTGTAGCAAATCTTTCTGTGTACCACTAGCTCCCAAATAATGACACAGAGACTCACTATTAATTGTGAAAGTTTGGCCTTAACGTAAATTAACCAATTTATTTTAATCTACATTCTGTTGCATGGCTTGATACCTCAGCTCTCCATTCTACTCATGCTACTTCCCACTCATCTCACTGGTGTCTCTGCCTTTCTTCTTCCCTGAGTCCTCTGTGTCCCCAGAAGTACTGCCTAAACTCTTGCTGCCCTGCTATTGGCCATTCAGCTCTTTATTAAACCAATCACAGTGATGCTTCTTGACCCAGGGTAAAGGAATATTCTGCAAACACAGTTAAAGAAAGAAGAGACTTATTTTGGCTCACTGTTTCAGCCAGAGCATCATGGTGGCAGAAGTGACTCATGGTGGCAGATGTGGCTCAGGGCAGTAGCAGCAGAAAAATGAGGAAGCTAGCTACACCATTTCAACAACAGTCAGGGAGCTTAAATTGAGGATGAAACTGAAGCCAGATTTTTAAATCTCAATGGCCCACCCTACACTCATCCACTTCTTCCAACTAGGTCCACTCTCCCAAAAGTTCCACATTGTCTCAAGATGTTACCAACATCTAGGACCATGATTTTAAACACATGATTCTATAAGGGTGTCTCAGAAGACATCAAACTTTCTACAAGCTGCTAGTTGACTGTTCTTTATACTAGGCTTTAGTGAAATACCAGTCCTTTCCACAACAGGATCATTTTTTTTAAAGAACAATAGATTCCCTGACAAGGAGAGAGTCCACATCAATGTCTAAGTTTCCAGAGTTCAGTCTTGTCTGCATCTGCCATCTGCTCAACTGCTTTAATATGTAGTAGACTGAGTGTAAGTTTTCATATTTCTGTTGTAAACTTTGAACCATATAAAAGAGAAGTATGATAAGTAAAGGTGAAGGTGAGGAATGGGAGTTTCAGAAAAATGGAGTTGTCCTTGGTTGTACCACTCCATAAGTAATTTCTAGCAATCTCAATTTACTTGTGATGACCAACTTGAACAAGTCTTGTTTTGGGCTATTTGTGTCATCCCAGCTAAGATGCTAACTATATTCCAAAGAATCATACAGTAGAGCTCTTGGGTGACAGTGCCTTTTGTCTCTCTTTGCTACATCCAGCCATGAGGTGAACTGATCTCCATTGTTGCATGTTCCTTCCTTGATATACAGTGCTTTCATAAAATGTTCAGTCCAAGTTACCGTGAATAAAATCTGCTTATCTAGGAGTCTCAATTAATCTTCCCTCCTTATAAGTTGATTATCTCAAGAATTTTCTCACAAAAATGAAAGGCTGACCTTCATAGGACCATGAGCCCAAGTGTAACTATAGATAAACACTAGGTGATTGTTCAGTGTATATAGATATGGATAGGACATGACACCTTCATAGGACCATGAGCCCAAGTGTAACTATAGATAAACACTAGGTGATTGTTCAGTGTATATAGATATGGATAGGACATGACACCTTCATAGGACCATGAGCCCAAGTGTAACTATAGATAAACGCTAAGTGATTGTTCAGTGTATATAGATATAGATGGGACATGACACCAGCTCCTAAGCTCTGTCACCAATCATAGAACCTGGAAGAAGCTCGGTTGTTCTTACCTGAGACCTGATGAAAGGAAAATGGATTCAAATGCATGAATGTGCAAACATGTAATCCTCTTGATGAATTAAACATAACTCTGAATATATAGAAAATCATGCTAATTACATACTTTCCTCTTTTATTCCTTTAGTGAATCGATTATTGGACAATACACCAGAAGATAAATGCTAAATCATCAGAAAAAAATCAAAACTTCAGTAAAGCCCTGATAAGTGCTTCTCTCTTATTTTAATGACGAAGATCATGAAAATTAAAATGAGTAAGTTAAGCCTTACCTGTGAGTCATACTTGCTGGTGTGTGTTTGTAATCTTGGCACTCTGGAGACTGAGTCAAAGTGATCAGTCTTGAGCTCAAGACCGGGCTGAGGTATCTAGCAAATTAATTTCAGGCTAGCCTGGGATATAGTTAGTAGAGTGTTGCCAAAAAACAAGAGGAGGAGAAGGAAGAGGAAGCAGTAGAGGAGAAGGAACAGCAGCAGCAGTTCCTTCATATCTATTAGTGTTAGTCAGAAAAGAAGAAAAATAAAACCCAGGACTCATTAAAATCCCACTCTAGTCCCAATTTATTTTGTACTTTCTCCTGTTTTAAAATTAGTAATCCTTTGAATGGATTGCATTGAAGTAAGTGCAATACACCAATTCAGACTAAATGCTGGAATAGTATTGTCATTGAAATGTCCAGGCCAAATTCCAAAAGATTTGTTTTAGAAAGTGCCTCCTCCAACTTCTCATTATCTCTCAATTCCAAATAACACAGAAGAGTGATTTTCCTGTGATTAATTTTATAAGTTTGTTCATCTTTGTTTCTAGATGCACGAATGGATTACTACTGCATGTTTATTTTCTCATTATCCACTAAGCATTGACCGAGGATGTGTTGTTCAATACAAATGCTCCAGACACAAAAGAAAACAAGACATCATTCTCTCCAGCTTCAAGCTAAGAGCCTAGTGAAAGAATCAGACAAATAACAACCATATGCATGTGTAGCTCATATTATGGAATGTTTTCTAAAGGAAATTAGGTGGTGAGTATGGTGGAGAATAGGGGCTTGGACAATGTGTAGTAACAAAGTTATGCAGAGAAGCAATGAGGTGATCTATGAAAAAAGCCCATATGGACTGTGACCCAAAGGTGAGAAGGCAGTCAGAAACTAAATAGACCACTCAGGGCAGAGATCTAAATCAGTAGTGAGTTGAAATGAGAAAGACATTAAGTTGAAAAACATGACAAAAACAATGAAATCAAATCAACAAGGCTAGATTGCCAAGGGTGGGGCTTCAACATTTTTTATGGAGACCTCCCCTCTCCCATTTTGTTCTTTATTGTATGGCTATGTTTGAAGGGACAGATAGTAAAGATAGCCTACGTTGGGCCTCATGCTCTTTCATGTCTTTATTTTTGTGAGAATTGAAGCTCCTTTTAAAACAGTCTTTATTGAAAACCTTATATGCAATATAGTTGATCATATTTGCTCCACTCCCCCAAATTCCTCACAGATTTTCCCTAATTTCCTACCTATCCAATTTCATGTTCTCTCTCTCTCTCTCTCTCTCTCTCTATATATATATATATATATATATATATATATATATCTCACTCAAAATAGGAAAAAAAATACAAAAACTCCAAACAAACAAACAAAAGAAATAAAATCACAACAGACAAGCAAACTAAAAATAGGGAAATCAGTAAGACAAAAATAAATAAAAAATAAATAAATAACCCAAAACATAAAGCATGCACACACATGCTAGTGTGCACGCACACACCCCTCAATAAAACAAACAAACAAAAACAAACAAACAACAACAAGTAAAACCATGAAGTAAAACCATGGTGCTTGCCCTGGAGTGTGGTTGATATACTTAGAGACAGTATGAAAAAGTGGGAATAAATAATACCTCAAAACAGTACACAGGAAGAAATAATCAAATCCAGGGGTGAAGCAGAAGCAGAAGCAGAAGCAGAAGGAGAAGGAGAAGGGGAACGGGAAGGGGAAGGAGAAGAATGGGAAGGAGGAGGAGGAGGAGGAGGAGGAGGAGGAGGAGGAGGAGGAGGAGGAGGAGGAGGAGGAGGAGGAGAAGAAGAAGAAGAAGAAGAAGAAGAAGAAGAAGAAGAAGAAGAAGAAGAAGAAGAAGAAGAAGAAGAAGAAGAAATAGTCAGTGAAATGATGATTTGAGAAAATCAGCACAATTGACAAACCTTTTGCTAAATTAACTTGAAGATAGATTGAGAAGATCTAAATCAATAAAATTGAGATGGAAAGGAACAGGCACCAAGGAAAATTCAGCAAATCATAAGAATGTACTTTAAAAAACAGTCTTCTATCAAACTTGAAAACTTGAATTTTTGGATGTAAATGAAATATCAAAGTTAAACCAAGATGAAATAATCAACTAAAAAAAGCCCATAACCCCTAGTTAAATAGAATCACTAAGAAAAACTCCCCCAAACAACAAAATGCCAGGACCAGATGGATTTAATGCAGAATTCTACCAGATCTTCAAAGAAGAACTACCACCCAACACCCTTCAAATTACTCTGTAAAATAGAAACTAAAGTAACACTGCCTAATTCTTTTCATGAAGTCATTATTATCCTAGTACTAAAACCACACAAAGACCCAACAGAAAGAAAATTATAGTTCAATACTCCTTATTAACATATGATTTGAAAGTTTTCAATAAAATACTTGCAAACTGAATTAAAAAAACAGACTAAAAAGTCTATTCACCAAGATCAAGATGCCTTCATCTAAATGATTGAAGATTGCACGTAGGTAATCAGAGTTACTGTTGATTTTTTAAAGACCTAGCTGACAGCTCTGGTGATGAGGTTACCTATTAGCTAGACAACAGCAGGCTTTCTTTCTCATAAGCAATGAATAATTTTGGCTATAGCAAGTCCATATGTTGAGGTACTAATCCCCAAGGTAGAGGTAGAATTGACTAGATAATGATGGTGGATTCCTTATGAAAGAAATTGTTACCTTGATAACCTGGGAGAGTTTCTCTCTGTTTTGGTCATAACAGGATGATAAGAAGGTCACTGCATGAATTCAGTGATCAATCAGCTACAGTATCATTAACTTGATTTATATTACTGCTGATTCAATATTTGGGACTATGAGAAAGAAATATTTATTATTATTATTATTATTATTATTATTATTATTATTATTATTATTATTATTATTGAGACAGGGTTTCTCTGTGTAGTTTGGGTGCCTGTCCTGGACCTCACTCTATAGACCAGGCTGGCCTGGAACTCACAGAGATTCGCCTGCCTCTGCCTCCTGATTGCTGGGATTAAAGGTGTACCCAGCAAAATGTTGTTTTGTTACAGCAGGTTCAAAGCACTGGCATTGATTGCTACAAAAGATAAGGATTCCCCAAGCTTGGTGATCTCAGTTCCAATTCATGCCACTATGTGTATAACACCCAGCCCATTGTGACCAGGTATAATAGACAAAAATGTACTGGTACTAGTCTGGCTTGCTGCACCATAAGTAATAACATCATTTACTCCTCATACATGAGATGTGGGCCATATTAAGCATTTATAAATATCATGGGTAGTATTACCATGTAATCAGTATAGAAATCAGTTCTACCTGAGCTGTGTACAGTGTCATGCACCTGTAATCTCAGCACATGAGAAGTGGAGATAGGAACATAAATCAGCAGTAGAATTTTATTGCCAGAGATTACAGCTAAAATCAAAGCCAACACAACAAAAAAAATTGAGCAACAAATCCCATGTTTGTTAGTATATTACATCCTCAACAGAGGAGACAAAACAATAGAAGAAGAAAGCCATTGATTTTTAGAGTTTCATCTAGGGCTTTGACTGAATGTAGTTGTGTTAAGATTTAGACAGATTTTTTATTTTTAATGAGGGAGAGCCTAAGAGAATATTGTTAGTAATTGGTTTTCCCCAGTAAATAGGTATAAATGTATCATTTGATTACTTCCATAGGGACAGTATGACATTTTTAGAAAAATCCTTCCTACCAGTAGATTAAATTTTATCTTGAATTTATAAACAAACCTTTAAATTTTATGATACAGTCCTGAAGAATCCTTCTTGTCTAAGAATCTATACCATAAATGTACTTTTCTCAGACTTTCTGATTTATGCCACTTGTGTTTATTTTTTCATGTAACGAGATATTAAAATAAATAAACACTAAAAGATTCCATTTCACTAAGATAGAACATTCTAGAACATTATGATGTCATATTTCTTTAAAAATAGTTATTTTGGAGAGCTGGAGAGGTGGCTCAGCAGTTAAGAGTGCTTTTTGCTCTTTTAGAAGACCTTAATCTGGTTCCTAACCCTGAAGCTGAGCAGCTAATTTCTGCTTCTCCATCTCAGGGGATCTGACACCCTCTTCTCCTCACTTTGTGAGTACCTTCATGCACCTATTAAACACAGACACAGACACAAAGACACCCCCCACACACACCACAAAAATGAAATGAAAAATGTTGTCTTAATAATGTGTTGAAATGCCAGTGTGTGATAGAGCAAGCACCTTATTTAGATCTTTGTTAGTCAGCTTCATGCCACTTGAAGGAATACCTGAGATAGTCAACTTATAAAGTGGAGTGCTGTGGAATGTAGTTCTGTATGCTATGAATATGTGTTGCTCTGATTGGTAATAAAATAAAATGCTGATTGGCCAGTAGCCAGGCAGGAAGTAAAGTATAGGCAGGATAAGCAGAGAGGAGAATTCTGGGAAGAGTAAGGCTGAGTCAGGAGCTGCCAACCAAACACAGAGGAAGCAAGATGGCAAGGCAGAACTGAGGAAAGGTACCAAGGCACGTGGCTAAACATAAATAAGAATTGTGGGTTAAATTAAGTGTAAGAACTAGTCAGTAATAACTCTGAGCTAAAGACCAAGCAGTTACAATTAATATAAGCCTCTGTGTGCTTACTTGGGGGATTGAGTGGGAGAGATTTGTCCTGACTGCCAGCCAGCCGGGACACAGAAAAACTTCGGACTACAGAGAAGAGGTATATTTTGACTCCAGGCCTTATAGGTTTCAGTCTATAACTGGCTGTTCAATACCTTTGAACCTCCTAAGGCAGATTGGGGCAGCAATCTATGGCAGAGCCAAATTATTTACCTTTTTGAGTACTGGTGACATTTCCTGGGTGGGGATTATAAACCCTTTCTCTCAGCCCCTTTTACTTCTTAGCCATGAGAAAGCCATAGTTCCTGAAGCTTCCAATCCTGCCACTATAGCACCAAGCTGGAACCAAGCCTGGAATACAGAGACCTTTGGGGGATCCAAAGGAAAACAGAATAGAAAACTCCTTGGAACTAGGAAATAAGAACAATAACATGGGAGAAAGAGACAAAAGCATGGAAGTACTTCCTGCAAATTTGATATATTTGCGGAAAGTAAGTGCTTAAATGGAAAAAAAAATAAAAAAGAAAGAAACAATACCTATCCAGTTTGGCTTATATTAACCTGTCACATCATGGTTGGCGAACTCTTCCCTACAGTATAGATTTCCAAATGAAGAGGTTTGTTTGTTGATACAGACTTATTATAACAGAATTATTTCTCCCCAAAATGTTCACTTCAGCAGAATATGTTTTTGAAGGTTGGTGGAAGGACCATCATAATTTCTCTTAAATATATCTTTTACTGTTGCAGATGTTAGAGTCATATTGCCAACAGACTTATTTTAAAAGTAAATCAAACTTCTAGTTCTAGTTCCTTAATATTCTGTGAGATACGTTTTCCACCTTCCCTGGTGAAATCTTCCATGAATGATTATCTCACTGATTAAGTGTGGAGCAATGATTTATTCTACTTTGAACTTCTAGCTTAAATATAATCATCTCATTACTGGCAACAAATCACCTGAAGAGCAGTTATAGCTAGAAGATTTCCTCACAATCTGGAATCAGGCACTGAATACAGCTTTCCATTCTAACTCCTTTTACCATGCTACAATGAATCTGAACATTAATTTACTTCCCATCTGCCTGCATTTCTTGTTCTGTCTTATACTTCCCACCTTTTTCCTCCATGGGAATATAAACTCCCTATTCCAAACCTCTTTCTTCTTTCCCTTTGCAGTTTGCCTGAGCATGTTCAAGGAGACTAGAGTGAAGGGCCGTGAGTTCATTAGCATAACTCTCCCCTCATTCAGTTACTTTTGCAATGTTAATTTCTCTTTAGGAGAACCTTGTTTATCTTTTATCTTTTTAAACATTTTCTTTTAGAGGTGGATAGTAATTTGAAAAGTTGTGGGGAAAAAAAAATTCCAGAATTCACTGAAGGAATCATTTTAAATATGTTCATATAACCTTGCTCTATTAGTTTATTAATGAATCCATTATCAGCTTTCGGCCCTTTAGATAACCAAAAATGTAAAAATCTAACTCATGATGAAAAGACATCTATTGAGTTACTGCCTTTTAAACTTCAAGTGGGGTAATTATCAATTTGAGGAAAAAATTGACCCCTCTCCTGGTTTACCTGTTTGTTTACTTTACATGACTGCTATAAAGTATAGTGCTTACACGTGTCAATCTGTAGACCATCTTCCCTGGTGAACTGAGTTATAACTTCTCAATTCTTGAATATGCAAATTTGGATAAATAACAGATAAAATAATCTTTTTATCTTCAAATTGGAAATCTTGAACGTGAGATTAACTTGCAGAGAATCAGGTTCCTGATACATTGGCTGAGGGTGGTAATATATACATGGTGGTAGACATAGGCTTAGAGTGAAGTCTAAGGGGGGTAAAGAAACAGAACCATAAGTTACAGAACATTCCTTTTATGCTGTTGCTGTAAAACTTACTCAAATCTGAGCAATGTATAAAAATTTATACTAAATTCTTAGGAAAATAGTGACATTATTTTGGAGTCTTCATTTTTTTACTGTGAATATTTTATGTATGTATGTATGATCATTACCTATATTTCTCCATTTTTAATTAGACTTTTCAGTATTTGGTTATATAATATATATATATATATATATATATATATATATATATATAAAATATTATATATTTTTAAGTGCTACTAGAATTTTTGGCACTGTAATTTATGGGAAACAATGTGGTAGTTCCCAAGAATTTAAAGAATAGTAAAATGTCTCAGCAGGTAAAGACATCTTCCACCAAATCCAATATCCTGAATTCAAGTCCTAGAGTATATATGATGAAAGGAGAGAACCAGCCTTTGAAAAGTTTTCTTCTGACCTATCTGTCTGTTTCCTCACTGTCCGGTGGCTGGATGAGCCATGTGTCAGTAGATCTGATTTCTTCTGAGGTCCCTCTCTTTGACATCTAGCAGCCTGACTCCTAGTTTGACTTGTCTCTTCTCTGCACACACACGATTATGCTGTTTCTTCTTGTGATGAGGATACCAGTTGTATATGGTTGGAAGCAGCATTACATATCCAACATTAACAGGTTGTGGTGGGACATTTGTCATCAAAGCACCCAAAATGCTGAGGCAGGAGAATTGTCACAAATTTGAGGATTACCAGTGCTACAATGATGGTCCAAGTGAGCACAGAATATGGTATGAGACCTTGTCCTAAATACATAAAAATTTAAACAAAAATATTCCACATTAATTGTGTTTTTAAAGACCCTGTTTTTATGTTTGTCTATATACTGAGATCCTGGACGTTAAAGATTTGCCATGTGCCATATGATGTCTAGTGTTCCTTGACAATTTTGTAAGAAAGCTGAGGGTCTGTGAGTTAAAGTTAAATATTGATTTCAATTGCATCTCATTGTGGAAATGCTTGGTGATGACTGTAAAAAGGGACCCATGGTATCATTTTAAAATATGAGTTAAGCATTTTGAGAAAAGTCAACTCAAAAGCAAAACTATACACAGAATGCATCTTAAAGAATCTGAATCTGTGGATCTGGGAATTGTAAAGTCTTACCTGGATCACAGAAGCAATAAGCATTTCCTGTTATTAATCTTTTGGTGACCTTTCCCCAAATTAACAAGATTGAGCTCTCTTAGCTATAACCAGCTCCTTAAATTTCAATGACAATAGGCAACAAAACAATTTTAACAATTTGGCAAAAGCTGACACAGGTTCAAGAAATTAAGGCTTCAACAGAGAAGTTGTGGCTATTCAGCCCCAACTAAAATACTTCTTCTTAAGTACAGAATTAATATAAAGTATTAGCTTATTTCTTACTTTTATTATAGGTGTTTTAGGATGCATATATAATGTAGTGTTAACTTATAATCCATATTTGAAAAGTGAAATATAATATAGATGAAGTAGTTCCTGCATCCAATCTAATTTATACTATGGTTCTTCTACAGACAAGAATCAAAGAGATGAATCAGGTCTTTTAAAATTAAGTGGTCTTAAGAGAACAGAAATAGCATTGTGATCAGAACAACAAGCTAGAAAAGTAATCTATTTAAGATCCAAACATTATTTTTAAAAACCAAGTATTATTAAATGGAAAGGAGAATGATGTAGATAGGCATGAGAAAAAGAACTCACAGGACTGACTGTAAAAAAGATCTTAAATTCAATATTAGTCTTATTTGTAATTGTATATATGTGTGTGTGTAAATATTATATCTACAAATATTAAGAAGACTAATCAAAGAAGTAAAAGACTTAAAAACTTTTAACATAGGAAAAAATAGAATTAAATGGCAGAAAATGGAAAGGCTTCCCATGTTCATGAAATGGTAGGACTAATATTGAAAAATAGCAATCCTACCAAAAGTAATTTGCAGTTTCAATGCAATCCTCATCAAAATTTCAATGTAATTCTTCATGGAAACTGAAAAAAAATCTTAAATATCATAAGGAAAAAAAAAACAAAAAACAAAAACAAAATAACTCAAACCACCCAGAACAATAAAAACACTGCTGGAATATCATCATTTTAGACTTTAAGTTATACAGCAGTGTTCTGTAATGAAAACAACATATTACTAATGTAAAAACTGACTCATTGATCAATGGAATATAAATGGGGGCTCATACATAAGCCCACACTCTCATATAGCCTATTGATTTTCTTTCCTGTTTTGTTTTTAAATAAAGAAGCCAAAAATATACACAAAAGAAAAGAAAATGCCATCCACAATAATGCTGGTCAAACCAGATAGTCACATGTAGAAGAACTGAACTGGATAGTCACATCTCCTCTTGATCAAAACTGAACTCTGCATGGATCAAGGATTACAACACAAGACCTGATGTCCTGACTCTGAAAGATAAAGTAGGGAATATGCTTGAACTCATTGGCACAGGAGAGAACTTTCTGCAGAGGACTCTAATCGCACAGGCATTAAGACCAAAATTCATATATGTGACCTCCTAAAACAAGTTTCTTTACAGCAAAGGACAGCACAATTCCAGTGCAGCTGCAGCCTATAGAATGGGGAAAAATGTTTAGTAGCTATACATCTGACAAAGTGCAGAGAATAAGAATGTAGAATTCTGAGCCATAAAGAGAATATATAGGTTGCATCTCACCCCCCCCCACCCGAAGGCTCAGGGATTATTGTGAAAGGTTGGGGGTGAAAAAGTGTAGAACCTGAGGCAGTAGACAGACATACAACATGGCAGCTACATAGATGAACTCACAGTACTTGTGGCATTATCTACAAAACCTATGCACGTTCTGGACAGACGAAATCCTGGCAATGAGTGGGGCATTAGGTACAGAATCTCACCCTAAGCTGTGAAGTTAGTGGCAATTGTTAGCAGCTGAAACAAGGATAGAGACAGTTTCCTTTCAGAATATAGGCCCCTGGTAAGTCTGTCACTCTCTAGTTGAAGACCACACATCCAATAATATTTGCACAGTGTGAATTGATCTTGATGAATTTTTTAAAAATGGACATAAAATGGGTAGGTAGGGAAGAAGCAGTTGAATTTGGAAGAGCTTGGGGGAGAAAGTGAATGAGATTGAAACATACTATACAAAACATTTAAAGAACTAATATAATATATAAAAGAGAGGATAGACAGGAGGGAAAGATTTCTGAACAGACTACTAGCTGTTAAATAAAACAAACAATAGAATCTCTTTACCACCATTCTAGCTTTTGTTCAGAATTCCACAGATTTAGAAAGGTTTAAAGAGGAAAAACAAAACAAAACAACAACAACAACAAAAAAAAAACCAAACACAGAACAAAGTAGCTATAATGTAATGAAACTAAAATTATTGAAGGATACAAACGAGTAAAACAAGACATCACCATCACTAAAACCATAAATATAGAATAATAAGTAAATAATAAAAAAATCAAATGTAGTCATACATAATCCTCCTACTTAGAAGGCTAGGAAGTTAGAGTTTATTCTGCATAAGATGGGGATAACAGGCTCAAAAATAAATAAAAGGACAAAAGAAAGCAGGAAAAAATATAGTCATGAGAAACTGGGAAATATAAAGGGGAAATGGGAAAAATCTGAGGAGGGGGTGCTTAAATTAGGGAGAAAGGAGGTCAATGCAGAAGGGGAATGGAGGAGGAACAATTACCACCATGGTGGTTTGATTAAAGCTTCAAGAAACAATTTTATTGTATATTTACACAAATTATTTACAATAATTATAAGAGTATGTGTATGAATGAAGTGATGCTACTTGGCATTAAAAGGATCCCAGCAAGAGACATAGACTATGCTGTGGGATGTTCTGTATGGCAAATGTGTTGCTCTGATTGGTTACCAAATAAAACACTGATTGGCCAGTAGCCAGGCAGGAAGTATAGGTGGGACTAACAGAGAGGAGAATTGAGGGAAGAGGAAGGTAAGGGAGAGACTACAGCCACCACCAAGCCAGGAAAAATGTAAGGTACCAGTAAGCCACGAGCCACCCGACAAAGTATAGATTAATAAAAATGGGCTAAATATAAGAATAAAAGCTAGACAATGATAGGTCTGAGCTAATGACCAAACAGTTTAGATAATATAAGCATCTGTATGTTTATTTTATAAGTGGGCTAAGGGACTACCAGGGCTTGATGGGACCCGGAGAGAAAACTCTCCAGCTACAAGACTATAACAGAAAACCCAGTAGCAGACATGAAAAACTTCTTTTGTGGTTATTGGTCTGGAGAGTTTAAGTAACTCCCAAAGCAGTATAGAATATTGCTTTTGCCCTTGGTTTGTCTTTCAGAGCCTGAACAGAAGTCCCTCTTACTGAAGACACAGAATACTTAAGGACACAGGACTCAGAAGATTTGAGATAGCTCTAACCTGAAAGCCTCCTTCCTGTATGGTCTACCTTCCGTAGTACCAGAAAGTTCTATGCACACTGTCAAAGGAAGAAAGACATCAATAGCTCTGCCTAGCTGCTACATCCATGAACCACAACAATAACCTCCATGGTAAGGCCATCAACACCCTCTCCTGACTTCTGCAGAAACCAGGGATGTGCATAGTATACTGACATCCATGTAGATAAAATACCCATATACATAAATGAAAAATAACACTAAAAATTTAAGAAGAATGTGTGAGTAATATCTTGCCAAAGGTATGAATTTCCAAAGGGTTTCTGGGAAAACATTGTAAAAAAATTTGGTGCAGATTTAATGTTTTGTCTTTAAGATTTTCATGCGTGAAAAACATAGGGAATGTGAAACATGATTCAGGGATGAGTTCTTAACCAACTATGTTTTATTTTTCATGTATGATCATAATTAAGATCAATCAATTGTTCCCTGCAGGAAGATAGATTTTCACATCAATTTTGGACCAATATTAAAAGGAGGATTTGTGTGTGTGTGTGTGGGGGGGGGTAGTATGGAACTGTTTGTTTTGGGCCTGTAAACTTTTGCCTGAGGAGGCCTGAGGTTTACATCAGTTGTCTTACTCAATTGATCTCCAATTTGTTATTATTGTCCTGAGACAGTGTTCTTGTTGAACCTGGAAGTCATCAATAAAGCTAGGCTGGAGAGCCATTGAGTTCTAGCAACTGACTTTCCCTTGCCTGCTCAGATTTGAGACTGCACATATGCATCTCTGTGTCCTGCTTTTCATGTGGGTTCTGGGTATCCAAATGCAGAACCTCACTCTTTCATGACAAAAAACCAGCTGAACTATCTTTTCAGCAATCCAGAAAAATGATCTTGCACTCCTAAAATGAACATACTTTATTTTTTAAAGGTGAAACACTGATAATATCCACTAAAAGAGAGAAGTAGGGTTCATTTAAAAAAGAAAAAATACTGCATTTACTTAGAAGAAGTCAGAAGAAATTCACATCATAAATTTGTGAAGGAGTCCTGATGTTTGTCAAGAGAGTGAATCACCCAGTTCTGTTCTGTTTTGTTCCATGAATTTTTAAGTGAACATGAAGTTCTCTTAATTATGGGATGGAAAGGCCTCATCAAAATAAATACTCTTAATTGACTCAAGAAGCATCCACCCTGCATACATGAATAAGTGCAGGATAAATGGAAAAAAATCTTTCAGAGATATGTCCCTAAACCATGCACAGAATCAAGTAAATTAAGTACTATAAATTGTTCAAAATACAGATATTATTGACAGTATAAAAATAATCTCAAGCCACCCAAACCAACTAATATCCAGCTATAGATAACTGAACAAATTCTAACCCATCAAGGAAAGAAAACATTCTGTATTCCTTTCACAAGGCACACCTTTATGAACCGGTATAACCGGCAGGAAAAACAATATTGAGACAAAAAGTCACAGAGAAACTGCATTTCCAATTTATATTTTAAATTCACTGTATTCATATATTTAAATGTGTCTATAAATATGTATAAATCTATGCATTTTAATAGCAATTACCTCAGGTGGATGAAAGCCAAGAGCAGAGTAGAGGTGCCCTAGGCAGTGACTGTCACAGAGAGCAAGTAAAGCAACAAAAGAAAATTTCTTTCTTGGAGAGTGATTGAGGGAGAATTTTAGAAA
The DNA here is from genome assembly GCF_049852395.1 of Peromyscus maniculatus bairdii. Taxonomy (NCBI): domain Eukaryota; kingdom Metazoa; phylum Chordata; class Mammalia; order Rodentia; family Cricetidae; genus Peromyscus; species Peromyscus maniculatus. Next base: position 125,014,975 of record NC_134854.1, read on the forward strand.
TCAGCAAGGAAGTGACAGGAACCTTGAACTGTATGAAGAATCAAAAAGGCAGCCTAGAAGAAAGAGGAAGGAGAGCATGGCTTCCATCCTGCACCCCTGTGGGGAAACCCTCATTCTGTTAGGAAAAAAAAAATAAAACAGAGTGCCAGCCACAGACAGCCCAACTACAGGGGTGTTCTGCAGTCCTCACCAGCTTCCAATCCAGTTTGGGATCTGGCTGGTCCTGACATTGAGTGAGTCTCCCCAGCTCCCAGAGCCCAAGCTGCTACAGCAACTCCTCTGCCAGTGCCACCTGCCTAGAAGGTCTGTTGACATTCTCTAAAGCTAAGGGCTGAACTGTGCCTCAGTGGGCTGATGGCAGCCTGCTCTATCTACAGCTTCAGGGCCACCATAGACATAAGCCTAGGTTCTACTCTCAGGTGTCCCATGGGAGCTGGGGAAGGTCTCCTCCCAAGCCTACCTCTTGGAAAATATAGCAAAGCTCTGACTTTACTGTTGCCTGTCCGTTGGAATCTGGAAAAGATCCCAGCTATGGCTGGGGGCTGAAGCAATATGAGCATCAGTAACTCCAATCCTCAATATCACCTGAGCTAGTCTGAGTAGAACTAATAAAGGTCTTCTTCCAAGCTCATGGCTGCCAGACATAGATGCTGAGACACAGTTCCCAAGAGTCACCCTAGCTTATTCCTAGGGAATAGAAATTCTCATCCATGACTTGTAGCTCTATAAAAAAAAGGCTGCCAATGACATAAGCTTTGTCCCAACTGGAGTTTGCCTTGCAAGACTCAGAACCATCCCTGTCCATATTCTGGAGCTCCAAGATTACACATACTAATGTCAACCTAAATCCCACCAACAGGATCTATAGAGGGACCCCTCCATGCAGTCAATGGCTGTGGGAACTGTGGGGTGTTTACCCACCAACCCCACAGTTCCCCAGAGTTTTCTTGAGTGTGAGCAGCAGGAAATATTAGATAGAAGGATTTATATTGCAGAGATAGATAGAAAATAAAGGATAGCCTCGAGAGGGCCTGAAACCTTTTCCAGCGGCCCCGACTGTCTCTGCCCCAGGGTTTTTATAGAGACACCAAGGGGTGGAGCAAAATACCTCCTCCCCCAGCACAGCCAAGTGCAGACCATCTCAGACACCTGCACTCAGGCCCGTGGTCTTCATCATCCTCTATGCAGACATGCTGGGTAAAGCCACGAGGAACCCAAAAACGGGCTCCCACAGGGAATTCATATAGCCATTACAGAAAACAGTATGGAAGTTCATACACCCATGATTTTATAAAATGGAAGTGTTAACTAACATACGTTATTGATTATAATTCACATTCTTTATAACAAGTTACCACTCCATTAAACACTCCTGTGGAAGCTACTTAAATGTCTCTGCTACATTATTTGTTACAAGAGTGTGACAATATTTTGTCAAGCAATTCATTACTATAGAGATTTTCATAGCAAGTGTCTTGGACTTTTTATAATCAATCCTCAGTAAGATTGATTCTTGCTTTTATTTTTGTTTTGATAAAGTTTATAGTTTTAAACTTTTGGTTAGGCCTTTTACAATTACTACCCAGAAAGGCTTTACCATGACCAACTTGTATATAGGCTACTTTTTCTCACCTCAGATGACAGTTGATGTATAATACATGTTTCCACCATTTAAAGGTTACCAATAGTGAGAGTTCAACATGATATTCTCATGCCCTGCACATGGAACAGACTGGCGTTCTTGGAAGTACTTGACAGAATGCATAGCATTTACTTTAAAAAGCAAGTATGTTTGTGACCTTTCATGTGTGCTTAGAAGTAGGTCATATGGAAGGAACTATTGTATCTCAGCCATGCTGTAGGTATAACCCAGGTAACAGTCAGTGTAGTCAGTGTTTCTATCCTTTGAGATTAAAAGTAAATTAATTCCAACCTCTGTCTCCTTCTTCAGGAAGAACAGTATTCCCTCTAAGAGGTACAAATCTCTAAGAATGTACAGCTTCATGGCCACCTTGTTGCATTGGAACTCTACCCTTCTCTCTCCATATACCTGCAGAATCGCCCTCCCATTGCTTCTCAGATGTACCCTAGACCACTCTCTTAACACCATTCAGGACATGCAAGATTCCTGTGCTGAGGAGAGGAGAGTTCGCACCCCAATTCTGCACAGTGAATGATGTTTATAAATAATTAATAGCAATGGGAATTACATGAGCCAGCTTCATTTGTAAGAGTCACCTAGCTAACACTTCATATATTTTCCGTTGCCCTCATTGTATTTAAAGCCAGCTATTGGTGGCATAGATCTCAGCCCTCAATTCATTTCTTCCTCATTGTGCACTCATTTCTTTTCTGCTCCTCCTCATTCCTTTCATTCATGTTAAATGTATTTTTCTTGAGTAGAATTTTTTTCTATCTCAAAACCTCCTTCCAGAACCCTGGGGAGTCCCTGTTCATAAGTAAATATGCCCCTTGGGAATGTGCCTAGATACCGAAAATTTTCTCCCAGAGGGTGAAACTAACATTTACTTAAAAGAACAAATTCTACCTTATTACTGTGCCAAAGACACTATACTAGGAAAGGTGGGCTGTTCTAATGAGGAAAACTGATCCAGATTTCCCAGGAAAACTGCTCTACACATGGCCTCTCCTCTCTGGCCTTATTCTGCTTTTGGGTGTTTGTTCAGGTCTCTCATCACTTGTGGACTATGATTACCATATCTGATGCTGAGATGCTTATGCCTAAGAGAAAAAGTTGACTCACTCTGCACTATGAAGCATGGAGAGATCTGGTACACTGATGTCACCATCATATCTGCTCACCAAGTGGACTCTGATACTTGGTTGTCCTGCATGCACAGTGCTCATCAGTACTAATTGGTCTGTTATTCTTTGGATTAAATATCATGCCTAACTATTTCTATGCTAAGCACTTAGGTGTTGAGTTTCTTGAACTTGCATCCCAAGTGTCTCCGAATCAGTGTTAGGGATGACCATATAATGACCATATAATGTTTAGGTCACTTTCTTTAGTGTCCCCCCCTCCTTGTCTGTCTGTCTCCCTTCCTCTCTCACTCCTTTCTCCCTCTCCCTTACTCCCTCCCCTTTCTTTCTCTCTGTCTCTTTTCCTCATCCTTCCTCTTCCATTCCTTTTTTCTTTCTCAATCCTCCTCTCTCTCCTTTCCATCCTTACTGTAAAATGGGTGATGGGGCCCCTTTCCCTACCATGAGTGCTTTGTCACACTCATCTGCGTTGCACAGCTAAGGCCACCCTATCACGGTCATAGTAGTAAACCTCTTCTGGTGGAGGATATATGACAAGAGCAATAATTTCCACTTTCATAGCTAAGTAATATTTTAGGATAAGATTTAAAGAAGGGCCATAAAGAAAAGAGCAAATCCTTCTCTCCTCACAGTACATTGTACTTGTCGGTATAATATTCTAGACGGAGTTTTATTTTCTGTGGATGTTTTCATGTGCTGTTCGATTACACTCAGGGATGGCCTATTTTGAATACTTTGGATGAGATTCTATGCAAGCACAAAGGCTGGGGTGGCCTAAAGCAGAGAATATTCTGTTGGTATGCTGGGGGATGCTTGCTCAGAAGTTTTTCAGCTTCTTGAACTGTACCACTGTGCATATAGAATGTGTGAGGGGAATATATTACCTAATAAAGCTTATTTTATTCAATATGTCCTATAGGAAGAAAGAGCATTTTCTATAATGCTACATAATGAGGCTGATAACATTTTAACTGGGCTCCCAGGCCACTGAGGGGTTTTGCTATCTCCCAAGGTTTTTTTTTCCTTGTCACTGTGACACTTTTGTAGTAAAACATGGGGTGCTTACATGAGTTTAAGCAAAGTGCTTAAGGTCAAGCTGAGTTTTATTAAAGCAAATAAAATCTCATCACTGATATTCAAAAACAGCAGAGTGAAGCTTTTAATTAACTGGAAATAAAAACATACTTTTAAGTAAGTCAGTGGTTTTTGATAGAATGATTGATTATATCTGGATCATAATGCATGGTCCACACTGAGACGTATAGTTATAAGACTTAAAGTCATAAAATGTCCTGTGGTGATATTTTATTTGTACTGAAATGTTATTTTAATTTTATATTAATAAATAATGTTGCCCTGGGGTCAGAGCTATTAGAGCCATAGTAAGAGCGTGGTGGTTAGAAGAGCTAGGTAGATTTCTGTGTGTTCAGAGATACAGCCAGTATTGGAGACATACGCCTTTAAGACCTGGAGGGCGGTACTTACAGGCAGTGATGAGGCAGTCATGTGGTTGGGTTTACAACCAATGAGAAGGCAGAACAGAAAGATTATTTAAACAGGGACACAGGAAGTACCTCCCTCTCTCGGGGAAGCTAGGAGCACTGCAGGAGGTAAGATTTTATCTCTGAGCTCTGACCTCTCGGCTTTTCTCTTTTACCTTGGCTCTGTGTTTCTTATTTTAATAATACGATTGGTTACATCTACATCTGGCGCCCAACGTGACAAGAATCCATTAAAAACTGCTTGGGGCCGGCTCCCTAGCCAGAGCAGCCGGCTCCCTAGCCCCAGCCCAGGTCTGCTTGGGCTCAGGCCGGACTGTGAGCTGCTTGCTTAAAGCCAGTGCTACAAACAGCTCAGGCCTGCCCTGCTAAACAGGGCCCCTGGCTGTAAAGCCAAGCCTTGACTCGGCTCAGAGGGAACAAGTGGCTGGCTTTAAGCTTTAGCCGGCTACCCCTTCCTTTCACGTTCACTTTCACTTTCGCTTTCACTTTCGCTTTTGCTTTCTCTCTTGCTTTCTCTCTGTCTCTCTGTTTCTCTCTCTCTCTCTCTCTCTCTCTCTCTCTCTCTCTCTCTCTCTGGATTTACACCTAGGACTCTAGGTGGCTGTTTTGAAATTTGCTCGGATTTCTACTGTTCTACGCAGATTTGGTAAGTCATAAAGGAAACTATTTAAAAGACAAATTTTTTCCACATTTAAAAAAATGGGTTTCCTGTGTACATTGGAAGAAAATTGGGTTTTGTTTGAAATTTTAGGCAGTCTGACAATGGAACAACTATATGAAAAGATTAGTATTATGGGAATTATGCAGTTAATCACCATGCTTATTCTCATTTTACTATTTAAAAAGATAGTCGATTTAAGTGCCAGGATAACAGCTTTAGAAAAACCTGTTAATTTTAACAGTGAAGTTGGTTCAAGTTTAGATCATAAGGTTACAGAAAGAAAGCCTGTTTTCACACAGTCATCCTTAATTTATCCTGTAACCGTACAGCAGATGCCTGATCAAATGGCTACACAAAATATCTGGGCTCCAATTGAACTGATGGATTTTAAAAGGTTTAAGGAGGCAATAGTATCTTATGGCATGCATTCCCCATATGTAAAGCAAATGTTAAACTCTTGGTCAACATATAATAGGATTATACCACAGGACTGGCGGGACCTTGCACAAGCTGTTCTGGAACCCAGCCAGAGAATTCAATTTCTGACTTGGTTTAAGGAGGAAGCTAGAAACGTAGAAACACAATGGAGGGATAAAGGAATACAAGTTTGTCAGGATCAGCTTATTGGAGAAGGCCAATATGCTTCAATACAAACACAATGTTTATATGATGTTCAAACTGTAATTTTATGTCGAATGGCAGCCTTGAATGCATGGGACAGAGTTGATGAACCAGGAAAAAAACCTGAGTCATTCACAAAGGTTATGCAAGGCCCAAAAGAATCTTTCACAGATTTTTTAGAAAGACTGGCTTAGGCAGTAAACAGAATGGTCTCAGGATCAGAAGCTAGTAAGGCAATAATTGAAGCTTTGGCATTTGAGAATGCGAATGCAGCATGTAAAAGAATAATCAGGCCGTTAAGGGCAAGATCTGCACCTTTGGAAGATTGGATTAGAGAAACAATTAATGTTGAGGTTGATGAGCATGATACGTGGGTAGGAGAAGTAATTTCAAAAGGTTTGAGGAGTGTTAGATGTTTTGGGTGTGGAAAGCAAGGACATTTTAAAAGGGACTGTAAACAGGTCATTCCTAGAAGCAATGTTTCTTCAAGGAACAATGGCAACAGAAGGCCCCTTCCTTCTGGAGTATGCAGAAGGTGTGGTAAGGGAAAACACTGGACCAAGGAATGTAGATCAACAAAGGACAGACAGGGTAATCTTTTGCCTCAGTTTTCGGGAAACTCCCGGAGGGGCCTCATGCAGGCCCCCATAGCAAAACCAGTTCAAACCTTTCCTGCAGCTGTAGAGGAAATCCCTGCTCTGAGCGATTAAATAACCAAATGACTATTGGAATAAATCAGGCTGGTCAGGATGATGAAAAAGAGAGAATAGAAAATTCAGGAGAAAACATAAAGAAAATTTTTTGGCAAACTTCTATTAATGAACAGAGACCAAAATTAACGATAAAAATAAATGGTGTTTTGTTGTCTGGTCTGGTAGACACAGGTGCGGACATTACCATAATTGCACCAGAATTTTGGCATCCAGCTTGGCCTCTTCAGGAGGTAAACGTTCAACTGTTAGGAATTGGGACATTATCTGGAGTGAAACAAAGTGCAAGATGGCTGGAATGTATAGGTCCAGAAGGACAGAGAGGAAAATTAAAACCATATGTCGCTAACATAGCTATGAACCTGTGGGGTCGAGACTTGTTGCAACAATGGAATACTCAGATTAAAATCCCTCCAATCTCAGAAACAAATCATAAACTAGCACATGTTTCTGAGAGAAATATTAGAAGGCATTATTTTGAGTGGTCACCAGCCATCCATATTATACAGGAACAGGGCACAACAACTGATAATCTTCCAAAAATACCAACAGCTCTACCTTTAAAATGGTTAACAGACAAGCCTGTATGGGTTCAGCAATGGCCTTTAACAACAGAGAAACTCCAGGCTTTAGAAGAGCTGGTAGAAGAACAGTTAAATGCTCAGCATATTGAACAGTCAACCAGCCCTTGGAATTCTCCTGTATTTGTTATTAAAAAGAAATCTGGTAAATGGAGAATGGTAACAGACCTTAGAGCAATTAACAAAGTAATTCAGCCGATGGGCTCTCTACAATCTGGAATTCCTTTGCCTACTCTGTTACCAAAAGGATGGCCTCTCATAGTTATTGATTTAAAAGACTGTTTCTTTTCAATACCCTTACAAGAAAAGGACAAAGAAAGATTTGCTTTCACAGTGCCTACTTATAATAATTCTCAACCGGTTAAAAGATTTCAATGGAGTGTCCTCCCACAGGGAATGTTAAATAGCCCAACTCTGTGCCAATATTTTGTACAACAGCCATTGGAAGTGATACGTAAAAAATTTCCTAAATCTATAATTTATCATTATATGGATGATATTTTACTAGCTGACTCAAATGCAGATACTTTAGAAAGAATGTTTGAAGAAGTAAAGAAAATTTTGCCTTGCTGGGGATTACAAATTGCTCCTGAAAAAATACAAAGAGGAGATTCTATTAATTATTTAGGATATAAAATAGAGCTACAAAAAATTAGACCCCAAAAGGTGCAAATTAGGAGAGATAGACTACAGACTCTTAATGACTTTCAAAGATTATTTGGAGATATTTCTCATCTACGAACTATTGTTGGGGTAAAAAATGATGAACTGACTAATTTGTTCAAAACCTTAGAAGGTGACAAGGACTTAAATAGTCCAAGAGAATTATCACCTGAAGCTGAGAAAGAATTGGCCTTGGTAGAAAAGAAAGTACATGAAGGGCACGTGGATCGTATTGATCCAAAGCTGGATTGCATTTTGGTTATTTTACCCTCTAGGCATTCCCCTACTGGAATATTAATGCAGAGGGAAGATATTATATTGGAATGGATATTTTTACCAAATAAACCAAATAAAAAATTAAAAACTTATGGGGAAAAAATCTCTGACTTGATTTACAAAGGAAAACTGAGACTTCGTCAATTAGCAGGAATAGACCCAGCAGAAATTGTCGTACCTTTAACTAAGGAGGACATTGAAAAATTATGGACAGAAAGTGAACCTTGGCAAAGAGCTTGCAGTAATTTTTTGGGAGAAATTAACAGCAAATATCCCAAAAGCAACAGAATTGATTTTATAAAGAGAGCTGATTGGATCTTGCCTCGAATTGTATGGCAAAAACCCATTTCTGGAGTTCGTACATTTTATACAGATGCCAACAAACAAGGAAAGGCAGGTTACAAATCAGAAAATTTAAGTAAAGTGGTACAAAGTCCTTATAATTCAGTGCAAAAATCAGAATTGTATGCTATTCTGTTGGTATTAATGGATTTTTCAGAACCTCTCAACATAGTAACTGACTCTCAGTATGCTGAAAGAGTGGTATTACATATTGAGACTGCAGAATTTATCCCTGATGCTTCAGAATTAACTTCACTATTTATTCAATTACAAGATACAATCAGGAAAAGGAGTCATCCTTTATATATAACTCACATCCGATCTCATACTGGTCTGCCAGGCCCTCTAGCACAAGGCAATGATGAGATTGATAAATTATTGATAGGAAATGTGCTGGAGGCCTCAGAATTTCATAAAAAACATCATGTCAATAGTAAAGGTTTAAAAAAGGATTTTTCCATAACCTGGCAACAAGCCAAAGAAATAGTAAAGAAATGTCCTACTTGTTCCTTCTATAATCAAACACCATTACCAGCAGGATGTAACCCAAAGGGTACTCAGAGGAATGAAATCTGGCAGATGGACGTTTTTCACTTTGCAGAATTTGGAAAACTGAAATATGTACACCACACTATCGATACTTATTCAGGATTTCAATGGGCAACTGCTTTGAGTTCTGAAAAAGCTGATTCTGTAATCACTCATTTGCTAGAAGTTATGGCCATTATGGGTATACCTGCACAAATCAAAACTGACAATGCTCCATCATATGTCTCTGTTAAAATGAAACAGTTTTTTGCTTATTACAATATAAAGCATATTACAGGTATACCACATAATCCTACAGGTCAAGCAGTTATAGAAAGGTCAAACAGAACTCTAAAGGATATGCTAAATAAACAGAAAGGAGTAACAAAAACCCCCAGAAATAGACTGCATAATGCTCTATTAACTTTGAATTTTCTGAATGCCAATGAGAAAGGAACAACAGCTGCAGAGAGACATTGGGTAATAGAAAAAACTACAGAATTAAATCAGCCTATATACTTTAAGGATGTGCTGACCTCAGAATGGAAGCCAGGGTATGTATTACGTTGGGGACGAGGTTTTGCTTTTGTTTCTATAGGAGAAGATAAGCTGTGGGTACCATCAAAATTGATAAAGGTTCGATTTGAACAAGAGAAACCTCTTAATTAGAGGAGGTGATAGTTCATCAACCAGCATGAACATCCAATTTAAACTAACTTGTACCTGTAACACATGTCTTTTCATTTAATCAGATAATAACTTGCCAAAAAGGAACATCCCCAAAATTAGTCTTGGGGGAAGGTTTTTGTTTTTGTCTTTTAGGAGAATGAAGGTTAAGGAATCTGAAGGACACAAGACAAATGAGACAACTGAAGAAAAGGGACAAATCATCTATCCCAGGAAACAGAGTATATGGGAGTATATGGCATATGGGTATATATTATCTAAAAAATTTTATGTCTTCTTAAATGTTTGTTTCTGCTTTTCTCTAAAGATTTAACACTATTGGTTTTCTAATAGTCCCAGTTCAATTAAAATTTAAAGCTGACTTTGGAGTTGGAGAATGGCTCTCTCCTTCTTTAAACTCAAGCATGTTGTTAAAATGAAAATACAAACTCCCTGTATCATGACAGAATAAAAGAGCCATTTTCTGCTATGGGACAGGACAAAAGCCAAATTAATTAAGGGACTATTCTATTACTAATCTCAACTCTTTGATTCTATTCTGATTCTTTAAACTTTTCTTAAAGTATAAATTTTATATCAAAATTTACAAGATTAATATATATATACATTTTAAACTTTGTTAAGATATGAATGGTCATATAGAGTACTAACTAATTCTAGAAAAAAAGGCTTCAGTTAGCTGCATATATATGTCTTTGTGTTCGAGTCTCTTATCAGTTTTCTGCAGGAAATCACGGCCAGGCCTAACATCAACTGAAGTCTCCGGAAAGAAGATGGGGCCCCACAACAACAACAACAACAACAATTCCACGTGGACAATAATAATATCACTAAGCTGACAAACATCATCTACAGATCAGCTTTGAACTACAAGGTGCTCAGAACAATTTTGAGATGACTAGCTGAGATGATCCAGTCTCAAAGACTACTTGAATAAGGACTTGAGATAAACCCTGAACTTTGGCTTTATACACAGACTGGATAATAATGAAGGATATAGTTACCTTTCCTAGAATTTGACAATTAACCTAAATTTTTCTTTCAGGATAAAGATAACTTCACCCATACCCAGCAGGAAGCAATTTTAAGAATATGACACCCACATTGCCAAAGAAGTGGTGTGGGGCGGGTGGTTTTTTGGTTCTTTTAATGGGTTTTGGGTCTGGGATAATTTTCAATTGTTTAGGGGGGTTGGTTACAAGTTGTTGTCAAGGGTTAGGAAAAAGGCTAAGCAAAGGAGATTAGATTTAAGGTTCTTGTTTAAAAAAAAAAAAAAAAAAAGAAAGAAAAGAAAAAGACAATTACTAGTTTTAAATACTTTACATTATTACCAACTATTAGGATATAAAGAAATGAAAGTTAGTAGTTAGACATTACAATAGAAATTGTAGTCATATTAGATATGTTTTAAAAATTGAGCAGATATATTTTAGACAGGTCATCTTCAAACCCTTCAGAGATCTAACGAATATGGCATTTAAAATGTTTTAATAACTTAGAAATTTTTCTTTTTTGAGACATGTCGGCTCCTGGCAGTACCAATCTAAAACAGAGAAAATATGGGCATTGAAGAAACTGCATATGGAGTTAACTTTCATTGTGGCAAAAGTTAGCCACTGGACAACAAAGTATCCTCGTATCAACAGGACAAAATGGACAGACAGAACACGAAACAAAGGACTACCGATTCCTGCCAAAACAAGTGTGGTTATGGCTTTATCAGACGGCATCTTCTGAGGCCAGGACAATATGGCACCATCCCTGAAGTGGCCTTCACAATCTGGAAAAGGTACAGTGCCCTTTTCTTTGAAGGCAGCTGAACAGGCAGTGGGCCGATGGCTTCTGTTGTGCAATGGAACAGCAACTGAAAGCTCACGCCTCTCAATAGTAGACTGGCATTTAATAGAGGGATGTGGAGAAGGGGATGCTTAGATGAAGCCATATATACACAGCCAAGAAGAATGGACAGCTGAATTCAAAAACCATCAACAATTTCCAGAATTTAAAATCCTGAATCATGACATGACACTAGTGGAATTCAGGTGTTTCTGGTACATGGACTGCTCTCACCCAGTGTGAGGTTGAACTGTTGACCTTGTGTACAACCTACTTCACAAATGAGTCTGTCAGATACCATAAGCCTATAGGCTGAAGATGATGCCCCAACACTGTGGAGAAACCTCAGGTGACTGTCCAGGCAGCTGGCTGTTTCTGTCGACTCACAAAATTTTTGGAAGTTGCTTTTGTGCACTTCTTGTTTTTATTTTTGTTAGTTAATATTATTTCCTTCTTGGGTCTCTGAGGGAGTTGAAGATTCGTTAGTTATAGTTGAAGATTAATTAGGATAGAAAGTGAATTAGATACATTTTGGACTTACTAAAATAGGATAGATAAGGGAATTATTTTCTCTGATTTGTCAAATACAAATGGACTAGACATCGTTTAGGTATTTGTTACTTGTATATATTGTATATAGTTATTGTACTTTTGTATATAGTTTTTCTTTTGTTAGTTATAACCTTTTGCCTTTTTTTCTTTTTATTAAAATAGAAAAGGGGAAATGTGGTGATATTTTATTTGTACTGAAATGTTATTTTAATTTTATATTAATAAATAATGTTGCCCTGGGGTCAGAGCTATTAGAGCCATAGTAAGAGCGTGGTGGTTAGAAGAGCTAGGTAGATTTCTGTGTGTTCAGAGATACAGCCAGTATTGGAGACATACGCCTTTAAGACCTGGAGGGCGGTACTTACAGGCAGTGATGAGGCAGTCATGTGGTTGGGTTTACAACCAATGAGAAGGCAGAACAGAAAGATTATTTAAACAGGGACACAGGAAGTACCTCCCTCTCTCGGGGAAGCTAGGAGCACTGCAGGAGGTAAGATTTTATCTCTGAGCTCTGACCTCTCGGCTTTTCTCTTTTACCTTGGCTCTGTGTTTCTTATTTTAATAATACGATTGGTTACATCTACAATGTCCTTTGTATTTTTAAAAGAAACTTTTTTCCTTCACTTTTTTCCAACTAATAATATTGAATTCTGACAGTGTTTCATGATATATTCTTCAAATTTAAACATGTCTCTATATGTACCTAACAGAAAGATACAATTTCATCTCTCATTTACTAATTCAAAGTTAATTTTCATCAAGCCAATGTGTCAAATATTATACCTTTGAGAAAATTGCCACATATAGAATTGTTGGCTTGGAAACTCATTGTAATATATACATATACATTATGTATTATGTAATTATAATGTAGACAAATTAATTTCTTCCATTTAATAATTTACCCATATTATAACCTGTCTACTACATTCTAAAGGAATTTTTATTAATATTGCATTATGTTTTATTTTTAAATCGTGTGTGTGTGTGTGTGTGTGTGTGTGTGCACTTAAGTGCAGATGCCCACAGAGGACAAAAGCATCATTATTTCATGGAGCAGGAATTACAGGTGGTTCTGAGTTGCACTACGAATAGAATTTGGGTCTTCTGCAAGAGTGCTACATGCTCTTAACTATAGAGCTATCTGTACAACCATCTAAGAGTATTTTCTCCAGAAACATTGCTCTTGTGTTACCAATGTGTAATGCAATGGATCTGCCATGAGATTAACCTATCAGTAACATAGGACAGAGAAGGGCACTCATCTTGTAAGAGAGAGATGCAGAGATGGCAATGGGCAGGGGACTGTAGTAGAGCTTTCAGTTCACAGTCAGTTGGCTTACTGTCATGAGATTTAAACATCAGGAACATAGGACAGATGAGGATGCTCATCTCATGAAAGAGAGAAGCAAAGAGGGACTGAGAAGTAGAAACAGAGATAAAACACACCCTTGAAGGTGTGTGTGTGTGAAGAATAACCCCTGATTCTTCTAATTAGGCCCCGCATTTCACAGTTTCACCCCATCTCCTCGCACTCCATTCAAATATCCATCCACCAAAGGGTTAATCCATTGTTTAGACTGGTGCCCTCATGATCCTATCACTTTCTATAAGTCCCATCCCTGAACTTAGAATTGGAGACCAAGTAAGTCTTCAGTACCCGAGATGTTGAGGAGGATGCTTTATATCCACATCATAAGAACTCCCAAACTGGTACAGTTTCATGTGCAAAGATGAACACCACAGTCTTTGGTGCCTACTAAATAATTTATAATACTTAGTATGTACATGGACTGGCATTAGGCTTAGCATGAAAAAGGGTTTGCTATGTAAGCCTTGTGACTTGAATTTGATCCATGGAATGTTCTTAAAGGTTGATGGAGAGAATTGATTCCACAAAGTTTCTTCTGACCTCCACGTGTGTACTATGAACACTCACCACACACATATGTGTGAACACATGCAGGACATGCACACTCACATGCACACACACACATGCACACACACACACACACACACACACACACACACACCACTGTAATAATAATTTTTTAAAGCATTTACTTTAGAAACCATACTTATTTACCATTTTGTTCAAAACTTTTCACTGTGAACACAGCATATAAAGGAACTTGGCTTTCAAATATTGATTCCAGATCAATCCCAAGTTCCAGAGCAAATATCAAGAAGAGATCTGATGATTATATTAAAAGTTTATGTTTATCCTTTAAAATACACCAATATATTGAAGTACATCACAAAATCATCATTGAAAAATGGAAAAATTTCATAACCCCAAATTAAAAAAAAAATCCCACAGACTGCAAGTTCAAGGTCTCTGTAGGGGTCCGAACTCTTTGATTATTATGCCTTTTCCTCCCTTCCCTCCCTCCCTTTATGGTGATTTTAACAAAAGGCTTTGAAGTGAGATATAAAGTTTGGTCCTATCCTTCTGGGCCCACTAGGTTTTCTTTGATCAGTTTCTGGAATCATAATAGGCCTCTTTCACTTTTTCTATCCACACCCCTCCTTTGCCAGAGAAATCTTTGTGTGACTCAGGAATGTGGCAGTGTGAGGAAGGTGTTCATTTACAATTAATAAATAAATTATTCAAATCATTTTAAAGCAAGTGTTTGGCATACATATGTTTTGCCAATTATTAAACATAAAAAGCAAATTTGCTTATAATTAGATGATTTGCTGACTTTTGTTTACATAAAGAATTAAGTCTCAGTTATGTATTCAATACTGCCAGAAATAGTGTGTCTTCAGCGTTTTTTAGGATTATCAATAATTTGAACTTAAAATTATCAATTTTGAGAATACTGCTTCTCATAAATACAAATTGCAAAGTGGCAAAAGTGTCTCTAGGGAGATTTCAGAAATTGTTGGAAATTCTGTCTGAATTCCAAGCTAAAATAGATTTAAGCATTGTTTATAATAAAACTTGGGTCAAGAACTCAAACAGCAATTTTTCAAATCAAACACTCAAACACAAAACAATCTAAACACATGTAAATTTGCTGCTTACATTCTGAAGAATAATGGTAGGAAAGTATTAGAAGTTTTTGTTTTCTGTCATTCAATTATTATTTTTCTAAAAGAAAATCATCATATTTATTAAAAAGCAGAAAAATTTTGTGCGTGCAGTAAAAACACTGAAGTTCATAACAGAAAAGTCTGCACTCTATGTCGAGGTGTTTCAGGTTTTATTTGTTGACATGGCAAAGTATAATGGAATGGACCATGCAGAACGTGCAGAATGCATGTTCAGGACTGAGCCTGCAATAAAGTCTCCTATACAACATAGTGAGAACTGCCAGGAATAGCATGGATTCATTTTGCCTTTTAATTCGGTTTGGATGGTGGACATTCAGAAGATTTGAAGTTGCTAAATGTGTTGATAACCCTCACATTCTGTTACATGATCTTACATGGGTTCACTGCGAATGATGTAAAACAAACAAACAAACAATTGTAACAGATGCAGAAAATAATGCATTTGAAATAGAATTATAAGGTTCAAATCACAAATACACACCAATCCTCAGCAAACTCCCTGGATAAAGGTGGGCAAACAATGGTATTCTGTTACTGTGGTCCAGTTATTATGCCCCCTCCCATGATCAGATGGCCTAGTAAACAGGTCATGATATTAATTTCATCTCATACTAGACAATGTTTGTTAATTCTGACTGCCTGTGGAAAGCTAGTAAATATAAAATCTTAAAGGCTGATTTCACTTTTTATAATCAAATTATTAATTTCATCTTTAGCTCTGTGTGTCTGTTCTTTAGTTAGGCATGGAAGGTTTACGGATTTTGAAGTGTTATTATCTCAGCCATCTGAGTTATGACTGTGTAGCTACTAACCATCATTTGTCTCTGTGTTCTGAGTTGAAAATTAAACACATTTGACTTTATGGCGTATCCAAACTATTTATATTCTCTAATGTGCAATGAAGACTAACACTGAATCTGTTTTGTTGTCCACAGAATTCCCAGTATCAAGCACAGAGCTCAGAATATAAGAGGTGCTAAATATATATTTGTTGAATGCATTTATCAGGGAGGGCAATAAAATGTAATACCTTTGAGAAGATTCCACTCTCCTTTCGTCAACTTTTAAAAAGTTTGACAGATACATTTTCATAGCACGTTTCTGAGTGTTTTAGCTCACTGCATACTTATAAGTTCATAGTCCATGATATTAATTATTATTCTGCTGTGGAAAAGGAGAATACACTTGAAAGGTAGAAAGAAGTTTACCTCATTGACTCTGACAATGAAGGGCGGGCATGAGAATAAATTTACGATTTCACCATAATAAAATGGCCGCTGATAACCTGCATTTCTCTGTCTTAAGTTTTCAGAAATCTAATTACCCTAGGTTAGACGAGCTATCCACTCTTGGACTAATCAACTTGCATAAGCACTGTCACCCTGTACAGTATGTTTTCTGAGAATTTACTCTTGAGGGCTCTGTAGCATAAAGAGAGTGAAACATGGATAGAATTATAATGCATATGCACACATATTTCCTATTGGTTCTATAGAATCATAGCAATTTACCTACTAAGTATATAGAAGCAGGAACTTAAGCCTGGTGTGATAGTACATGCTTGTAATCCAAGTGCTTAGAAGGCTAAGGGAGGAAGACCAGGAGTTCAAATCCACCCTTGGATACTTATCAAATTTGAGGCCAGCCTGAGTTATCTGAGACCTAGAACAGCTCTAAAAAACAAAACAGAAACAAACAACAACAACAACAAAAACAACAACAAAAAAAAAAAAACACATACTCCACCACCAGCAACAGAAAGAAATCAAGAATTATCAGAGAGCTAGTACTAATGAGCCATGAGCCGTCAGAAGCACCAGCATGCTCTTAGTTCAAGTATAAAACTAAGAGTCATGGGATGCCTTTTGCTTTGTTTTTTAAGATTGTCTGTTCTGTGTTTACTTCCTTTACTGGAGCAATGTTTCAAGGGGGCAAAAAAAAAATCTTCATTTTTCCCTTTTAAGAATGTATTCATTTTTCAAGTTTTCATACAAGTAACACTGTCAAGTTTGCTCTTTGGTAATTTCACACGTGTATGTGATAAGCATTCTGATAACTTTCATTTCATCCTCCTTGTCTGTACAAAGTATCTTTCTCACATTAT
This sequence comes from Peromyscus maniculatus bairdii, assembly GCF_049852395.1. Lineage (NCBI taxonomy): Eukaryota > Metazoa > Chordata > Mammalia > Rodentia > Cricetidae > Peromyscus > Peromyscus maniculatus. The sequence goes on from NC_134854.1 coordinate 125,031,882, forward strand.
TTTTGTTTTGTTTTGTGATCCACTGAGCATAACTGAAGTCTTATCATGATCAGGGCTATAGAGAACTATCCAATGGAGACTGGTGGGTTCACCAGTGGTTATACTACTGAAGAAAATAACTCCTCTGCTTCAAACATCCATCAGTAATCAATAGTTTCCCAAGAGAAGGGTAGGGCAGCATGGGCATTCATCTACCAATGACTGACTGTTAATGAGACCAGATGTGTACAGGCCTAGTACAGGCAACTGCAGCTGCTGTGAGCTCATGATATAATGGCTGTCTTATGCCCAGAGATTGCAGTTTGCAGTGTTTATTCCTATCATCCAGCTCTGGGATGGGGGAGGAGTAAGGGGGTAAATATACTTCATTCTTTACATGGAATAATCATACCATCAAAGAAGCTATTTCTCCCCACCTCCACTCCAAAAAATACATGACAAAAATACAATGGGGTTTATTGTTTTGCATAACTGTACCTGAGAACAATGTCAAATGTTTTGTGTCTGCTCTCATAAATTAAGATTCCCTATGGCAATATTAATTTGAAAACCTAACCTGGGCCTGGTTTTGGGATAGCATGAAGAATGGCCTTGTAGAGGGCTTTCCAACAGCAGGCCAAGTAACAGTAGTTGAATAAGCTCATTAAAAGCCAGGGTTATATTAGATCAATAACATGGTTATTTAACTTCAATTATATTTTAATTAACAATAAAAAACATTAAATAGTCAACTTAGAATCAGAGGGCTAAAAGAAGGTAGAAACGGGTCTAATTAAATTCATGTCTCTCTTTCTGGATTCCCAAGTTCATGTGTTTGCAATTCTTCAGTCACAGAATCCTTCTGTTTTCACCTTCTTAGCATGAAGACAGTAGCTATAGCTAAAGAGCAAATTTTAGAAATTCACATTTGCCAAAGACCTTTAATCTCCCTTTGAATAACTTGTCTTACGAATGAAACAAGAGGGCTCCTTGGTGTGAAGCCTGTTGATTAAGGTCACAGAGGTGGCTGCTGTCCGAAGTAGCACAGGGTCCAAGGACTGCTGAATACTGTGGCCAGTTAGACTTAATGGAGTCTGGGAAAAGATGATGGTCCTTTACCTACCTGACAGATTTTCACTCTTTTAGACTCACATTAATTCATTCAGGAGATAACGGGGCATATTCTACATTTGCAGCCTTTGGCTGGGTCACAAGGACACTACTCTAATCAGACATGCTCTCTATATTTCTGAGCAGCATTGTTAACTGCAGCATACACTTACTTATTTAAAATTCTGAGTTTTCTTTTCTGTCTTCCAAGGCTTTAATACTTAAATATAAATATTAGTTGTTGTTAATGCCTTTCTATTTGTGAAATCAGCTTTGTTATTCTCTGTGCTCTGAAGAGCAAAAGTGATTTCTTGTATGTGGGCTGTGTCCCTTGGGTTCGTCAGCCTGCAAAACTCTTTACTCTCAGAATGAGTCCTTAGCACATCATAGTGTCCTAGGTTTTTTTTTTTTTTCCTCATTAATACCAGTCACCCAGATGTGATAGAATTTACATTCTGTATGTGACCTCCTAATCATTGCTGGCACCTCTTGTATTCTCACTCATTGATATATTGCTGCACAGCACATCTTTACACATTTCCTCAGTCACAAGATATGCACTGATAGATGCTCATAAACTTACTGTTTGGAGACCTAGGTCTCTGATGTTTTCTAGCGCTGAACCATCTTTCTTCCATGCTTGGTTTAAGACAACTTGACTCCCGTTGGCTATCAGAAACCTTATCTATCATGGCAATTTCATGCACTTTACACAGGAAGTGGGTGGCATTTGCTTTTTATAAAAAGAGTTTTGTTCTTGAGACTCTATGGATTTTAAAATGTACCTCACTGTATCAGAAAAGTTTCTCCTGGAAATCATTTAGCCTTACTCTCATTATTTTGATTCATGTCCATTCAAAATAGATTTTAGCCTACTTTGAACAAATATCAACCAAAGAACCCAAGTAACTAAACTAAAATAATTACACATGCATACATGAAACAGACAAAGGAATGGTGACATTCATGTTTGCTATGTCATAAATATTTCAGTCAAACTTCTGGACCACTTTTTATTACACAAAAAACAAGTATTGATATGAATTACAATGTGATAGACCTATCTATGTGAATCATCATCTAATCTCCATGAATCTTTGTTCATTTGTACTGATAGATGAAGCCTAAGGCATAATAGATACTTCTGGTTTCCTAGAAGTTTCCCTTCTCTATCCCATTGAACATACTTACTGGCTACTTTGAAGCTAACAGTTTATAGCAATTCCTCAAAAGACTTGACCTGAGTCAAAAAGAGCCATGTCCTAAGTCAGTCATGTATCATGCAAACACTATCAAGACCTCATCCAGAGCACATTCATGTTCTTTTCTTTTCCTTACTCTAATTACTGAGGCCTACACTCTTGTAGACAACTTATCCGTATCAGAGAAGCAAGGAGTTAAGGCTTTACCTTGATGATATGTGGTATAACAAATGAATACCTGTCTATTGTCTAAAGTTAAATAACAGATCCGCCCCCCACCCCCAGACACTTGATGACAAAGAGCTTCGAGCTGAGCAGGGAAATGTACTCAATGGTCATATATTTGGAAAACCTACTTCAATAGCAATACTGAGCTTTAAAACTGATCATCTGATTGAGCAGATTCATAAAATTGGTGGATAGCAATGGTGTTCTTCTCAGTTCCTCCTCTTCTATGCAGAAGATTTCTGAATAAAATATGGATATGCTTTCTCTTCCAGAGAATGGAAATCAGCTCTCTGCTACGTAAGGATAGGATAGACTGGGTTTAGTTTTCACTTCTTAAAAGTAGTGTAAGGAAAGGAAAATTAGTTTCTTAGAGAAATCTGGCAATCTTTACCCTAAGCAGTAACTGACATTAACATATGCAGTGATAACTCAGAACTCAAACTAGCATCATATATCCCATGCTCCGATGACGTGATAAGGACACTTCACCTTCCTGGAACACCTTGCCGAACCAATAGCCCTAGTTTAATCTCTGGAAACCATCAAACAGAACTCAGGGCATTCTTTAAAATAATTGGTCAATCGTGTTTATATTGTCAATGCCACTGAAAACAAGGAAGATTGACAAACTGTCACAGACCAGAGAAGACTAAAGGCAGATCTGGATCCTTAATTCAGTGTTTGTCCACAGAGATACAAAGAGAATGTCATTCAAAGAAGCCTTGACATTCAAACAAAACATGGGATTAACAGTCTGGCAAAAGTGTTTATTTTGATAAATGTGCTACACTTGTGTAAGATGATATTAGAAGAGATGTATCAACATTTAGTAAGAGATTTTTATGATATCTTTGAAGCTTTTCAAAAAATATAAAGTATTCTCAAATAGAAATTTTTTATTAAGTATAGAGTCAGAGAGAAAATTTTCTGAAGACAGATACTTTGGATCTCACTATTACTGAGTGACTGAAGCAGGAGAGTACCATGATGGCTTAATACTAAATATAATTTACTTTTTAAAAATTTATTTATTAAATTTAATTTTACATATCAGCCACGGATTCCCCTGTTCTCCCCTCTCCTGCCCCCCCCCCGGCCTTCCCCCCAGTCCCCTCCCTTCCCATCTCTTCCAGGGCAAAGACTCCCCTGAGGATTGAGTTCAACCTGGTAGATTCAGTCCAGGCAGTTCCAGTCCCTCCTCCCAGGCTGAGCCAAGTGTCCCTGTATAAGCCCCAGGTTCCAAACAGCCAGTTCATGCACTGAGGACAGGACCCAGTCCCACTGTCTGGATGCCTCCCAAACAGATCAAGCTAATCAACTGTCTTATTTATCCAGAGGGCCTGATCCAGTTGGGGACTCCTCAGCTATTGGTTTATAGTTCATGTGTTTCCTTTTGTTTGGATATTTGTCCCTGTGCTTTTTCCAACCTTGGTCTCAACAATTCTCACTCATACAAACCCTCCTCTTTTTCGCCAATTGGACTCCTGGAGCTCCCCCTGGGGCCTGGCCTTGAATCTCTGCATCCGGTTCCCTCAGTCATTGGATGGGGTTTACTTTATGCTACATGCCCCAAATGAGAAGTAGCATATGAAGTTGCAAAAATGTTCTTTTACATCTGGTAAAATTATTTAATAAACTGAAGCAGATGTAACTTAGTGTCAAATAACAGAAATAAACAACCATATACCCACATTTGTGTGTCCTCTAAATATTACATATTGGAGTTCAATTTACTTGGAGTAATTCAACTATTTTGTGCCTGGGTTTATTTAACTGTGAAAAGAGAGCAAGGAGAACATTACCTAACTTTAGGGGATGTTTGTGAAGACTGTTGGAGACAATTCATACTGCTTGGATTAAGAAAGGACCACAGAGCATGAGTTGTTCTCTTTCCCTTCCAGAGAGAGCAAGGAAAGAGTTCTGAGCTTGTGCTGCCTGGCCAGAGACAGTTCCAACAATGGATACAGGTATCATGAACTCCCCTCTCCAATCTCTTCAGATACACATCAACTTGACCCCTGGAAAAGAGACAACAGATTCTTGCCCACCTCACCTAGCACAGAGTCACATCCTGTCATCTATTCTTTCAAGATTGTTGCCCAATACTTTATCTGCATAAGAGACAGCCTTTATTCAACATGTCTTTCTTCTCTTCACCTTCCCATAATCTGTTTCCATCTCCTTCAGCAACCTAATGCTCCTATTGCTCCCTACAGTTAAGGACACTCTGTGAACTTCAACCATCTCTCTCATTTCAATCTTGTATTTGAGGTGGCTCCTGTGTAGACAGGTGTAACAAATTTGTATACTTTTCTCTTGTTAATCTGTCTGCCATAAATTTATTCCAGAGACTCAAATAATTGAAATTTCATAGAGAAAAATGAAAGTTTAACTCCCCTAACCATAGCATTTGGTATAGAGTCATGAACTATGTAGTATGCTTTTATATCCTTGTAATAAAGATCCATTTAGTTTTATTAGTACCATTTACAAACTGTTATTGCATTACTTTTACTAATTTTTAACAGATATGTATGTCATATGTATTTGAGCACATATGTGTATATATGAATATATATATACATATGTTGACACATAATTATCTTCAGCTTTATGGTCATAATATTTAAAAGTAAATACATCTTGGTGTGTCCTTGTTGTAGTGGTATATACCTGGGAACACCTGAAGTAATGTTATATGGCTCTGCCAATAAACAAATCAGTTACTAGTGTCAACAACACCTAATATAATTTAAGTAGTCATAAAAAATAGTATGTTTGGACCTTTGAGTGGTACCACCTAAAAGAACATAGTGCATAATATGACTTATGGAATTTTATTATGGCAGTTGAAAGAAATTAAGGACACATATGAGAACTACATAAAAGGACAAACTGAGTTTTGAGATAGCACTAACATAACATTTAAGCTGAGGAACTGAAGCCTGTGGCACATGTGATTTCCTCTCGCTGGGCACAAGAGAGAAAGTGCTATTTTCTAAGCCTTGTTTCTTGCATTTCACCCTCCACAGCCAAAACCACAGAAAACTACTTTGGGCCATTTGTTTACTGACATTAAAGTGGATTTAGATAGACTGAATGCTTTTCTATTGTCCCTTCTGGGTTGAATCAACTTTATTTAAATGGAAATTCACTCACATATTTCTAATCCCCTTCAAATGCTTCCTTTGTTTATAACAACCAGAGATATTGAGGATTTAGCTAAACAGTTTGCAAATATTACTGAACATATTGAGTAATAAAAGCCTAGGCTGATACTTAGTAAATTAGACATTCCTAAAGAAAATGGGATATTTCCATTTCTGAACTAAAGATTTAATATATTAGACAAGGGGTTTAAACATAATCCTATATGTATAATTAATCACTACTTCTGGTGGGTAGTTAATAACTATTCTTAGAAAATAGAGCCTATTATCATAATTTCCCAAAAGTCATTTCTATTGTAATACCCCAACCATTACCTTTTCTTTATATATACACACAAAAAACTATTCCTCTTACAACAGACTATTTTCTTTTTCATCGAATCTTTGCTCTTTCTGTTATGATTTCTTAAACTCTTATATTCAAGAGTCTTTTAAAAACAAAATCCACAGAGCTTAGTGAAGCAACTTCATCTTTTCCTTTGTCTTCTGAACTTTGCTCATTTATGAATAATTTCTCTTTAGTTTCTTTAAAAATATTTGTGATCTTGACCACAGAGATGACTCAGGGGCTTAAAAGGCACTTTCCCAAGCCTGAAGACCTGAGTTCTATCCTTATAACCCACATGGTGAAAGGAAAGAACTGACTCCCACAAGTGCTCCTCTCACCTACACACACACACACACACACACACACACACACACACACACACACACACACACACAAACAGGAACACACCACAAAGTTAAAATGTAATTTAACAATTAAAAAAAAAAACTTGTCTATTAATAATGTCTTTTTAAGGGAAATGTCCCTATATTATAAAATATAAACTGAAATTTTGGTGTGATAACAATATGTGTGTACATTTTAGCCTTGCCATCTCGATCAGCAATTATCTGGAATCCTTAGTTGATCTTCAGTACAGTGAGAAAAATTATAACTTGTGCATGTAATGTGATGTTTTCCCAGCACATTAATATTTTTCTGATTTGTTTATTTTATTTTATGTGTACGTTTTGCCTGCATGTATGTACATGCACAATCTTCATGGATGCTTGGTGTCCTCATAGGTCACAGAAATGTGTTAGAGCTCATTTAACTAGAGTTACAGATAGTTTTGAGCCAACATGTTGGTGTTGGGAATCAAACTTGGGTCCTCTGCTAACACAGCAAGTGTTCTTAACCACCCAGCTATCTTTCCAGCCTGAGATCCTGGTACATTTTAATGAAATAATCACAACATTATTCTAGAAACCTTGTTCTTTTAAAAAGGTATGACCTAATGTTCCATTGAAAGGACAGAGATCCTCCAAACAGATGGGAGTAAAAAGTGAATTTAACTGTGTGACATTTTAAAGAAACAGACTTAGATTGCAAGGAAAATGAAAATTTGAGGAATAATAGCAATATATTGGACCAACATTAAAAGACTTCACATTGACTGCAAGAAGAAGCCAAATGCCCTTAAATTATGCATGACCAATTTTTTTCTATATGCCAAAGAGAAACAGTTGCAAATTTGTAAATTACTCCCTCACAAGCATGCACAATCCCAGTGCAGTTCTTGCCAGATTTACCTCTGGTGTTTGTTGATTTTTTGTGTTATCCCATGTTTTTCACATTAGAATATTTTGGAAAGTAGAGCCCTAAATCCTCCATTAAAAAGCAACAGCAACAGCAACAGAAATGACTAATAGGGATCCCAACATTTGCAAATTATTATCTTAAAGTTATTAAGAAAGAATTTACAGATAACAGATAGACAAGCAAGTGCAAAGTTTGAGAACAATCATGACTAAACAGTCAATGAGCTGCAGCCCACATGTCTTATTTCCCAGACTGTGTCCTGACATCACATCACAGGATTCTTAGCTTGGATGTAGGGTCAAGTAAAAGGATCTGTGGAAGACATTCTGGCACATCACACGTGGCCTTCGGCTATGTCTAATTCCCCTGTGAATCTCAGATATAATCTTGCCGTCTTACCTTGTCAACCTTGTCTAACCCATCACCTGCCTAACCAGTGGAGATGGTGACATGGGACTTATCAGACAAGGGAGCTTAACAGAGGGAAGCAGCTTGTATAGAAGGAAAGAAGAGAAGTATGTGAAGAAAAGGAAATGAAATGGATTGAACATAGAAAGCTTGAAGTCTCCAGTTTATAGCAAAGATAAGAAAATCTCTTAATTTCCAGGTAACAGATCAGTATGAGGTAATAACTAATTTGTGGATATGATCATTCTGTTATTTTTATTAAGACTGAACTTAAATAACACTTAATGCCATCAAAAAAGGTGAATACACATTTATTTTTCTTGCAGACATTCTCAAGAGTCTGCTTTATCCTAAAGATAAGTGATATCATTAGATCATTGATAGGATAGTTCTTTCAGTGTCATAAAAACAAAAGTATGTTTTAACTTCTGTGTTGTAGTAATAATGTAACAGAATTGTATGGTCGTGATAATAGGCTCATTATTTTACTTTTCTAAATATTTTTAATATTTTTATTTGTGTGTGTGTGTGTGTGTGTGTGTGTGTTGTTTGCATTTATGTTTGTTTATGCACTGTGTGCATCAGTGCTCTCAGAAGCCAGGAGAGGGCATGAGAGCTGGAGTTTCTGACAGCTCTGAGTCACTACATGGGTGCTAAGAAGCGAACCCAGGCCACCTCTGCAAGAGCAGCAAGTGCCCTTAAGTGCTGAGTCATCTCTCCAACCTCTCTTCTTTTGATTAAACTTTTATTTTATTTTTTGTCTTCATTTTTTTGGGTTTTCTGAGACAGGGCTTCTCGTATCCTAGCCCAGTCTCAAAGCAGCTATGTGGACAAAGATGTCCTTGGATTCCTGATCCTTCTGTCTTCACCAGACCAGGTTCACTAACTAGCTTCTGGTGATTTAATCAGGACTTCACACTTACTAAACAAGTATCCTACCAACTAAGCCACATCTGCAGGCAAGAAAATGTGATTTTAAAATTATACACTTGTTTCATAAATCTTGTTAATCAACCCTGTTTCTAAATTTAAGTGGTTTTGCTAACTGCCACTAGAAGTCTTTAGGTACCTATTGAAACTATTTTTATAGCTTCTTTGATTAACATCTAGTTGTAATTTTAAGAATAAATCAAAACACAGCTTAAGGGGATGGAATGATGCTTCAGTGGCCAAAGATTTTGTAGCTCTTGCAGAGGACCTGAGTTTTGTTCTCAGCAATCCTATCTGGCAGCTCACAGTCATATCATCTCCAAGAGATCTAATGCCTTCTTTTTGCCTCCACAAATGACCAGGTAGTTGTGTGAATATTCACACACAGACACAAACACAAACACAAACACACAAATAAAAAAATTAAATAAACCTTTAAAACAAGCACACAAACAAAAGATAAACCCAAAGCTTAAGTTACTTCTAAAAAGCAAGGTAAAATGCATGAAGGGGCTGGGGGTATAATTTCTTAAAACTGATAAATTTGGTTCTTTGAATCTCTTATCCAAAAATTGATGAAATTCTTCAGAAATGGCTGGTGCACAAATCCATAATCAAGTATGACCTCAGGAATCTTTAAATGATGAGTTCGTTAACATAGATGACTGACTAAGAGATAACCAGTCTGAGTGTGTGTGTGTGTGTGTGTGTGTGTGTGTGTGTGTGTGTCTGTGTGTGTGTCTGTGACTGTGTTTGTGCCATTATGCATGTATATAGAATGTGTTTATGAACTTATTCTTATATGCTTTTGGATGCTAGAGATCAATGCTACAATCTTTCTCTGTCACTCTTTATCTTAAGTTTTGAGACAAGATCTTACACTGAACCCCAATCTCACTGATTGGTTTAGGTTAGTAGGCCAGCAGACTTCAGCAACCCTCATGTCTCAGTCTTTCCCCATTTGGGCACTAAATATGTCTGCCACATGCTTAGTTTTTTTAACGTGGATGTGGAGGATCCAAACTCAGATCCTCAAGTTTATACAGCAAGCACTTAATTAAGTGAGCCATCTATTCAGCCCTGTGGTCCATCTTTTGATAGGTGGACAAAGATCTGCAAAACCTGAGTGAGCATACAAATTTGTAAAAGATCATTCAAATGCTAACAGCATCAGCAATCGACCAACTCCTTGATCCTGAATGTAGACAACAAATTTCCCTGTTCTTTCTAAAAAACTTTCCTAGACCTAACTTCAAATCATTCCATTGAACACTAAGAAACATTAATGAAAGATGAGACCAGCAGATTTTCTTGCTATTGTGATTTAGGCTCAGCATGCCATGATGGAAATAGAAATTAGGGTTCTCAGGTACTTAGTAGTTATTACTTATTAGCTTCATCTAATCACTGGGGTTATTAAAAGTGAAGGAGGAACAACAGTTTATGGGGCACAAAGTCCAGAAATCATGAAGATAGTGTAGAAACTCACAGTGCACATTATCATTGGCCCTTTCCCAGACTATGATGGGTTTGACTATTCACACTTGTGAGGGAGACCATTGTGTGACCATTTCACTCTGTCTTAGGGACAGAGCCACAGAATCAATTCCATATTTATATTCTTATTCTGATTTATCCACTTTTCCATCATGTTGGTCTTCTCCTACTTCCGTGGCTTCCTTTTTTGTCCTTGATTAATGTATCAGAAAGATAATTAAGCACATAAGGTTGATGATAGCAGCATAGATAAGAGTTGTAGCATAGCTCATGAGAATGTGAGTCTTGGATTTAGAAATATGAGAGTTGCTCATATTTCTACCATTAATCAGCTCAATGAAAAGCAAAAAACCTCCATGTATGCAAAGACTATTGTAATATCTGCACTATTACCTTCATAGAGTAAGAATCAGAGGAAACCATATGCTAATGGAGTTTGTAAAAATAAAAATGTCCTAAACGTGTAATTTGTCTCAGTAAAATTCCATTTTAATTTTTTTATACTATGAATAACTAAACAGAGTCAAATAACCTCTCTGTTAGGTGCATGCTGCTATATAAATATACTCCCTATTAGCATTTCAGAAAACTAGGCTTTGAAGGTACCATGAATTATTTTCATCTACCCTCCCTACTGTTGCTTGGATACATTTAGCTAAATGTGAATTATATAACTCATGAAGGTATTTGAAGGTATCTATACAGAACACTCTAAGGTGAAGTATTTAATTATTATACACACTAGTTATATATTAATATGGAAGTTTTAGTTATGGAAACTATGAAAACATACAGTGGAGTTATTGCTTCTTTGGGTATTTGGTTAGACAGTTGGTGCTAAATCTCTTATAATGACATGGGCCAGGACTCTTGAGGCATATTTTAGCTTGTTTTGTTTCACTGCGTTTATGCTGTGGCTACTAAAGGCTAAGAAATAACTTGGGGGTAAGTTAGGGATTGCTGGAGTGTAGGGGAGGATGCAATACGGCATAGTTGTGAAGTAGTGGGGTAAGCTTAGGAATGGTAAGGACTAGGATAGGATGTGATGGGGGTAGCATGGCAATTACTGAAAGGTAGGTAGGAACTAATGAGATGCAAAGCCAAATAAAGAAATTCTTCTGCTTTGTGTTAACTTATTGAGGCTCATTTTTCTTATGTTGAATATGTGTATTCTAGGATTTGAGTGCGCTTGCAATTATTTCTACTGCTGTTAAAAGCACTACCTATAACCTGCTTCTCAAACTTGATGCTAATGCTTTCAAAACTGCTTCAGTCAGCTTTCTAACACATCTACCATGAGTGAACTTGTTGACGTCTTGATTTCTCCAAATTAGGTCTAACTCCCTCCTCCTCTGTGGCTTACCATTCACCATTAATTCTCAATGGTGAACTGGTGGGTGATGTCACTCTGTATGCTGTACATATATTGCTCTGATTGGTTGATAAATAAAATGCTGATTGGCTAGTAGCCAGGCAGGAAGTATAGGTGGGACAAGCAGACAAGGAGAATTCTGGGAAAAGGAAGGCTGAGTCAGGAGATGCCAGCCCACTGTCCAGGGAGTAGCATGTAATGGCACATAGGTAAAGTCATGGAACATGTGGCAACATATAGATTAACAGAAATGGGCTGAGTTTAAGTGTAAGAGCTAGTCAGTAGTAAGCCTGAGCTAATAGCTGAGCATTTTTAATAAATATAAACCTCTGTGTGTTTACTTGGGTCTGAGTGGCTGTGGACTGGGTAAGACAAAGGAAAACTTCAGCTACAGTGAACATTGATGATATATAGGTAAAGTCAGAGGGCAACTTGAAGAGGGGTAAACCAGCCTGTTTTCTTAGCCCTAAAGTGTTGCAGGTTCGAACTGCGGTTTGTTGTGTGTTGTGGGGGTGACACCACCACCAGTTTCAGGTTTGTATGAGACCTGTCACAGCTTTAATCAACCTTCTGTTAGGTGCTACAGCAGCCCTCTGGACCCTGATTCTAGCAGGCAAAAGTAATGTACTTTCCACACAGAAAGTTTGTGAAGATGATCTTCAGGCAATTTTAAAAGCCTGAAGTTATTTATACAGATGTGAATTAGTCATTTTATTATTAAGGCTTTTTTTTTTTTTTTTTTTTTTTTTTTGGTTTTTCAAGACAGGGTTTCTCTATGTAGCTTTGCTCTTTTTCCTGGAACTCACTTGGTAGTCCAGGCTGGCCTCGAACTCACAGAGATTTGCCTGGCTCTGCCTCCCGAGTGCTGGGATTAAAGGCGTGTGCCATCACCCTTATTAAGTTTTATATGTATGACACAAGTTAGTTATTTTCTGTACAAAGACTTTGTGTTTGTGTGTGTGCATTTGTGTGGGTAAGGAGGGGAGTTATGCCTGTGTGAGTGTACATGTAGGTATCAGTGGTCAGTCTCAGGTGTTGTTCCTTAGGTACTATCCTTCTTAATTCTTGACACAGTGTCCCTCATTGTCCCGGAAGAGCTCATCTTATGGCCTAGGCTGGCTTGTCAGTGAGCTCCATGGATCTATCTCTTTCTGACTCTTCAGTTGTACTGGGTAGTTTTATGTCAACTTGACACAAGTTAAAATCACCTGAGAGGAGAGAGCCTCATTTAAGAAAATGTATCCATAAGATTGGGCTGTAGGCAGGCCTGTAGCATATTTTCTTAATTCGTGATTGTGAGTAGTATCATACCAGTCCTGGATACAAATAAGAGAGCAGGCTGGATAAGCCCTGGAGAGCAAGCCAGTAAGCAGCAACCCTCAATGGTCTCTACACAAGCTCCTGCCTCCAGGTTTCTGCCCTGTTTGAGTTCCTGTTCTGATTACCTTCAGAGATGAACTATGATATGGAAGTATAAGCCAAATAAACCTGTTCCTTCCCAACTTGTTTCTGGTCATGGTGTTTCATCACAGCAATAGTAACCCTAACTAATACAGCAGTGCTTGGATGGTAAGTACTCAGCCCTTTGGTGAACCTAACTTTTCACACATGGATCTTCATTTGTTTTGAGAAGCTAACTCCCCAGCCCTGTTACCTTGCTGCCTACTAACACTAGATTTATCTCAAATTCTGACCTCCAAAGGCTTGTGTGTTTCTTTTAATGTAGTCATCCAAATGGCCTTGGCATCTAATTTTCTAGAGTCATCATTTCTGTACCCCTAGCCATGACCTTTTCAAAAACCTTGGTCTTGCCCTCTTTAAAATGGGTACACCAGGCGGTGGTGGCACACGCCTTTAATCCCAGCACTCGGGAGGCAGAGCCAGGCGGATCTCTGTGAGTTCGAGGCCAGCCTGGGCTACCAAGTGAGCTCCAGGAAAGGTGCAAAGCTTCGCAGAGAAACCCTGTCTCAAAAAACCAAAAAAAAAAAAAAGGTACTAGATTTGTTGTTATCTTATAGGATTCTTCAGGTGTTAGGTGTCTAGTATCAGATTGAAGTCACATAAACAATTGTCAAGCAGGACCTCCTTTTATGCTCCCTTCAGTCTTTCTGCTTTCTGATTTACATATTGACCTACCTTCTTCATATAAACACAAATTTTTCAAGCACTAAGACCCACCACTTGTAATTGTTCCATTAGTTTATTATACCTGCTACTTCACATGATGGTGGAGACTCCCATGGTGGCATTCTGAATGACATTTGAAAATGAATGTGTTCCCTGTGGTCAGAAACAAGTGAGTCTGAACACAGACTCAAATCTAGGTTCTGATCTTGAGGGCAAGCCCCATTTTTTCATAGATAAATTTATAATAATACAATGTCAAGTTCAGAATTCAGTTTAGGTGAATAACAGAGCCTATGAAAACACTCAGATCAGAACCTTGACCTGTCAGCATAGTAATTCTCTTATGACCATTGCCCAAAAATATTCATGTGAGCTTTAAATACCATAACAGAGATGAATCTTTAGGAATATGAAGTAATTTCATATATAATCAGCTGAAATCCTTTCTCACACATATGATAAAAATATTGCATTTTTAATAAAGCAGATCCTGGATGCATAACTACTCATATTAGGAATAACAATTGATTTTCCTGTGGCCAATCAGATAGGAAGATGCAAACATGGGAAGCCAAACTAATTTTCAAAAGATGACCTTGGCCTTTTTACAATGACTCCTAGGTGACTTCTTTAACATCCTTTACCCTTCATCTTCTGCTATGGTACTCCCTGCCAACATTAAAGTAAGTATTTGGGAAATTTTTTGGCTTACTTTATCCATTGTCACATAGTTTTCAGTCCTTTCTGTTTCTTCTTTTCATATATGGGGCAGGAGACCCAGCTTCTCATTTAATTTGAACTTCAAAATATCACTGTGTGGTATATAGGGCAGAGATAATTATAACATGCTTTCAAATAATAAATAGCCCCAGATAAGTCAGTTGTCCAAAGTCATGTCAGCAGTCACCTAGAGTCAGTCAGGAAACTCCCTTCATCATATGCTCTACATCCATAGTTCCTTCTACCACTTCAGGCTGCAGAGGGCTTTCAGGACTGTTGGGTTGAGGTCATTGTTCAGTGGGTAGCTTTTAACTTAGGAACAAAAGAATATATAATTGAATTAAATTGTTTGAATGTTGAAAATCATTGACCTTAGCCTAAGTTTGTGTTTTATTACACTGGGAGATGAATACAAGACTGACTACAAACCAAATATATATATATATATATATATATATATATATATATATATATATATATATATATTACTTTAGTTAAGTAATATACCCCATTGATATATTTAAGCAAACAAATGCCTATTTATCATAAACAGCATGTCCATTTGGTTCTTCCTTGCAATTCTAAACATAACCCTATTTTCTTAGGAAAATGGTATTTTCAAGATTAGACTCAGTTTTAAAATCTTATGTTTTATTTTTGAGCTTATAAAATATTTTTGTGTATCAAAAATGGATTTTTTTCTCACATAACATATCCTGGTTGCAATTTTCCCTCTTTTTATTGCCCACAGTTCTTCTCTATGAGCCCTTCCATTCAGATCCATCCCCTTTCTGTCTTTCATTAGAAAACAAATAGGCTTCTAAGGGATAATAATAAAATAAAATGTATTATAATAATGTAAAACAAAATTAACACATTAGAACAGGACAAAACAAACAAGGAAAAGAGCCCAAGAAATGGCACAAGAAGTAATTATAGAGATTCACTCACCCACACACTCAGGAGTCCCATAAAAACAGTAACCTGGGAGCCATAACATATACACAAAGGACCTGTAAGGTAAATAAAAAATATAAATATAAAATAAAAATAAGATAAAATTAGCAAAGCAAAGCTCTGACATGATATTATGAGACATGGAACCTTCAAACAACACCACTGAGTTCCTTTTTGTGATGAACATCCTCTGCTGAGGATGCTGACTGCCTTTCAGATTAGTTTACTTCTCCAGTGAAACTCCCTTAGAGACAACTAAAACTTCATATGCAAATGGTTATTAATTGGAGATTGCTTTGGATCAGGGGTGGGAACATGTGCACAATTCTCCTTTCAGCTCTAGGACAATCTGGTACAGGCCGTGTGCACGCTGCCTCAGTTTCTCTGTGTTAATATGTGTTTTGATCCTGCTGATTTTGAGAGTCCTGTTTTCTTGGTGTCCTTTATCTCTTGCTCTTGCATTCTTTCCACTCCCTCTTCCTCAGGGTTCCCTGGGTCCTGAGGGGAGAGGTTTCATGGAGACATCACATTTAGGTCTCTTAAATTTCTGCATAATGCCTGGCTGTGAGTCTCTGTATTTGTTCCCATATACTATAGGAGGAAGCTTCTCTGATGATGGCTGAGCAAGTCACTGATCTATGAGTGTAGCAGAATGCCATCAGAGTCATTTAATTGCATTTCCCCCCATCAGTAATATTTGGTTTTACTTTAAGTCCCTGTGTTATCTTTACCCAGGTTCTAGGTCAACCAAGCAGTTTTGGGTATGGGTTCCATTTTGTGGAGATTCTTAAGTCGAATCAGAGATTGTTTGGTTATTACCACAAATTGTATCACAATTACCCTAGCATATTCAGCACATTATTGTAGATCCAAAGTGGTTTGTATGACTTGACATTTATGTTTTTCTTTCAATAGCTTGCATAGTACCTTCATGTACAAAAGACGATAGCACATAAAGCTCTATGCAAGCACCAGCTTGAATTCTCCATATTCAATGTGTTGTATAAATGTTATCTTCAGCAATAAGGTCTTTCAGTCAGTTTGTAGAGAGCAATCTATAGTCATGGCAACAGTCTTGGTTGTTTGGTGGCTCCCATGGGAACCAATGAACCAAGATTTGAGATTATAATAGAATTACATCATTTTCTTTCCTCCAAACCCTCCTGGCTATCATGGATTCCTTTGTCAAATATATATATATATATATATATATATATATATATATATATATATATGTTGCTCAGCCTGTGTAATGTTATTTTTATGTATATTATCAGGGCTAGCCTTTGGGTATTGGATAACCAATTGACCAGTTAGTCAATTGAGCTTTTCTTAGTTGTCTATAGTTCTTTGTGTAGGGTTGAGGCCTGTGGGCCTCCTCCTTTCTACCTTAGCATGTCTACTGTTGTTGTCCTTTTGAAAGCAAGAATCTCTGATAGCAGTTTGGTCTATAAAGTTCCTAATCACTTGAGTGAGCTACAAAGGTTTCTGGTTCTCAATTATGTTTTAAGCTTATTCATGGAAAAAACAAATATCTCTGATTTTGAGCTTTATTCAGCTTCTTCTAAAAATGCTGGGTACACATTTTCACATACCAATATCATTGGGAAAATATTATTCACTGAGTTACTGAAGTGAAAATGTGTGCAATAGCAACTCCTGCTTTGTTAGAGGGGCTAGAGTCAATAATTCATCTCTTTGTAGACACAAGTGAAAAGTAACTCACAGCAGAACTGCCCATTTCTGCTTAGTATGGTGATTTGTGGTAGGGGACAGAAGCAGGGTAACTCTAAAGGCTGCTGGCAGGCAGATTCTTAATCTGAAGTTTATCGATAACTTGGTGCTATAGAGATGAACTTCACAGGATCTGCAAACCACCATAGTTATGTATATGTACCATAAATGAAATACATATTTAGTCTGTTGTTCATCATTCCTGATACACATCACAAATGTGGCTGACTCAAGGATTTGGACATCACTTGTCACAAGATCCTGTTATGGACTGCTGTATAAATCCATGATTTTCAAATGTAAGTTATCAACAGTAAAAAAAAATTATATTACCTACACTTTTTAGATGTTCAGAAAACCCCATTAGAATTCCATCAGTTGTAGATGTAACCAACTGTCTTATTAAATAAGAAACACAGATCCAATACAGTGATGAAAGCGAAGAGGTCAGAGCAATAGCTAAGAACTAAAAAACTTAATCTTCACTGTTGCTGTACCTCTCCGAAAGAGACCTACTTCCTGTGTCTGTCTTTTTTTATAGAGTGTCTGTTCTGCCTTCTCATTGGTTGTAAACCCAACCACATGACCTCCTAGTCACTGTACAGACCTCCAGTTCTTCTATGGTTGCTATTGAGATTAAAGGCATGTGTCTCTAATGCTAGCTGTATCCTTGAACACACAAAGATCTATCTAGCTCTGCCTACCAAGTTCTGGGATTAAAGTCATGCACCACCACAGCCCAGCTTTCGCTATGGCTTGCTAACAGCTCTGACCCCCAGGCAACTTTATTTATTAATGTACAAATAATATCACATTTCAGTACAAATAAAATATCACCATAATCAGTGAGTGCTACCGCTACCGAAGAAAAAATTGAATGGAACCTTATGTATGGAGAACTCAATCATAAAAAAAAAAAAAAAAAAAAAAAGCTGAGTGTGACAGGTTGAAGCACACTCCATTAACTGGATACAGGGTATTTTTGAAGAGAAGGAAATGGTTGCGTCAATATATTGAGGTTACTGAGATAATCATTTGTTTAATATCCAGCTCTGTAATGTTCCAAATGTTACCATTTTGCTTCCAAAAGGTAGCCTTTCTTTGCTGTTTGGTAGGTTTAACATTAAACTACCTAACATTGTTTCTTTCCTCTAATACTTACTCTCTTCATCCTCTTGAACTCTCACATATACATTCCAGAAAACATATTATGTCCTAGCACACATTTAGAGATATATTTTTCTATACACAATGATTTATTATGTAAAATGCAATGGTAAGAGAAAGATAATCTTCTGTCAAAATTTTGTTTTTAATGTGGGTATATCAACCCTAAAATTCTCTCCTTGTGTCTTGATTGTTTCTATTAGACACATTTGATTTATTGTGAAATGTGCAGAGGTAATTGGTATCAGAATGGAGTGGAGTCTAAATGTCATGCTTCTGTTACAAACAAGTTGTATTTGTCAGCGCTCTGCAGATCAACAGCATTGATAGAATATACATCCAACAATGACTTATTAGGTTACACAACAGAGTCCAGGTAGTCCAATAGTGATTGTTTTTACATTAGAAATCAAGAAGCAGTAGCTGCTCAGTTCTTGTGGCAGGCTTAGCAGGCACTATCTAGTGCTGAACATCCAGAAGACTCCTAGAAAACCAATAGTCCTTAGTTCACACTGGAGGATTGAAGGAGATAGGTTCTGATATCAGTGAAGCAGCAGCAGCAGCAGCAGAATAGAGGATACCACACAAAGTAGATGAACTTGCTAGCAAGATACCAAGAAAGTAAATGAAGGTAAAAAAAATCAATCCTCTTGTGCCTCTGTATATCTAGACTTCTAACAGAATATGCTGTGTACATTCAGGTTGGCTCCTTCCACTTCAGTCAGTATAATCTAGAACATCCCTCACAAGCAGGCCTTGAAGACTAATATAATCTAGATAGCTATTCACAAGTGTATTCAGAGGCTTGAATCAGGGGGCTTCTAGAGCTGGTCAAGTTGACAATCAATTTTAACCATCACAAAAGGTCAATAGCATTTGCTATTTTGAAAAAAAAATGACATCATGAGGTTTTCAGGCAAATGGATGGATCTAGAAAAAATCATCCTGAGTGAGGTAACCCTGATTCAGAAAGACAAATATGGTATGTACTCACTCATAGGAGGATACTAGATGTGAAACAAGGATGACTGGGCTGCTACTCAGAGGCTACCTGGAGAACAGGACCCCAAGAAAGACATGGGGATTGCCCAATGACGGAGAAATAGCTGAGATCTACATGAACAGCCTGGACATGAGTGGGAGTAATGAAGGGCGAGGGTCGAGGGAAAGAGAGCCTGTGGGAGCAGGAGATTCCAGCTGGATCAAGAACAGAGAGGGAGAACAAGGAATAGACCATGGTAAATAAAGACCACATGAGAAAAGGAAGAAACAAAGTGCTAGAGAGGCCCACAGAAATCCACAAAGATACCCCCACAATAGACTGCTGGCAATGGTTGAGAGACAGCCGGAGCTGACCTACTCTGGTGATGGGATGGCCAAACACCCTAATAGTCGTGCTAGAAACTCCATTCAACGACTGAGGGATCTGGATGCAGAGATCCACGACTGGGCCCCAGGTGGAGCTCTGGGAGTCCAATTGGCGAGAAAGAGGAGGGTTTATATGAGCGAGAATTGTTGAGACCAAGGTTGGATAAAGCACAGGGACAAATAGCCAAACGAATGGAAACACATGAACTATGAACCAAAGGCTGAGGGGCCCCCAACTGGATTGGGCCCTCTGAATGGGTGAGACAGTTGATTGGCTTGATCTGTTTGGGAGGCATCTAGGCAGTGGTACCGGGTCCTGTGCTCATTGCATGAGTTGGCTGTTTGAAACCTGGGGCTTATGCAGGGACGCTTGGCTCAGTCTGGGAGGAGGGGACTGGACCTGCCTGGACTGAGTCTACCAGGTTGATCTCAGTCCTCAGGGGAGGCTTTGCCCTGGAGGAGGTGGGAATGGGGATGGGCTGGGGGGATGGGGAGGGGGCGGGAGGGGGGAGAACAAGGGAATCTGTGGCTGATATGTAGAACTGATTGGTATTGTAAAATAAAATAAAAGGAAAAAAAAAGATGTGGGGTGTGTGTGTGTGTGTGTGTGTGTGTGTGTGTGTGTGTGTGTGAGAGAGAGAGAGAGAGAGAGAGAGAGAGAGAGAGAGAGAGAGAGAGAGAGAGAGAGAGAGAGAGAGAAAGAGCCCACAAAGATTCCAGCTTCTAGTTTGTTTCTATTTTGACTCAAGGTCAGAGAGTCAGAGTTTATGTTGCTCTCCAAGGCTGCATAATAGGATGTTTTAGGCAAAGGCATGGTTACCAGGTATCTTATGCTTCAAGGCTTAATTACAAGAAGGTGTGGTTACCAGGTGGTTAGAGAATTAAGAAAAAGTCTACACTTGTTTGTACTTTGTACTTGGATTCTGAAAGGGGGAGGTCTTTTGCCTTTCCCCTTGCTAGTGTATAGAAAACCCATTAGGAATAATCCCGAGGCAACTGAATATTGACCCAGAGCCTTCCTGAAGCTACCTTTGTTTCTATCTTTTTCTTCATTTACATCTATATTTTTCTATCTAGCATTTCTCAATTGCCCACTCACCGCTTCAGGGACTGTTCAAGAGGTCAGGGCTGGACCCTGACAATTTTTTATTCTGCAGACATCAGCCTTTAGTTACCTGAACTACTCTTTCTTAATAAGAGATTCTACTTAAGTTGTTTTGTTATTGTTTGACTTTTTGAAACAGGGTTTTACCATACACTCCAAGTTGCTTTCAAATTCTTTTTCCTGCATCAGCTTCCCAACAACTAGGATCACAGGTGTCTATCATCCGACCTAGCTTCTGCTAAAGATTTACCCTGGATTTCTGAGACAAAAAAAGTGCAGATTTCAATTGGTTAAGAGTAAGTGTAGTAAAAAGACTCAAATTCCCACTGATGACAACTGCCAGTTCTTCAAGGCCAATGAATTGGTTGTGCCTTTTCTAAATTTGACATCTTATTTATATGAAAGTTGTATGGCACAGGTTTTACTATAAAAGCAGGTCACTGTTTTACTCTTAGAAGCTAATGGAAGAGAATTATTCCAGTCATCAAGCAGAGAATAGTCTAGTGAACAACTCTATTAATTTATGTCCACACTTCTCATTGCTGTAATTAGAAATGAGAATTATCTTCTTAGAAATGAGCTTGTTGAACCCCATAATTACCAGTGTCCTTGGAGGGTGGTATTTACTGCAAGTTTAAAAAAAAAAAAAAAACACATGCAAAACTACCTGCTCAGAGTGGTAGATCTCTTTGAAGCTGTCATATTTTCAAATTAACTGTATGAGAACTAAACTTCACAGAGAAAGCCAAGACAATGTTCAAGCTTAGTTGAAATACACACATTTTTCTCTTTGAAACATTTAAATTGAAACTATATAGATACACTAAACCAGAGGCTAGGGAGATGACTCATCAAATGCTTGTTTTGCAAGCTTGAGGACCCATGTTAAGAACATGTACATAATCCTGATGCAGCAGTGCACACTTGTAGCCCCAACACTTTGGAGGTAGAGACTGATTGATCTCTAGAACTCACTGGTCATCCAGTCCAGCTGAACTGGCAAGATCCTTATTCAGTGAGAGACACTGCCTCAGAAAATAAGATGGAGAATTATTGAGGAAAACACTTGATGTTAAAATCTGTCCTCCATATATGTAAACATACAAACAACATTAATGCATGCATGCACATGTACATATGCTCAAAATAAAATTAAAAGAAGTTGTTCATATAACTACTAAGCTGCAATGAATAATTTTATAGGTTATGGCTATTTTACATTTTATCAAAAGCTTATTTTAATTTGATGCATATTTCTAGATTAATAACATAGGAATTTGATTAGTATTAAGTTTTCAACTCTATGATTTCTAATTTCAGATTCGTCAAGGTTTCAACTGCAAACAAGTCTGTTGTGCCATGTATCCTTTAGTTCAAACCTGAACAATTTGGCCATATTCAGTAGACTTCTTGTGCCAGACAAAAGAGAAACAGCAGTCAATGAATTGGCAAGTGATGCAAAGTTGTGGAAGCTTAGCTTCTCATAGGGTCCATTGCCATTTCCGTTAGGAAACAATAGCTGGCAGAGTAATTTCCACATTGGAAAAAGCAAGGTTTTAGTTTGAACCATGTAGGTCCAATGTGCTGTGCTTTTTAAAGCATTACCAATTAAAATGCTCTCTGGTGCTTGAAAACTGCCAGCGGCATTTCATCTTAATGTCCTCATAGTTTCAACTAAACTGTGGCCATTTAGGAAAAGCAAATGTTGCTTATTTCCTATCATTTTCCACACAGAGGCAATTTCTATGTCTAAGCACTACACTGTCTTGTGACAAAATCAGTCCATATTTTAATCTGCATCTGGCATGCTCCTTCCTTGGACAGCCATCCCACCTCCCTTAATCCCCCTGTTTCCCATCTCAGCCTCTCTCCTTTCTTCCTTTCTTTTCAATTTAAATCCGAGGAAAGCAATTATTGTGTGCTTTCTTTCTATGATAGTTTGTCATGGTAGCACAGGGACTTGGCTTCCAGATCCAAATTCCTTGGTAGCTATTTTTTCAAAGCTGAAACTTAAGATACTAATTTACTCTGAGTCTTTCAGGCTAGGGCACCGATCTATCAGAATAAGGTGTTAGGAAGAAATGGGATAATTGTTGCTCATGGCTGCTGTTTCTCTTCCTTTCACCCCAAACAGAAACAAAAACTATGTCTTTCATTGTTTTTTTAAATGATTAAATCATACTCAATTTCATTTCGTTAAATAATTTGGAAATAATTCAGGGTATCCAAAACATTCAAACATAAAGTTTATTTGTAACAAATAGATGAGCATTGTTTTTGTTGCTGGAACTGAGGTTTGGAAGGCCATATGAATCTGAGGGTTGTGCAATAAGAGAGCTTACAGTGGTCACAGTCCATCATCAGCATTGTTCTCTTCCCAAGGACCTGATGATTGGTCTCTTGCCTTTTCTCTTTAACAAAGTGACTTTTCTTTGTCCTTTCTTAACCTCCATTGGGATTCATGTAGACTGTTCAATCCACCTGGAATGCTTTTCTAGAGAATCTACAGAGCTAAAACTCTCTCCTTCTTCTTGCCTATTCCCAACCACCTGCACTGATACTGATTTAGAACTGAGGCATGCACTCATTTCAATCACACAGTCTGGGTCTTCTCACCCTGGTTGACTTTTCTTTCTCTGTGTGTACTTACCATCTCATATGCTGAGCAATTTATTCGTTTTTCATCTATTTCTAGAACTCCTATTCTAAAATGTGACCTCTATCAGAACAGGAATCTGTGTCTTTAGAATTTGCTGATAGATTTTAGTAACAAGGACAATGTTGACCACAGTAGGGTTCAGATTCTTCAAAGTTTTAATTACATTCAAGTCTCTTGATGATTTACAATGACAGATTCATTAGTTCAATTCAGAAGTCATGAACATTTGTAGTCTTCAAACTGTGATAAAAGAGAAGTACCAAGCCAGGTAGTGATGGCACATGCCTTTAATCTCAGGACTGGAAGGTAGAGGCAGGTAGACCTCTGAGTTCGAGGCCACCCTGGTCTAGGAAGTGAGTTCCAGGATAGCCAGGGACACACAGAGAAACCCTGTCTTGAAAACGAGAGAGAGAGAGAGAGAGAGAGAGAGAGAGAGAGAGAGAGAGAGAGAGAGAGAAACTGTAGGCATAAGTTTCTCTCCAGCCTGCCTGTTCCCAAATACCCAGGAGTTGCTTCTTAAATAAATGACTCCATGGCTTAATATTATTTATAAATGTTCAGCCTGGTAGCTCAGCTTATTACTAACTAGCTCTTACACTTAAATTAACCCATTATTCTTATCTATGTTTAGCCATATGGCTTGGTACTTTTTCTCAGTGAGGCATTCTCATCTTGCTTCCTCTATGTCTGGCTGATGACTCCTTGACTCTGCCCTCCTTCTTCCTAGCATTCTCAATTTGGCTTTCCCACCTAACTTCCTGCCCAGCTACCAGTCAATCAGTGTTTTATTAAACCAGTTTGAGGGACAAATCTTTACAGTGTACAAGAGGATTATTCCACAGCAAGAAACAGACACACACACACACACACACACACACACACAGAGAGAGAGAGAGAGAGAGAGAGAGAGAGAGAGAGAGAGAGAGAGAAATCCAATATTCATTTTGTAAGCCACTTGAATTTGTGAGCCTCTCTTTGACTTGTGTTCATTACAAGGCAACAAAATATTAACTGTCTTTAAAAGGTAGGTTTGAAAGTATCAATTTAGGTAAATGAGGCACAATATTTACTGAAGGCCCTAAGATTAAGTCTATGCCAAGCAATGTGAGGTGACGACTCACTTTGGCATCATGAGACACAGCGTTATGAAACAGAAATTCATAACATTTGTGTTTTATTTTTCCATTGGAAAAAACACTTACAAAATTGTGTCTACTCAAGTAAAATGTATGTTCATATTTTAACATCAGCAGAATTGTAGTTCATGGAAAGTTTTCAGAACCAAAGTGAATATACTCTGAATGTCTTGTGACTATGTACATGCAAACTGGATGGTATCTTTTGATACCTCAGATGGAGATTAATATTCTAACCACATGGGGAAGTAATTTTGTGTCCTATATTAGATATGTTGTTCAATTATTGATGTTATTGAGAATAAATATAAAAATTATTTTTATGGAAATTTATCTTTTTTAATATGATATCAAAGCTTTATAGTCAGCTAAAATGTAGAAGTATATGTAAACTTTCACCCTGAAAAAGAAACTACATTCACAGAAGGGTTTACTCTGAAACATAGTCATTTCACTATAATATACAATTAATAAATACTCTATAAAGTCAAGTTTTCCAGACATTATATCTTCAGGCTGAGAAAATAAAACTGAACAAATTCTGACAGACATTGAATGTTCAATGGCAACCTTAAGTTTAGATCATGGAGGATTAGAACATTTTCTTTGAAAAAGGAGAGAGTTTAACTAAATAGAAAAAAAGTTGTTACTTTATTAAAATTTCAAAGGTTAAGAAAATACATGTAAGAAAATCTCTGACACCATCTATTTTTTTCAAGTTCACACTTCCTTTCTATTGTGCAAAGCAGATTAGTCATTTACTGTCCCAAAGTGGATAACAGAGGCATGTGTACAACATAAAGGAACATCTGTTCATGGGTCTCATTTGAAAAAATGGATAGGGCAAAGGCTTACTTCTTTCAGAATTAATTTGACAATGAAAGCTCTCTTGGAAACCTCTGATGGCTCAATGCAGAAGAGTAGAGAATGTTGAAGTGGAGTGGGAATTCGACATGTAAATTAAGAGTCAGATGGTAATATGAATCAGTTATAACTCCTCCTTTACTAATTGCTAATATCATCATAATACAGTTGGGCAATTTGTGAACACATGCAAGTACACAGAAGGAAAAGTACAGGGCTGCTTATTATGAACTTTTGAGCATGAGAAAGCTGGTAAAACAGAGGATGGAGGAAGCTTACCTGGGTTCTTTTATCCATTCATTAAGGGAATTGCTCTATTTGCAAAAATGAATCCTTAAAGGAAAACCATACAGGCTATACTTTGAAATCAGATGCAATTATCCTATTAGCAATTGAAACCTTCAAATTAGGAAAGACTTAATTTAAACTCCTTAGGTCTAAGGTAACTGGATCAACTATTTGCAACAACAAGACTATATTTGCAGAGGTGGTCGGTTCTCTGGTTCTATAAACATAGTGCCCACTTCCTAATGATCAGCTAACATCAACCGAAAAGTCTCAGGCTTAAGAAACTGTTTGTGTCTAAGTTAATTAAGGTCTAAATAGAAACTGAAAATTGCTCCGAGTTCCTTAGGATGGTGATTGGAATTGAAGTAGTACAGTGAACAGAAATATGTGTTTCATAAAGGTGTTTTATTGTCAAATATAATTATCTGAAATAAAATAGATGGTTAATGAATGGCTTCTGAAGATAATGGCAGGCAGTAAGTAGAAGGGATGGGAACATTATGTTTTGCATATCTGGTTATTATTTATTCATAAGTTATTCAATGCTCCACTTTTTAACTAATAAACACGAACCCATAGAAGTCATATTAAGATACCAGTTACTAATACTGTATTAAAAAGCCCCGTATTATGTTTCCTGTAGCTAGAGTTTTCCTGCCTTGCCCACAGTCAGTACAAATCTCTGTCACCCGCCAGTCCCACAGCCACTCAGACCCAACCAAGTAAACACAGAGACTTATATTGCTTACAAACTGTATGGCTGTAGCAGGCTTCTTGCTAACTGTTCTTATAACTTAAATTAAGCCATTTCCATAAATCTATACCTTACCATGTGGCTCGTGGCTTATCGGCATCTTCACATGCTGCTTGTCCTGGCTGCGGCTGGCAGTGACTCCCTCCCCCTTCCTGTTTTCTCTTTTCTCCTCTCTGTTAGTCCCGCCTATACTTCCTGCCTAGCCACTGGCCAATCAGTATTTTATTTATTGACCAATCAGAGCAATTTGACATACAGACCATCCCACAGCAGCTTCCCAAGATTGTTCACTTAATTTCAAACAGAATGTTGAACAGAGAAGAACATCCAACTTAAAGACCCTCCCAGTATTAGTAAAAATAGAAGATGCAATTGTGTGAATGATATCTTCCAAGTCCTATGGGGCAGTTACTTTTGTCTTTATTGTGATTGTCCTACTTATAGATGAAAATGTGAAGTAGTGGATTCTGGTCCAAAATTAGACAAACTACAGAAAGTTTATCCTGTCAACATGCTAGGCAACAGATACAGTGAATACAATGTTTGTCACTGACAATGTTCATGTTAAAAGTCAGTTGCCACTGGCAGTGGTGGGAAGTTAGAACTTTGAGAACTGGGGCCTCGCTTAAGGGTGGATCTGACTCCTTTTTGTTGCCCTTGAACTTTTGCCTTTTTTGTGATGATGATAAAGCAAAAAGAACCTCACCAGGTGCCTTGATCATGTACTTTTATGTGTTAAGAACTGTGAGTATATAAATGTACATCCTTAAAAGATTGCTCTAAGGTATGTTTTGAGTAGCATAAAATACATTAATAGAGCCCATTTGGAGATACTTTATATGGGCTCTTTAAATTTGTTCACAAGAGCCAAAACAGAATCCAATTCACATGGCCACCAATGGGTGATGGATAGACAATGTGTGGTGCCATAAAATATATTTTTTCAATCTTCAAGTATCTTTTCTTGGAAAGTCACACATTGCCTTTATGGTATTTCCAATCACTGTACAATTATGTTTGGAAAAGATTGCCTGCAAAATATAATAACTCTAAAAATTGTTTCAAGAATGTAGAAAAGTACCCAATTTAAATAGGGAAAACATACAACACAATTCATGCTGTAATTTAGCCTCTCCTCACTTCCCATGTTTCTTAAATAACTGGTGTGTCTGATGACCTATATTGCATTGCAAAGAACATTTATGAAAAAATCACATCTACTTCTAAAGTCTTATTGCAAATATCCTGTTGGCATTGAATAGGCAATTATAGGTGCAGCAGCTGTGGTAGTAGGATATGCATATGACTGGCAGTTCATACCATTATGCGTGTTGCAGCATTCCTTCCATATTGATGACTGCAGCAAACATAACCATCATACTAAGTCCCTCTTGGATTACCAGTACTAAATCCAGTGTGTGCGCCAGTATACACAAAGCTACTTCCTAAACTCCTATTATAATTTTCAGCACTCTAAACACCATTCTGAGTTTTGTCCCCAAACCTAACCTCATCACTTTCCTGTTGATTATTTTTACTGTGAATGCCCATGGCTGGGCACCCTTTGACTCTCATTTTTTTTTTTTTTTGGTGGGGGGAAGTAATATCAACACATATTTTGTTTTCCAAAAAAAAAAAAGGTTGTATTCTTCTTAGTCATAATCTCTTCCATTAAACAAACATGTTTGTACTCTCAGTTCCAGTGTGCCAGTGTCTACATGAATATAGTATTCCAAGAAAACTTTAGCAAGCTGTCTTATTTCTTTTGGCCAAGTCACACTCCATGTTATGGTTTGCCTACTAGATCTTATTTGATCCACATTTGGGCTTCAAAGCCCTATAGAGCATTCTATCTGCTTCATTAAGGACAAAGTAAGTTGTTCTTCTCAGATTTGTCTGCCCATATTCTAAAGAGTCAGCCAGTTTTCTAAGAGTACCAATGCAGTTTTCCACACCTCTCTCGAAATAAGGTATCTGTGGTCCTTGGGAGCATCACCAGAAACATAAGTGGGCTTCAAGCAACAAGTTCTACAGAATTCAGCAGTGACTTACTGCTGCATTTGCCAGGTCAGGCCCTTTCCCTGAGTAGCTGATGATTCCTGTGGACAACTGCAGGTAGCAAATAAGATATTGTTTTCCTAGGTCCAGTCTGATCTATTCCAATCCCATCCATCTCACACAGAGCAGCTGGCCATTCCTATATACACCCTATAGTATAATGAATTTTATTTCCCTGATAATTACATTCTGAATTCTTAACCCAATAATTATCTTAGAAAATGACTGACTTCCCATGGGAGGCCTTACCTTTTTGGAGGAGGGGATGGCTGGGCTGTAGGAGGGGGCTGTGGGGAGGAGCAGGAAGAGGAATGGGAGAGGGGGACCTGTTGTTGGTATGTAAAATGAATTAAAAATTTTCTTAATAAAAAAGAAAAAAATGGCCAGGTTAGGAGTTAGGTCCTACAAACATGTGACTAAGAAAACAACTGTGGTAACAATCCATTGTTTGAAGAAAAATATAGTAACTTTCCGGCATTTTATATGTGATTGAGAACTTCAAAGGAAGAGTATAAACAATCACATTGTTCCCCAATATGTTAATGTTTTTAAGAGATGGAGCTGAATAGTTTGGCTAGGTACTTAGATTTCTCCCACAGTTCTTCGTTAATAACTCCTCAATACAACGAGTATGGCATAACAGCAGAGACACCAGTCTTCTCTAGAGATGATTCCCCTGATGTATAAGAAAATCACAAGAGGTCAACCCTCAACATATATGAGCAGCACTACATGATCTTATCAGGCTGTTTTTATAAACTTATATAAACATATGTAGCAATTAAAACTAAAGAGTAAGAAGTCATAAATTTGAGGAGGAGTAGGAGGGACATGGGAAAAATTGGAAGGAGGAGGAGAATATTGTAAATAAAATACTCATATATGAAATTCTTAAAAATAAATAAAAAAGCAGACATTTTTATATACCCAGAGACAGTTTTAAAAGTTAAAATTACTATTGAAACAACATTTCCATCTATCTGTATTGTTTTGATCACCTCATTGGTTTCCTTTGTATCAAATTCCTTTTCCTCATTGACCAAAAGTCCAGTAGAATATTACACACTGAATTTCTTTTGCATGTCTTCTTAATCTCCCATTTTTGCACAGCCCCTTTTCTTACCAATGAAAAATTTTGAAGAATTCAGGCCAGTAATTTTGCAAAGATCCCTCCATCTGTTTATCTAATGTTCCCTGACACTTTGATTCTGAATGCTCATCTTTGTCAAGAAGTCACAGTACCATCTTTCTGAGTGCACATATCAATTCACACCTACTGCCAATTTATCATGTTACTCAAGGAATTCATTTTGATCACTTAATCTGCCACAGTAAGATATTACTCCCTATTGGTATGGTCTTGTAAGGAAATACCTTTTAAAATTCCTCACTCATTATGGCATGAATATTTGGTCCTTACCTGAAAAATTGTCGTTCTAGTGATTGCTAATACTTGTTAACTCATTCGATTATTTTATATTATTGTTATTTTCTATTGATTATTTTTTTTTGTTCTTGAAGAGAATTTTCTCTCTGCTGTATTCATTGAGTTTTCCTAAATTGCTTATTTCACTAAGGACTCTTGGATTCTTACTAAATTTTCTGTGTTGTATTGTAATTCACTACTCTGATAACTTACTTTTGTTACACACTTTCTTCAGACTTGGCTGATATTAATACTTTCAAACTAAGTCCAGTATTGTTTCAATGTGTCCTACCCTAGCATCAAGTATTCTACATTCATTTTAAACTAACCTTACATGTTGCTTTTCTGAAATTAGCTATTTGATTTTTGTTTGTTTCTTTGTTTTGTTTTCAAAGGAAGACAACCAATAGAATTAAAATATTTTCCAAAGGAATTTTATTAGTTGGGTTACAAAATCCAGCAAGCTGGAGATGCTGAGACCCCAATAACTGCACAGTCTATGAGGCTGGATATATCAATAGTACCAATTAGAGGATGAAGGCCCAGAGGATTCCTAGAGAGGTACAGGTAGGTCTTCAGTCCATATTTGTAAGCCAAAGAGGCTGTCTCGAGATGCTAGCAAAGGTTAGCAGCAGCAGCAGCAGCAGCAGCAGCAGCAGCAGCAGCAGCAGCAGCAGCAGCAATATAATAGATATATTCACAAGCTGGGATGGGAGTGTGAAGGCAGGTGGGCAAAAACATTCCTGGGGTTCCCTCAGGCCTCTTGATATCTAAGCTGTTGGTCCCCACATTGATTACTCTTCCCCTTCAGTTAATTCCTCCAGGAAACATTTTCACATTCTCACCCATGGTTGATTCTAGATCCAATCAAACTGACAACGAAGATTAACCACCACTGAGCCCTTCTTATACTAGTGAGAGTCTAGAACCAAGACCCTGGTACTCCTTGTCCTTTATCTATTAGTACTTCACTGCTTTTAGACATCAACAATGAACACACCAAGAAGACACACAAGAAAGATGTGATCTTCAACTGTTACTGTCGCTTTGTCTCATTTTCTTTGTGTTGCTTTATCTGCCTCTATTTCAGATATTTCACAGTTCTCTTCTATGAGATACATACTTAATTACGACTGTTATATTTACTCAGTAATTGAACTCCTTTTTCATTATATAATACACTGCTTTGTCTCTGAAAACTCATTCATTCTAAAGCCATTTATCTATTATTAACATAGTCATACCAGCTTTTTGCTTCTACTGTCTTGGAATAGCCTTGTGCTCTCTTTAAGTTTCATGGACATATGTATAATCATTCTTATGAACCTGTTGGGATTCTAACTATGTCAATATCACTAGGGATCATCACTATAGCATAGGTAATTCTTTGAGGAAACTTGTTGCCTTTGTTTTTTCCATGCTTTCTTTTTCCATCAAGACTTTCAATGTGGAGTTATTTGTTGCATTTATCTTCTCCCTCCCCTCTCCCTCTCCTCCTCCTTTCTCCTCCTCCTTTTTCCTCTTCCTCCTTCTCCTCTTCCTTATCCCCCGCCTGTTTATTTTAGTTATCTTTTTTATTGTAGAGGCATTTGGCAATGTTCAGAAAAGGACTAAGTGTTAGCATGCCTGAGGTTTTTTTTTTTTTTTTTTTTTTTTTTTCCTCTGCAAGACTGATTGATGTTCAGGGCTTGTGGAGGTCTGAATGAGAATGGCCCCATAGACTCTATATACTTGAATGTGTGGCTCCCCATTAGTAGAATCTTTAGGAAGGATTAGGAGGTGTGGAGTATTTCTGGCCTTGTTGGGGAGGTGTGTCACTGAAGTTGGGCTTTGAGGTTTCAAAGACCCAGGCCAGGCCCAATCTCTTGTTCTTTGCCTCCTGCTTGTAAATAGGATATAAGCTCTCAGCTATTGTTCCAGTGCTAGGACTGCCTGCCACCTGTCACAATGATCATAGACTTAACCCTGGCACTGTAAGCAAGTTCCAATTAAATGTCATCTTTCATAAGTTGTTTTTATCATGGTGTCTATAGCAATAGAACAGTCTCTAAGACAGTGCCCTGGGTTCCTCTATCCCTAATGCCCTCTCCCCATCCCAGCCCTGAGAGTCAGCTTCTACTAGCAATAACTGTCCTATCCTATCCAGGGGCCAACACACTCTGAAACATCCATATAATAATCACCCCTAACCATCAGTAATTTTTGAGAGGTCAATTGTTCGGATGGTGCTTGGTATAA
This sequence comes from Peromyscus maniculatus bairdii, assembly GCF_049852395.1. Lineage (NCBI taxonomy): Eukaryota > Metazoa > Chordata > Mammalia > Rodentia > Cricetidae > Peromyscus > Peromyscus maniculatus. The sequence goes on from NC_134854.1 coordinate 125,063,967, forward strand.
TAATATGATAGCCATTGTGTGTACAAGTTGAATAAAAGGAAAAAGAAAAAGAAGCAAAAACACTGTGATTGGTGATTAGTATTGGGCTGAAAAAGAAGCGAAGACAGAGATTGTTGTGGGCATATAAAATGCTGATGGACAGCCCGAAAGAGCTAGTGTTTCAAGAAAGAAGTTAAAATATAAAATACCCTGGTTTAAAAATTAACACATAAAATTGCAAATAATATGAAAGAAAAACCAATTCAGGTAAACAAACAAACAAACAAAAAGAAAACCTACTACTACTACTAAAATTTTATGGGAAAATGATGATACTTAATACCTTGAGGCATTAAGAAAATGAAAAAAAAATTGTAACCAGAATCTGACAAACACATGCTTTTTTTTTTTTGTTTTGTTTTGTTTTTTTTGAGACAGGGTTTCTCTGTGTAGATTTGCGCCTTTCCTGAAACTCATTTGGTAGTCCAGGCTGGCCTCGAACTCACAGAGATCCACCTGCCTCTGCTTACTAAGTGCTGGGATTAAAGGCATGTACCACCACCGCCCGGCCAAATCACATGCTTCTTGTACACTCCCTCCTCCCATACAGGAAACTTGTAACATAACTTAGAAGATTTTGGCCTGAGCAGAGTGCTGTGGAGAAATCCTAGCCTAGGGCTGGTCCTTTCTATCTAATGGGTTGTTTGGGTAACATGACAGGGACTAATAGGCTTGTTGGATCCTTCAGATTAGGCCCTTGTGGCCTTTTGTGTTATCAAAACACTGAGTTCCACAGCTCTGTGCTTCCTTGTTGATAGATCCTGCTCAGGTCTGTTCTCTGCCTTTGAGCCTGGGACGCCCTGTTGGTTCTTCATCCCAAACCCAAGCATGGCTGTGCTTTCACCTCTGCTTGAAGTGGGTCCCCAAGCCTGGGCCCCAAATGCCCATTTTATAATAATATTTTTACATGGCTTTATTCTTACTAGATTATAAACCTTGTTGCTGCAGAACAATCCTTTTCTGTGCTATGAATATGTATTATTCTTATTTGTTGATAAAAAGCTGTTTGGCTGATAACTGGAAAGCAGTGATCATGTGGGCCAGACTAGGAGAATTCTGGGAAGAGGAAGGGCAGAGTCAGAGAGTCACTGGCAAATGCATAGAAGCAAGATAAGAATGCCATACTGAAAAAATGTACCAAGCCACATGGCTAAACATAGATAAGAATTATGGGTTAATTAACTGTTAGAGCTAGTTAGTAATAAGCCTGAGCTACTGTCTGAGCATTTATAATTAATATAAGCCTCTGTATGGTAATTTGGCGAGTGGCTGCCAGATATTTGGGAACAAGTGGTCAGGACAGAAAAGGTCCATCCCATTATACCTTGTGAAGGCAGAGGATGCTTAGTTTTTACAATGCAAAATATTTTCTCACAAGCTTGTATTCCTTAATTATTTGATGAATGAATGAAGATTTTGACATCAACAGAGAGATTTTATTGCGGTTTTCACAGTTATTGTCCACTGACTTCATGGCTTTGTTATGATGCACACCTGAGAATATAACTCATATGTTCAACTTAGTAGAATCTGAACTTTAGCTTGTGCAAAACATATCCTTCAATTTTTTTAACTCCATCTGTTTGTTTGGGTACAACTGTTTACTAATCCGGTAGCTACTGCTTTCTTTCTCCTAAGCAAATGTTCCTGTTTGTATAACAACAAGCCCATCTATTTTAGGATTGGAAGGCTATACTGCTCATTAGGTATTACATAATTGTACATACCATGATAGTTCACGTTTTGATAGTCTCTATGTTCCATCTAACAGATGTGTCAGTGATAGATCACTGTTCACTTAAAGCAGAAGAAATTCTGGCTCATGATTGAAACTACTGGCAAAGACATGAAGAGGCTACAAGTTAACTAGCGTGTCCTGACATTATCCAAAATGCTAGTATATTTATTGAAAGAAAAATTTAAACCTTCTTCAACATAACAATAATGGCACATTAAAAAAAATCATGAATTCTAAGACTCTTTATCATTACAGTTCTAAGGTTCTTAAGTCTGCTGAAGGATTTTTTGAGTAATTTCTATGTATAGGGCCCTCTTAAAATCACCACAGTAGGAAATATAAATTAGTTTAACAATGTAATAATGGAGAAAATAATGGCTCTCATCTAAGAAGACATAAATGCAAACAGCCAATGAATTTTAATTGTAGGATATTGATGCTCTAAACTTTAGTATTATTTATTTACAGTGTTATTACATCATTTAATAATGCAAATTCTGTATTTAGAAATATTGATTAAATTGAAAGAAGCTTAAAATATAAAATAATCATAATTTTTTAATTTGAAAAATTATCTTGAATTGCATAATTGTCTTTTATTTCTCATACTTGCCCCTGGTTCAGATTTGGTTCCCTGGGGGAAGAATCATACATTTAACTGTTGGCACTTTCCCAGCAGAGCAAAACACCACATGCAAAGTAGGTGTTCATGAATCTGTCTTCAAAGCTGCTGCCTCCACAGCAACTATGGTACCTGGCCTGGAAAGACTTCCAAACATGGTCTTTGTGTGAGCCTGATGTGCTTCCTGCTCAGATGTCACCATGAGGATTGTGTTTAGAAGACTTTTCTAAAATATTCATTATACTCTTCTTTTATTCTATATATTAGTTACTTTTCTAATTTGCTGTCATCAATACCTGACAGGAAGGAAGCTAAGGTATGGTTTCTTCTGGCTAAATTCATGGAATATGTCCCAATACAATGGGGAAGGTATGACAAGAGAAGCATGAGAAGCTGGGGACATCCTAAACACAGTCAGGACGCAGAAAGAGATGAATGCTGGTGTTCAGATGACTTTCTCTCTTTATTCTACCTGAGACCACAGTCCTTTGGGATGGTGCTGATTCCATCATGGTAGGTCTTCCCACTTTCTGGTAAAGCCTCTGAGAACACCCTCACCATCACAACAAGAGATGTGTTTCCATGGTGATGGAAAATCTGAGTTTGTTGACAATTAATATTAAGCATCACATCATGCATTTTTTTCTTGCCAGTTTAGAAATAAACTATTCTCTTTTTATAGAGAGAATGAGAAAATATGTGAACTTCTAGCAATTTTAAAATATGTGTTATTTTTCTTACATAAGTAATGTGTTGTGAAAAGTTATAAAGGTATAAATAATAAAACAGTTGCTTATGTACATTAATATTCTTAACATTCCCCAGGTTTTCTTTATGCATAACTTATTTTTAGGTTCAATGCTGAGTCCTACCACACAAATAAAACAATATTGTACTGGTTAGTTTATATCAACTTGACACAAATCAGTCATCTGGGAAGTGGGAAACTCAAATGATGAAATGACTCCATCAGATTTTCCTGTAGGTAAGTCTATGGGGACATATTCTTGATCAATGATTGATGTGGGAGATTCCTGCCCACTGTGAGCAGGGCCACTCCTAAACAGGTGGTCCTAGGTCCTAACATAAGGCAGGCTAAACAAACCATGAAAAGTGAGCTACTAAAACGTGCTCTTCCATGGCCTCTGCTTCAGTTCCTGTGACCAGGTTCCCGTTTTGACTTCTTTCCCTGACTTTACTAAGTGATGGACTGTGACAGGGAGTTCTAAGAGAAGATAATCCTTTTTGTAGATGAATTTCTAAACCGTCTTCGTAAATAAGAAACACAGAGCCAAATACAGGGGTAATAGCCAAAGAGAACAGAGAATTAGCGAAGAGCCACTGACTACTCTTTAGTTTACCACCAAGCCGTAGTTTCCCACACGAGAGAGCTTCTTCCTGCCTAACCTGTGCTTTTATTGCTTTTCTGTTCTGCCTTCTCATTGGCTGTAAGCCCAGCCACATGACTTCCTTGTCACTGCCTGTCTATACAGACCTCCAGGTCTCTATGGTTGGTACTGGGATTATAGGCTTGTGTCACCATGCTTGGCTGTGTCCTTGATCACACAGAGACTCTGTCTGACATGTGATCAGATTAAGGGCGTGTGCTACCACCACCTGACTTCTGTTCTTGGCTCACTGTGACCTCTGATCTCCATGTAAACTTTATTTATTAACATACAAATAAAATCACATTTCAGCATAATTAAAATATCACCACAACCTTTTCCTGCCCATGTTGCTTTTGGTCATACTGTTTTGTCATAGAAACAAAAACCACACAAGGACAAGTATAGTATTAATTCTAACTATTGGAAAATAGAAGATTTTTGGAAAAGCTATGTGATAGGAAGAAGAAATTAGAAATTATACAAAGCTACTTCATTGACATAAATTTATATTTGTGAAAAGACATTGAATTTTTAGTTTTTAATAAGTATTCGATAAACTATATTATTTATCATGCATATATTTATACGGTTTGTATATTTATGATGTATTATAAATCATATTATATTTTAAGTCGAGGAATATTGGCTCTTATGCCTGATTCTCAACTAATTGTTCTCCATTGTTTTATGACCCTGTAACTAGAGGTAAGACATGTTTATAGCAATATAAAGAGGTTGGAATGATAGATTTAAAAATAAAGGCTTACAGATAGCTTTCAAAAATATAGAACCTGCTGACCTTACTTTTACATGTGTACACACACACACTCACACACAAACAATTTCTTTCAGAAAGGGTTTGAGTTCACAAGTTTTCTGTATTAATAAGTCTGAATGCTATATAGTAGACTTATTTAAAAATAACATTTCCCATAGATATTTGAAATACTACCAGAGTTCTTTATAATCTGTCTTCAAAAAACACATATTTACCTTGTAAAAACATTGACAATTTCCATTTCTTTATTCTACAAAATAAATTCATGTTAAATTAGAAGATATTTGAAGTCCTATTGGCAGCATCAACCAATGTCACTTCTTACTCTAAAATAGGCATTAAAGTGGTCCTTGTAGGACCCAGAGATTCTGTGAATTTGAATTGTTAAATACAGAAAAATGCATCCATATTTTCAATATGGATTTAAAATTATGAGTATAGACTAATACCACAAAAGTGTTTAAAGTTGGGACTAGGGCTATATATCTGTAATTGAATATTTGTTTAATATGCCTGCAATTCTGGGTTCAATCCTCAGCAGTGCAAAACAAACATATATATATATGTATATATGTATATATATATATGTATATATATATACACATACATACACTAAGAAAGAGAGAGAGAGAGAGGGAGAGAGAGAGAGAGAGAGAGAGAGAGAGAGAGAGAGAGAGAGAGAGAATAAAGAATAAAGGAAAAATACTTTCAGTTTTGTTTGTGGACCCTAGATGCAAGTTTGGACTTGAGTGCATAGCCTGAAGTGTGGCCACTTGGGCTCAAGGGTGGAGGGGGACTATGAAGAGGAGGGGGAGAGGAGGATTTGGAGGTGGAAATGGTGGTAAAGGAGTGCTATGGAGGGGGAGGAGGAGACAGCTGGAGAGGGGACTTGATGGGGGAGATAGAGGAAGAATGACATAAGCTGGAGGGTGGGAAGGAGGAGAGCTGGATGGTGCTGGAGATGCTTGGGAAAGTGATAGAAGCATATTTTGTAGGCTTTACTTAGAAATAAATGCATAGTATTATGTGGCTCTCTCTTTATCTCTCTCTGTCACTGTGTCTCTGTCTCTCTGTTTCTCTCTCTCTCTCTCTCTCTCTCTCTCTCTCTCTCTCTCTCTCTGTATACACACACACACACATACACACACTCACACACAAAGTTTGGATGGAGTTACACCACAAGCTTTTCCAAAAATCTTCTATTTTCCAATAATTAGAATTAATACTATACTTGTCCTTGTTTGGGAAGTCCTTGAGAGCCAGGGACTATTAAACAGGTGCCTCAATTCCAGGTCAGGGAGACCTCTTTGAGTTGTTGGTTGGATTAGGACAGGAGACCCTGACTCCTAAAATTATATGGTCTGTTGCCAGTGCCCTTTATTGCCCCCCAAACTCCACCAGAGTTTGAAGATGGGGCTCTATTTCTGTAAACAGATAGACTTCAGACATAGTAATTGGAGGCATTTAAACTGGAGCTAACCCAGTATCCTCCTCCCTGAGCACTATCATTGTATCGAAAAATTCTATGCAAGCTAGCATGAGAGAAAAGTAATCAATGGGCCTAGACAGCTAGTGGTAAAGCCTATGAAACATAACAATGGCAAGTATAGTAGGATGACACCAATAGTGTAACAATAGCACTTAGATCTTGATAATTACCATCAGCGGTCTAATTGGACTGACGTTCTGCTCAATAGAAGGGAACTCATGCCTGGTACTGTACACCTAGCCAAATACCCATGGTTGTTGAGGACACAGATTCCAGAGAATTTACTACTGCCGTTTTCCTAAGTCAATATGGCTCCTAACTGTATTCTTGAGTTCTATAATTATACCCACAGATAAGCATGGATCATGTACGCCAACCAAGAAGATACTTTAGTGTTTTAGCAGTAGGAAGTAACTGCAGAGAGTCACAGCTGATCAAAATGCAGAGAATGAGTGACTGTGGAATACCCAGCTCTAATTGTTGCATCTACTGCAGGCCATGACACTTAAACCTTAGGGAATATCTCAGAGGAGGAGGGGATGAAAGATTGGAAGTGCCAGGGGAACAGAACGGCTGCTGTGAGTGATAGAGAATTATAAACATGACAGAAATGTTGTAACCATGAAATCTCAAGGAAATGGATGGCTAAACCAAATTTAAATATGACCAAACCAATCAGCATGCCACGGAGATAGGGGAAAGGCCACAAGATCACACACCTAGATGAAGAACTTTAGGCAGTCAGTGGCTGATGAGGGGAAAAGAATCCGTTTTCTGCAAGCATGAGCTCTTTGATGGGTTTCCCAGTCTCAAATATTCAACCTTGAGTATATGCGCATATAAGCAATACTAGGTGGACTCAGTAGATTGTAGTGTGTATGTGTGTGTGTGTGTGTGTGTGTGTGTGTGTGTGTTTATAATACAAACAGATAGGGAGGGAAGAAGAATCCCAGAAGGAGTGGAGGCAGTGTAGGGTGGGGGAAAGGAAAGAGAAGTTGGGAGAGAGATAGTGTTGAAATGTGTAAACATAGTTAATTCATATATGAAATTCTAAATAAAAATTAAAAGTATTTCGAAGAGTGGGCCTTTGAGGTTGCTCAGTGGGTAAAGGCCCTTGCCACTGTGTTTGATAACCTGCTCAGTACAAGGGGTAACTTGAGTTCCAGACACAGAAAAAGCCAAGTCTTTTGAGGAAAGCGAGTTTTCCTTTGACTTCCACACATGGCATATGGCTTGTGTGCCCCTTGCCCAATAAATAAGCAAATAAGTGCAAAAATAATCCCATTCCTATTACTGTTGTAAAAATCATAGAAACTTTGTATATTGTATATATTGCAAGTGTCTCATCTTTATTTAAAATTACAGTTTGTGAAAGCCACCATTAAATCTTCATTGTAAACACATTGTAAAAGAGGCATATACTATACTTTAGTTCAAATATATTCCATTCATACCTGTGTAGCTGTATTTCCAAATATTTTGTTTCTTTTGTAGTCTCATGTGTCTTAGTTTATGCATTTAACATCATTCTGAGAAGTATTTTGACACAAGAAAAGAAAAAAAAACTATTGCACTAAAGCAATATTCTTTTATTGAGAGATTATATTTCTCACTACAAAACAATGTATATTTCAATTCTATACTATCACATAATCACTTATAATTCCTAATAGAAAAAATATGTTGGAAATAATTATTTACCAGTTGACAAATTATTCCTTTAGTTAGTATTTCTTCACTTGAAATATACTTCTCACAAACATAATATAGTCTTTTAACACACCTAGCTAAAAGGAACAAAAAAGTAGTTTAAAATTATGTATTAAGATTCTTTGGAACCCACCACTGTACTTAAATAAACTTGAAAATCTCAGAATAGCACTGTATAAATTGCATACATTGCATGTTTTGCAAGCCTGGAAAACACTTTCAACAGTAAAATTTTAAACAGCAGTTTCTTTCCTTAAAACCTGGACTGTGTATTCTGTTTCTTTAGTGATCTAAGGCTGTCTTCTGCCTCATCTGTCCTGAATATACTTTCCACATTTTGAAGCATCATGTCTGCTACATTTTAAGCTTAATTCTAGCTGTGGTTTTGTGCAGAAATGCAATGGGCTGCTCCTGTCTGCACTTTCACTCCCAGAAAATCAGTGTGGAGAGTCAACATGCTAGACATAGAGCTACTATATGACCCAACCCTACCATTTATTATGGGTGTTTGTAATTTCAACTTGCTGCATGTTAGAATCCCTTGAAGACCTGTCTTGATGAATTTGATTGATGTGGGAACCCATCCTGATTGTAGGTGGCAGTGTTTGGTAGCTTTCAGGATAAAAAGGGTATGGCAGAGAAAGATGACTGGACTTTTGCTCTCTTGGTCTTCCTTCTCACCAGTGACTTGATTTACGATGCTGCTGCTGCTGTTGATTCCTTCAATGAGATCAGAACCAGAGTTTTCAGGCTTCCATTATAGACTAATTATGAGCAGCTCTCCAGAAACCCTCTCCAGGTTTTTGGTACCAGATTGGGATTGTTGAGGCATGAAGTAATGTGAACTGAGCAGCTACTAGGTTGTTGGGCTCCCCAAATGACAGATTGCTACTGTGAGACTGCTCCCATTGCTGAGACACACATTCTCAAAGACAGAGCAACTACTAAGATCTCAGCCCCCTAAGGTGTGATTCAGCTGTTCATTGCTATTCTAAGATCCCTACTTAATAACCACACCATTGATTCTCTTCCTTTCGACCAGACCAAAGGTTCTCAACTTTCCTAATGCTGCAACCCTTTAATATAGTTCTTCATGTTCTGGTGATCCCCAACTGTAAAACTACTTTATTTGCTACTTCATAACTTCAATTTTGCTGCTGTTATGAATTGTAATGTAAGTATCTGTGTTTTCTGATAGTCTTAAGTGGCCCCTGTGAAAGAATCCTTAGACACTCTTCCAAAGAAGTCGAATTCTCTAGAACCAATGCTCTAGGGAATCCTGAATATACCACTCTTAGAATACACACAAAAAACTCTATATCTTACTATAGATACTTGCTCATCCATGTTCATTGCCGTTCTATTCACAATAGCTAGGCAATGAGTACAACTGTGATGTTCATCAGTGGATGAATAAATAGTGAAAATATGATACATTTACACAATGAAATATCATTCAGTTATCAAGAAAAATGTAGTTATAAAATTCACAAGTGAGTAGGGGACCATGATAGAGAGCTTTAAAGGAAGAAGAAAAAGAATTCAATACTATCATGGGTTAATGGGAAATAATGAAACAAAGGGGTTAAATTAGGATTGAAGAAGTCAGGGTAGGGGAGGAAATTCAGGGAGCAATAAATAACACTAGAGGTCTTTCAACAAAATCATAGAAACCTTACCACCATAGAATCTTCCTGAAATATATTTATAAACAAATAAAAAGAGGTAAAAATGTAGTTACCCTACAATGGGGTAACAATGCCCCAACTAGATATCACAGACTAACCAATGAAAATCTTAGTGCCAGAAATGGGTTACTCCTTTTGTCATTGTTGGCCAATAACTTCCCATAGACTCTAAAATGTTATGGGTTATTGCCAATGCTATTGGTTACCCTCCAGAACTTGAGAACCAGACCCTATTGCTGAAAACACAAAATGCTTGAGTCATGGAACACGGATAAATCAAGCTGATACTCATATGGAAGCTTTATTCCTACTGGCTAGCTATCACAGTGATGGAAGTGAATGTTAAGGAATTGTTAATCTTTCTCACCTGTGAAATTTACACGCTATAATGATGACTGGGATTGCAGGACATGTCCTCTGGTGCAATAGTGGTATAAACATCATGGAAGTAACCGACTACATTCTCAATGGATAGAAGTCTCACTGCAGAAGATGAAATCCATGTCTGATACTATTATAAGGGCCAAGAACATCTGGCTAGAAAGATCCTAGGCCCTAGGGAGACCTCATACTATTCTTTTGCTAAATCAATACAGTTTGATTAAACACAGTAAGATTAAACTGATCTCAATGACTTGTCATATTACCCATGGATTAATTAATCCATCTTGCAACCCTCATCTGACACCCACAAGAGATCAAAGTTCAGAGAATAAGACACTGGGAAAATTTAGCCATAAATTGAACATCTATACCACACCTCTTTTTTATCTATCTCCTCCTCACATAGCTCAGGGATCATTGTGAATGGGGCAAAGAAAATACTAAGAGCTCAAGGCAGTGGATGATTACAAGCAAACAGTGACTTAAAGACAGAGCAAGGCAGATGCAAAATGAACTCACTGAGATTGTGACTGTATGCACAAGGCCTGTGCAAGCTCATGTCAGACAAAATCTTAGCATGGAGAGAGGAGGTGGGCATGAAGTCTCACACTTAGCTAAGGAGCTATTGCTGCTGGGAAGGGAGAGTCAGTTTTCTTCAAGAGTGTACTCCCTTGTAGGGTGATTATGCTTCATAATCATAGGTTTAAAAGACGTAGGACACAGATTTATATAGGTAGGTGAGAGCTGGGTGCTTCTAGGAGGAGTTGGGGAAGGGGATTACTATTCTCAAAGCACATTAGGTAAGTTCTCAAAGAGCTAATAAATGTGGACAGGAAAAGAAACTATTCACTAACATATCCAAATAGATATAAAATGGTAATAATCATAAAGATTGTCAGTTTTCAAATATTTTAAGATTTAAACTATGTGTGTATAATGATCTATATGTATATTCTGTTCAGGTGTATACTCAGACTTTAAGAAAGGAAATCCAAAAATAGCTAAGGTATTAAAAGTTAAAATATTAATGAAATCTTTTTTAACACTTTTTAACAGCACCCCTTCCAGAGTCTTAGCATGCTAACCCCTGAAAAAAAAATACAGAGAAATAATGAACATTTGAATCTGTATATCCCTCTTGTGTTTGATTAGATACTATATAGTGCCTAGTAGAATGTCAATATTTGAGAAACTTCTATGTAATCTTCTACTAGATGGCTTCATGGGTGAGTGTAAGAGAGAAGAAAGGAAAACAATAAGCAGGTCACACAAAGGTTCAGATTCTCTGGGAAAATTGCAAAAGAGTGTAGAAGAAGCTTCCAGGTTGCAATTTGGAAACTCATGAAGCTTTGGTTTTGTGCTGCTTTGCCATTTCGTGTGTGTGTGTGTGTGTGTGTGTGTGTGTGTGTGTGTGTGTGTGTGTCCCTCACATAGTTCCTCTGGGCATAAGGAAGTAGTCAGGCAAAGAATATCTGCCAAGGTCATCATCACTTCTAGGACCCTGGAACCCAAAGAAAAATGGGGGAAGGGTCACAGCCCTACCTCCTCTAGCTGTCAGACCAGGACAGGATGGTGGTAGTTTCAGTATGACTCATAAGAAAGATATTCCATGAAATTAGGCAGGATCTCAGAAATTTTCAGCAAGCAGTTCTAAAAATACAGGAAAACCAACCTTTCAATGCCTCTTAATGTTTGCTGTTATTATAATCATTTAAATCTTTTCAACAGTGGCACACATGCTCTAATAACTTTTATGGAGAATGTAGGTGGAAGGTATGGGGGAAATGCATGCAAGGAAGGAAAAAAGATGAAGTTGAAAAAGCAAGAGAAGGCAGAATATGCTGGGCTGTACATTACATTTCAGCACAGAAGGCGTAAGGAAGGAACCAAGGGCAGACACCTCATCCTTTACTCCCACCAGGCAGAAATTATGCTGTGAAAAATAGCAGTCATTTGCTTTATTTGAATTAAAATCATACACAACTTTCAAACACAGGCTCACATGTCTGAAACTGATGTACTTTTTTTTGGTTGGGGCTGTTACGCATTCCACAGCCTCCTTTGGAAAATGGCTTGGAATTAGAGACAGTTTCTTGCTATGTGATAGTTGTTTTCTTTTCCTATGACTAGAAAATAAACTGTGGAATGAGAAACTATTGTTTTTCACTTACTAATACAATGCATGTACATAGAATTCTTTCTGTCCATGGTAGCTGAATGAGTGTGTTTAATTAGATGTATTACGTCATTTCTATAATCCAGTGTGTGTATGTGTATGTGGGTACACATGTATGCATGAATAGTTCAGAGGCTAACTTAGGGTATCACCTTCAATCTTTCTGTACCTATCTTTTGAAATGGGCTCTTTCCCTGAGCCTGGACTTCATCAATGTCTGACTGAGCTTGACTGAGTAGCAGGTCCAGGAGCCCTTCCCAGTGCTGGCAATTGAAATCAGCACCATCATGCCTGGCTTTTCTACGTGGGCTCAGAGTTATGGAGCTCAGGTTCTCAACTTTGTGCAGCAAGCACTTAAACAATAGAGCCATCTCTCCAGCCTCTCCAATGTTCCAAATAGGTTATAGTGGGGAATAACTTGTCTTCCTTTCCATACCCTTAAAAATATCTAAGTTTTCCTAATAAAAATCAGGTAACCTACTACGTTCTAGTGAGTGGAAGTCAAGGATGCTTCAAACATACTGTAATGCATAGACTAGTACATAACAAATAATTATCTATTTCAACATGTCAACTATACCTGTTGGACCCCAAATCTGGGGGTCTTGAGTGGGTGCCCCAAGAACCCAGACTCCAGTCCAGTTGATGCAATAGCAAGAGGTTTTTATTTAAACTACTATATAGAAGGGCAAACTCTGCTCCTAAGAGCAAGAGCCGCATCTTACTGCAGCCCCATAAGGGCTTATAAAGGAAAAATCCACAAGATTATAATTGCCATACAGTTTCGTTTCACAAGATCATGGTCTGGTTACAGAGTGATCACAGAGGGGGTAGAGTTACGTCAATAGGTACATTCTTCCTGAAACCTCAAGGGGGGTATCAGGGCAGGAGTGGAGTTTACACAAAGGTCACAGCGGTCCTTCCTGGAACACCTGCAACTATCCCAGTCACAGTTGAGCACATCTCTTAACAGAAATCTTTTTACATTGTTATATGGTTGCAGGGGAGATTGAACAATGGCTAATTCAGGTTACCCTTGGAACTAGATTTTTAGTTTCTCATTTCCTGGTGATTGAAGTTTCTCTTTTCCTGAGGCTTGGGGGTGTAAGCCTAAAGGGCTAGGGTCTTTCATATCAAGCTGAGATACAATATTACATAATAATTTAAAATAATTTATCATTTACATATTCAATTTATGTTTATGTCCTCTTTGCTAGTAATTGGAAAGTTGATTTTTGGCCCAATAATATTCATTTAAACAATTGCACATAAAGTATTTTACAGATTCTACAGCAAATATTCCTAAGAAGATCATTAGGGGGGACAGTAGAGAGTGAGGAAGAGAGGAAGAGGAAAACATAAACCCAGTGATATAGGATTATCAGAACATTCTGCATTTTAGGTAACTGGATCTATATTATTTGACAGAACACCAGAAGACAGGCAGAAAAACTGTATCCCCCCTGGGGTATAAGAGTTCCCATTTCACCATCCCCTTGCCAGGTCTTGCTATCTTTGGTTTATTTTTTTTAAGTTTTCATATATTACAGCTTGGTCATATTCTTTATGACCCCAACCACTCCCAGATTCTAACTTCTCTACCCACTTAACTTCTTATTCTTTCTCTGTGTTCAAACAAAACAAAACAAAACCAAGACATGAAAAGCACACACAAAAACCAAATAAGAAATCATGAAGTCTGTTTTTATTTTAGCCAACTATTTCTGAGAATATGGCTTGCAGTGGAGTGTGGTGGACATACTCACTATGTTATGTCATTGAAGAAAATTGATTTTCCTCTCTCAGTAGCTATCAATTGCAAATATCTTCTCGGCTAGAAGTGGGGCTTTGGGATTACTTCTTTTATTTTCTGTTCTGAGATTTTTGTCTAGGTTGAATGGTTGAACATGTACAAGTCTTGTGCATGCTGTCACAATCTCTGTGAGTTCCTATGTGCACCAGCCTTGTTGTGTCAGGAAAATTCTGTCTTCTGCCTGGAGTTTACAATTTTTCTATGTCCTCTTTACAGAGATCATTGAGCCTTGAGTCTGATAAAGACATCTCATTTAGGATTGAGTACTCCAAAGTCTCTCACTCTCTGCATATTTTCCAGGTGTGAATCACTGTATTAATTACTATCTATTGAAAGAAGTAGCTTCTCGGATGAGGGTTGAGCAATGTACTAATCTATGGGTATAACAATATGTTGTTAGGACTTATTTAATTGCTATGCTCATTTAGTAGGATAGTTGTATAAATTTTCCCAGAGAGCCCATGAGCTGTGTGGTCTGTTTTTTGGTTGCTTTAATAGCATCAGGTGTGGGTTTCATGTTAGGGAATGGGCCTAAAAGCCAATGAAAAGGATGATTTTACTCCCATTGCATCTGTGGCACTATTGCACTGGTGAGCATATCTTGCACACTGGTCACTAATGTAGCTTGCAGGGTTCAGAATGGGATGACATTATTGATTACCTTTCTCCTACAGTATTGTACATAGTATCTTGTAGCACTATGAACACTACTCTGTAAAGGTGAAGTTTCTCATTGAGCAACAGTCCAACTTTTCAATGTTCAATGATGTAAGCACACGGTGTCCTCAGCAATAAGGCCTTATCAAGTTGTAGGAGTTAACCATTGACAATATCCTACAATGTTTGTGAAGGGTGAGTGTGTATATTTGGCCTACAAATCAGAAAGATGCAATCCATTATTGGTACTAGAGGGCTTTTTGGTAGATATAGCATTCAGTGGAGCATTGTCTCTCATTACATGATAACTCCATTTAAATTCCATTTATATGTGCATGTTTTAGGAAGCTTTACTACAGTTAAGTTTCCATATGACTGTTTAAAAGGCCTGTAGTGATAGTTATCCCTTCTATGTTTCCCATCCTTGTCCCCCACAAAACAAAGGACAACAGATGAGGAAAATATTCTGGAAAACGAAAACACTCTTTGCTGTCAGGAGTACAAACTAGAATAGTCACTACAGAAATCAGTGAGAAGGTTCCTTTAAAAGCTGTAAATAAGTCTACCATAAGATTCAGCTATACTAATCTATACCAAAAGGAGTGTGCATGCTACCATTAAGGTATCTGCTTACTGATGTTTGTTGCTGTTCTGTTTGTAATAGCCAGATATTGGTTACAGCCTAAATGTCTAAATAGTGGACAGATAATGAAAATGTGGTATATACATATAATACATGTTATTCGTCTGTTAAGAAATATGAAATTTGCACATAAATTGATGAAGTTCCTTCTACAATATTCCTGAGCCTTAGAAAGGGTGATATAGAATTCTCACTTACAACTTCTGATCATTCATTTTTTTTTGAGACAGAGTTTCTCTGTATAGTTTTAGTGTCTGTCCTAGATCTCTCTCTCTGTAGATTAGGCTGGACTTGAATTCACAGAGGTCTGCCTGCCTCGGCCTCCCAGTGCTGAGATTAAAGTCATGGGCCACCGCCACCTGGCCATTCAATAATATTTTATTCCCTGTACTTTGACTAGTTTCAAGTCTCTCTCATCACCATTAGGCACTGCAGAAGTAAGCTTCTCTTAACTATTCTGTAAACATAATATAGTTATTTACAGGCTAATTTGACAGGCACATTATGACCATTTAGAAAAATAACAATAATACTCTCTTCACTATGACTTGTGACCTCCCCAGCCACAGAATTTTGTCTGGTTTACTGTACCAGATGTGAATTCTATACTGTGGAGTAGACATCAAATCCAGTATGAAGACACATGGTTACCCCCAAAGCTGGCTTGTCACTATTATACCAGTATGCTCATCTTGCCTGACCTGTGCTTTTGCACACAAGGTCCACAGATGAGCAATACTGTTTATATTCTCTACTGTATTGCATTTCTGACCACAGTAAGGTTTAACCAGCAGGGAGGACACTTGAAGTTCTAGCCTAAAATCTCTATATCCTGCTCCCAAGGCATATAGCATCTTCAGCAACAGTCTTATCAACAAGTTCTGGTCAGCAACAAAGGGCAGCGGCAATTTCCTGTATCATTTGGAGGTCCAAGGAACCTTTCTGGTAAACAGTTTTTAGAGATACAGGCCATCTCTCACAGTAGCATTTTAATTTAATAATGTATGGCTTCTGGTAGATGTTTTGTCGACCCATTCATGATAACTTAATTTTATATATATAAAAAAAACTTGTTTTTTTCATTAGCTTACCAAATATAGCTCCTTATGGATTTGTTTATATATCATCAGTCTAGGTTGACACCCTCACCCTTCTCTCCTGCATCTGTTTGCCCTATCTCCAGATAAGCCTTTAAGGTAATGATAGTAGGATGTATGTGATATGCAAGTGGAAAGGAGAATCTGTGATGGAAATGCTTGAGCTGATTTTCTTAACTACTGAGAGTGAGGATTTCTTTCTTTCTTCTTCCTGCTAACACCTGATTTTCCCAGTAACATTTATTGAGGATGATACTTAATCCAGTATACATTCTTAGTACTTTTGTGAGCACTCTCATGGCTGTAGGTGAATGCTTTTATTCTAGGCTCTCTTTTTAATTCATTCATATGTATTTTTAATGTCAACACCAGGCTGTTTAATTGTTACAATAATGTAGTATATTTTGAAGTCAGGTGTTATAATGCCTGCTGGTTTGTTCTTTGTTGCTTAAAAGGCCTTTTCTCATTTTATCACTGGTGATTCCATACATTCCTAAAACATACTTTTTATCCACCAAAGTGGAGCAGAATATGTCCAAATCTCACAGTTGGGAAGCATCTTCATGTTCTGGCTCTTGTGCTCTGCTGCCTGGGAGCTGACAGCCTTCTCCACATTCAGTGACTTTTGGTCCTTCTTCTGAGATCCTAGAATCTGATCTCCTTCGTCATTTGGACACATGAATACTCAGCTTCTTTGAAGAAAGCATTTTCCACCATAACTATCTCACAATTTGATTAATTAAATTGATAACAAAGTAGGAAATGATTTGTTCCCCTCTGTATTTTCACTTTTCATTATGGATGAATGAATGTCAGACTGTCCTTGACATCTAAATCTATCACTGTAAGAAATACTGACATCAATCCCTGATCTATTCTTGGATCAAGAAATTAAATTTCAGAGTAATTGCTATAATTTTATACAGAAAATGGTGTTTGAAGGTGTCCATATTTGTATGTATCTGTAGTTCAAATATTAATGAGGCATAACATTAAATAATCATTTCAGACAAGTGTATGGTGCTAATTTTAAAGGAAATATAAATTGCTTTTATAAGAACTTTAAAAAAGAAAGAATAAATCAAACCTAAACACACTATTCATCTCTGTCTGTACATTACATTAAAGTTATGCTAAAGTGTATAAATGTAACCCTGCTACATAGGGGCTGAAGTCTCTTTGATGTGATTTATGTGCTTCCTGAAGGATTTATGTATTCTTCCTGGTCATTTTCTACCATCAACTTGAAATTTATATTATCCAATCAGGTAAAGACCACTTCTAACCCCATTTGAATAATGGCTCATAGATCATAACTTTTCTAGAAAGAAAGAGCAGGCAGTTTAATGCTCATCTAGATTTAACAAATCTTGGATAGGAGAAGTTTGAGTTTGGCATCCATCTACCCTTCATGTTTTTCTAAGCCTGTGTTAAGTCACTAAACATAAAATTGAACAGTGTACAACCACTTATCAAAACTGCTACCCCAAATGTTTATTTCAAAATTAATTTGAGGAGTCTCATTGAAGTTAATATTATGATGGTTAGAGTAGTTTAATCTAATGTCATTAATTAGCCCCTTCCCCTTATGTTAACAGTTTCCTCAAAATCTGTTTCAAAATTAAAAAAAAATCACTCATTGCATTTATCACACATTTATTATTTACTGCTGTTATTTATATCACTGGACAGAGAATTAATAGATTGTGAGCAAGTGGATAAAAACTTTCCATACATTCTTCTGATTTTATAAATATTTCATGAGCAATTGATCTAAGATGAAAGTTCAGTATTCTTCACAACACAGAAGTATTTAAAACATTTAGACAAAGCCAAGGAGACAGTTCTTTTTTTAAATAATTCCTGCCAACAATGTATCAGGGAAGATGCTAACACTAGAAAAGATGCCAATTTGGGTGGTGGTTGACTGAAAGATATTTCAGAGGAACTAATTTATATATTTAGATATTGGATCTGGTATGTTTGCCCTAGTTCCATTTATGATGCATGGATTCAGTTTGATATCTTTGACCAAGTGTTATAGTAATGGACCTATTTTTTTTCTTTTTGCATCAGAGAGGACAATCAGCCAAAGTCTAATCTCAGAAGTGTGAAGTTACCACATAGTTCATAGGATATTCAGCTTTACAGTATCAAAAATGTATCTGAGACATTTATTGCAAAGCATAATATAGGGCACCCACATGGGGGTAATGAATTCACTTTCAAGGAGTAGATTGGGGCTATATTTGTACCTTCAAGAAAGCATGATTTGGATTCATCAGTTCATGTTCTGTCAGTAAGCTCAGGACACTCAATTTATCAGTGGGCAGATTGGAAAGCCTACTGTTTGTGTGGAAAGAAAGAAGACCTGCAAAATGTGAGAGTCTTAGGTGAGAGCTAGGCAGTTCATTAAATATTTTATTTAGATATTCCTGATTTGACAAGTTATTGATCATTTGATTTCTCCTGAACAGATTGTCATTACTTTATAGCTATTCTTAACATTTACAATAGTCACATTTTTTCACATTTAAAATTTTGAAATTTTAATGTAATTACTACATTTCTCCCTTTCCTTTACTCCCTCCAAACACTCCTATGTAAGTATATACCCCTTATACCTCTCTTTCAAATTCATCACCTCTTTTTTTAATTAACTGTGATTGCAAGCATTTGCTACAAGGACTTAATTTAGAGAAAGAGAGAGCGAGACAGACAGACAGACAGACACACACACAGAGAGAGAGAGAGAGAGAGAGAGAGAGAGAGAATGGGTGTTTATACTATGTGTATGTCTGTGTGCCACCTGCATGTACTTCCACCATAAGCCAGAAGAGAGAAGAGGACATCAGACCCCTGGAACAGGAGTTACAGTTGGTTGTGAGCTGCAGACTGGATGCTGGAAATTAAACCCAGGTCAAATAAACAACTATTCATGTTATCTCAGCACAATTCAGAATGCTTTGAGACTGATCCTAATCAATCTTAATAGATAGGAGACATCACTCATTTTCCAACACAGTGATCCAAGATGTAAAAAGAAGCTAAGAAATATGTTGCTTAAAAATGAGGTGTTAGATCACCTGGAACTGGAGTTACAGATAGTTATGGGCCACCATTTGAGTACTAGGAATTACTGGGTTCCCTGGAAGAACAGCCAGTGCTCTTGAACTCTGGACCATCTCTCCAGCCCCTCATTCCTTCAGCTTATGAGCAAGTCTTACATCAATTAATAGTCAAACTTTACGTTCATGGTTTTACCACGTAGTGTTGCTTTTGCTGCTTCCAAGTTTGTTGTAGGCCCAGAGGATGCCATAGGGGAACAATAGGCACAAAACCTGTTTGGAAATGACTAATAAACTGATGGAAAAAGACAGAAACCAAATTGATCAATTAATTCATCAATAATAACTACCATAAGTAAATTATACTCCATTCAAACTTTGACTATCCCTCTTCAAAACAAGTTTATTTTTATAATTAATTATACCATTCCTGTTGGATATTCAAATGTATTGAGGAAAGGTACAAAATGAATTCCAGATTGACTTTCCCCAGTTTCAGATTTTCTACTGACAATAAAAACATGCTTTCATGTATTTAGTGACTATAAAAACAGGGTTTGTGAATCACTGAATAGAATGTAACAGTCTTTTTCAACAGGGCAGCAGTTACAATGCAAGTTACCTCTGATTGAGCAACTCATGGTGCACACTGGGTTACATCTACCCTCAACCTTTCATTTATCATATTCTTTATGAACCCATGAAAGACAGAATATGATTCCTGGTTGTAGTCTGAAGAAAGACATTGTGGAATTACATTTTTTAAACATTTCATTGATTTATGCATATGTGTGTGTGTGTGTGTGTGTGTGTGTGTGTGTGTGTGTACGTGCGCATGTGCACACACATGCACCACATGTGTGTAGATGCTTGCCAAGGCCAGGAGATGGGGTTGGAATCCCTGGAACTGTAGCCTGGATCTATGGGCACTTAGGAGCCATTTAATGTGGGTACTGGGAACAGAATTAGGTTCTCTGTAAGAACAGGAAGTGCTTTTAGTAGATGAACCATCTCTCTAGTTCCCTAAAATATTTTAATAAATATTATATTATTTATGCTGTCAATATCACAGAGGATAATACTGGAAGGAGGGAAAGTATGGGCCTATCTCTCCCCCCTCCCTTTTCTCCCTCCCTCCCCCGTGTGTGTGTGTATGTGCACATGCATGTGTGAGAATAGCAGTGTACATGTGTCACAGTACTTCAATGTACGTCAGAAGGCAACCTCAGGTTTCCATTCCCATCCTCCACCTTGTTTTCTCACCCTCCACCTTGTTTGAGACAAGGTCTCTTCATAGCTATTCCACTAAATTTTCCAGGTTAGCTGGTTCATGAGCTGCTGGGGAGTTTCTTGTCTTTTTCTCCCATCTCTACAAGACGGCTAGGATTATAGAAAGTCATGGTACTTCATACAGCTTTTATATAGTTCTGAGTATTTCAATTCCAGTCATCACAGTAGGACAGCAACCACTTGTACCACCAAGTCTTCTCCCTAACTCTGAGTATACATCCTATTGTACACCAAAGGGCTTCCAGAGTGTCATACTTTGAAAATGAAGAGGTTTCCAGAATATTCTATTCAATTTAATTGGTATACAGGTCTCTTTTTAGGTGTGCCCAAGTGTGATATGATAAAGAAAAGAAGTCAACTGAATTTAAAAGAGTTCTACAATATTTTCAAAAAGTATGCATATGTGTGTGTGCGTGCATGTGCATGTGCGTGTGTGTTTATAGGTGGGGTTCGGCATGTGTGTGCTTGTGTTCATATCTGTGCGTGGGCAGGTATGAGTTGCAAATGTGTGTGGAAGTCAGAGGACCTCCTCAGGGATTGTCTTCAAGTATCTACTTTTGCTTTGGGTCAGTGTCTCCCTTGGCTTCACACTCACCAAACAGACCAGGCTGGCTGGCCAGTGGGTTTCTAGAGAGATGCTTGTCTTTGTTTCTATCTTGCTGACCCTGGGATTACAAGCAAGTGTCACCACACCTAGCTATTTTTTTGTTTGTTTTTAACATGTGTTCAGGGATCAAATTCAGGTCCTTGCAAAACAAGCCTTCTATAAATTATACTTTTACAGAATTATTATTGTCCAGCCTGCTTTATAATATTTTAAAATAAAAAGTTTAGGTATTAAGAATTAGTTATTTATTTTCTAATTGTAAGTAGAACATTTAACATTCACTATTTACTAGTTATCTAGGCTATAGAATATGCTGTGATTAATAAAGTAAAGTGTATGTGGCTGGAGAGATGGCTCAATGGTAAAGAATACTGACTGCTCTTGGAGAGGACTTGGGTTCTGGGCCCAACATCCACATGGTTGCTCACAACCATCTGTAACTCCAGTTCCAGGACATCCAACACCCATATCATGTGGTACAGACATATGCGTGCAGGCAATACACTCACACATTAAAAAAAAATCAACAAATTTTACCAAAAGGATTGTGTAAAAGGTATTTTCTAATTATTGTACCCATATGCCTGACAGAAGCAAATCAAGGCCCGCGGTTTGATAGATTAACTGTGCCTGATGGCTCAGAAGGCACAGTTGAATTCAAGGCAGTGGGAGAATATGGTTGTAATCCATTAGAACTCCACAGACCAGAGAGCAGTATGTTTGGGCTGGGAATGGAGCTAGTGTGTAACTCTCAAATCTGGATTCTGAAACTGCCTGCTAGGCTCCATGTCCAAGAGATCCCTTACCTCCCTCAAACAGTGTCACCATCTGGGGACTAGGTGTCAATGCCCATGAGCCTGTAAGGAACATTCACTCAGAAACTGTTACAGGGTTCTTCACATTACTAAGTGACAACTGTTAACCAAGAAAATTCAAGTCAAAGCCTTACTCTTCCCATCATTAAGAATATTGTAGTTGTATCTTACAGAAACCAATCTCTTTTCTAAAAATGTATGCATTCTGACATGGCTTATTTTATTTTTGTTTATTTCATCACCCTGAAAGCTCAATCAAGTTCATTTATAACAATGATGCTGTTTCCTGTGCAAGTCCAATTATGTTTACATTGCTGTTGGTGATATGTTCATACACAGAAGGTGGGCTGGAAATTTCCAACCACTGTTATTATGATAGTTAAGGACAATTGATTGGCTAACAGTTTAATTATAGATAAGTGGTAGTGTGGTCCAGCATGAACCCTGTCTTAACTCCCTTTTGCACCTAACACAATTCCAATATTTCTCCCGTCCTTGGGTTCTTCACCTTCATCTCTCAGCCACCTCCTCACCTTTCCTCCCCAGGCTAAAGTACAAACACAATGTGTAAAAACTGAACAAGAGGCATGTAACAGAGATATTTTTGTTGAACTCTTTTGGTGCATTAGAGGAAGGAGAGAAACTTTCTGACTTCATTTGAAATCCAGACCAGTGGTGACTGTTTTTAGAGAGCTGATCAATTCTGATAAAAAAAAAAGGATGCATAGCTATTAATAGTTGACATTATGTCCCTTTTAAAAACAAGCCAAAGACTGTACCTTATTTAAGGGTATACTGCCTTTTTGCTTTCATGAGCAAATGTCACTTAAAGACTGGGTGTGTGCACAGAAAATTTTGTTTTTTTAGGTACTTTGTGTTACGTATTACCAATAAATGGTTTATCTACAGCACAATAGAAAACAAATAACATTTTTAGAAATGTTTTCTAAATTTATTGGCAGAATTTTCTCTTTTTAAGTGTGTAATCGGCTTTTGTAGTTGAGGAAATAGTGAACTTCCCGGAAGTTAGTACATATGTGGAAAACAGAGTTCCTGGGAATCCAAACAACTGGCCCTTCAAGTCACTGATTACTTGTACTTTGCTGGCATAGATGAATTTTATTCACTCAAATAAAACATTTCATTTAAATGTTTAATTTCTGTTGTTCCACAAGAAGCAGAACATATCCAACTTTTTTATAAGAGTCACAAAGCACAGGTTATCTCTATAAGTATCCAAATGACCAGCCAAAAATAAGCAGAGAACTTGTCTCAAAAACCAAATCAAAACAAACAAAATAAGACAAGACAAAAAAACCCAAAGGAAACAAACAAATAAAACACCACTAATGTTTATGGGAGCTTTTAAGACCTGGATAATTGTCATATAAGCATATTTAATGATTGTCTTTTCTTTTGCCCACAGCCTTACTTATTTCAGGTCCATTTTATCCAAATGATTTCCTTATGCTCATGACTCATCTAAAGGACAAGACATCACACATCTTTCCCTTTCAATCCAGCAATATTTTTCATGTTCCTTTCTTCTCTCAAGCTTTTTGTATATTTGGTTTTCTTTTTATTTTTTTCCTTTTGTTTGGAGTTCAGTCTCACTACATAATCCTGGCCAGCCTAGAACTGAGTTTGTTGACCAAGCTGTTGCAGAACTCAAAAAGATCCACATGCCTCAACCTCCACAATGCTGAAATTATCTTTTCTATCCATTTTCTTTCCTTTTCCTCTTGTTCCCTTTTATCCCGCCTCCACCAATGTCTTCTGTACCTGTCAGCTGGTAGTCAATTATTATACACACAGCCATCTGATTAGGTCATCATCGCTTCTCCATTGGAGGCTAGATGGATTCGAATGGTGATTTTTCTATTCCTTCTCTAATTAAGACCATTTTAGAACAGTGGCCATGACTGCAGTCCAAATGCTGAATACATACAGCATTCCTGTGATAGAAATGAGGGCCTCTGGGCACTAACTTTATTAGCTTGCCAAACTGTAACTTTCTAGGCCAATTTTGCATTAACGTGGCATTTGGACACATTAGTGTATTTTATGAAGGAGTCCCTGTACTGTTGCCAACGTTCATTTCTGATATTCTAATGCCTACAACTGGTGTGCCAAGAATATAGATAATGAGTATACAAAAAAACCACATCTGATAATTATCTAAAATGTAAGTCTTGGGTCATTATAGGGTATAATTTACATGATTCTATAACATGAAACTTTTGTATTCAATATTCTTTCTTGAAAATTTGAAATTTATCTTCTGAGTAATTAAAGTAACTCTGAACATTTCAATGTTCTTGGATGAAAATGTTAAACAAACACAAAGTCCATAAGTTATGGGATATAGCACTGGCCTCTAACACAATAAAGATTTGAGCTTCACGGTAAAATATGCTTTGACCAATCATCCATTCATCTTTTATTTAATTACTCTCTAATACAGAGTTCTAATATGTGCCTTTTTGTATTATGATATATATAATTGTGTATATACATTTGCATAAACATAGGAATTTCCCAATAAAAATGCATCATTATTCTCTTTTCTTATGCACAGTTTTGCTTTCTACGGGTTTAATTTCTCCTACTCAACTGATGTTCAAATGCATTGATTAGAAAATTCAACCAATAATTTTAAATACACACTATTCTGACTATCATTATGAATTCTCATACAGCCCTGTCCCATATTGCTTGAGAGATGAACCATTATCTAGTGCATCCATTTAGTATATATATGACCTTGCAGTTAGTCACTTGCTAGATATCTTCATTATTAGATCCTATTCCATGGTACTATAAGGCTTTTGATCAAGAACAGTTTATTTTGCTGACTAGTGACATAGTGTACAGGAATGGTGACACTGTCAAGTCAAATATGACACAGAGGAGCTACAAGAGTCTTCTTTTATCTGAAAAGATGACAGTTCTCAGCTAGGTTAGGAAAAAGGTGTGTGCTGCAGTTTCTAAGAACTGTGTTG